>NW_021703776.1:47299753-47325889 GCF_005190385.1 Monodon monoceros
TGGTTGAAGCACAGTAACAAAAGGATCTTTAAAAGAAGGTTGTGAGACGGAATACAAATGAATATCCTAGAGATTTAAGGGGTTAGGCTGAGCAAGCACTCAAACACTTGTTTGATTGTTGATCCACTGGTAATGCACAGCATACTTATACTCAAGAACCTACAGAGGCTAGGAATAAAAAATGTTTCCTCAAGTGGTAAGGAATATTCCTTCAATTATGAAGAAATCCCTAGGTGGTTACAGAATAGAGACAAAGTAATGAAACTAAATTTTACTCAGGTGACTTTACCTGGGGGCTGCGAGTACCCTAATCTCACTATACCTCACTGCTTTGCCCTATGATGCTACTCTTCAGCTCATCGGAGTTCCTCGGGGTAGAGGACCTGAGCACACTGATTTTCAAATATAAGCACACAGCATGAGCCACACTGGCACTGTGTGCAATACAGCTGAGAGAAGGGAGGAGAATGACTCCCACTTCACGTTCTATTCTGATCTCTCTGCCTGTCTACCTAAATTCAGTGATGACTTAAGCACTTTGATACTTTACATGCTTCAGCGGCATTTCTGCAAATGGTTCAGAATATTTTAACTTCACCTTGGAGCAGCCTGCAGTTAAAACCTGAACCATAATAAACTTCTCTCTGTTAATCTCCTTGTCAATTTGCACATTTCCACAGTGTAATCATGGCAAACTATGTTCCCAGAGAATTTCTTTCAGTTTTGAAGTTTGATAATGTAACTATTCTTAATAATTAAAGCACTGAAATTTTCCTACATGATGACAGGACACTATATATGCTATATACATACATATGCATAGAGATGTGGATGTATGTATATAGCCAAAGACAATCTGTGTGTGTGTGTTTTATAGTCAAAGTTAATTCTTTCACGATTAATCATATAGTCACATATTCCGTCACTTAGTGCTATTCTATAGATGTATACTGCATTCCTGACCGTCTGTTTCACAGTTATGTGATACCAGTCACACAGGAGATCAAATCACAAAATGTATACGAAACAAAACCCTATTACAAAGCATATGTCCCAGGTAGATCAGAATCTCTGTCTCCATCTTTGTAAATGAATAGCAGCATAAAAAAAGATGTATCATAATTATCACTGGTAGAGTAGGTGGTTAATTTAATTCATGAACTGTCATGATGAGTCCTACCATTCCCCTTTCCCTTCCTCTCAAACACTCCTACCTATAATTCCAAGGTCAAATGCTATGAATACATATTCTGTCAATTTTAACATAGGACTAAATTTAACCTCTAGAATTAGCTCTACAAAACTTTGCCTCAGTTCTAATAAGCTTAATAAACACTAAATTCACACCTCAAAACACCATTTACCAAAGTAAAAGGTCTGACTATTTACATAGCAAATTAAGAATTATATAATAAAGGCTTGAAATTTTATAGCTACAAGGGACTTCTAGATATAAAGATCATCTAGTCCAGCATCTTCATTTCAGAGAATTCAAGTATGGAGTTGGTACCAATCCAATCTTGTTGACATAACTTACAACGTCATAAGGCAAAAAGAACGATACAAAATCCAAAGCGCCTTTAGGCTGGTAAATACTGCTTTGTTTAAAAATAATCATAATCATAATCCATTCTTTCTAAAGAACGGCAAGTAGCGCTATCTCTAGCCACTCCTGAGATAGAAAGGCTCAAGCACAAGCATTTGCCAACTTATTTTATACAACAGCAAAGAAAACTAAACTTGTCCTTAAACCTGGCTATGCCCAGCCCAACACCCACCTCAAACGAAGTAAATGCCAAGAGCCAGGTCAGTGTAGGTTCAACAGCAAAAACTCCCTGAAGAAGAAACAGTCATGGAAACAGCCACTCCTATCTAAATACCTTAGGAGGCAAACATTCGTACACATAGAAGTGGTATTTTAAGAACCCACAGTCAGTCTAATTCATGCAGAAAAATCCCTTAAAAGGAACATTTATATTATTACGGTGTTGGTTAATATACCTAATATTTGCATAAACTTACATTGTGTGTTCTCTCTATTCATTTTCATGACTAATTTTAGTATTTTTATAAGGTGACATCTGTTTCCAGGAATAAAATCTCCTAAATCATTAGAATCACCTAAATCATTAGAAATCACCTAAAACATTAGACCAATAGGAAAAAGATTTTAATTTACAATGACCTGTCAAAAGGTTATTCTTCAAATCAACTAGAGAATCAACTCTGGAGTATATTAGGAGTTACACCAGAATACCACCTGAACCTCACCATGCCTTCAGAAAAGAAAACAAACACAACATCTTACTGATGAGCACTTATTTTTGCAATGTAAATGAAGATTGAAAGAAATACTAATTCTGTCTACTGCTTAGAATGATATTCATGTACATTACTCTGGAGGCTTTGTTTGGGATCATTACAGATTCAATATACCAGAGGGCAAAATACTACAGCTAGAAAAATCTGCAAAGGAAAAAAAAAAAAACTTCCAGCTGAGCATGCAAAGTAATTCTACAGAAGGTAACAGCAGTCTGCATACTTGACTATCTTGGATAGATATATTAATAATCTAGGCTTAACTTGCAATATTCTGACAGCTAGGCATGGCACTGGTTCTTTTAGACCCTGAAATCTGATTCCAAATCTGCCACCAACCTTATACACAGCTGTGACTTACTATTACATATTTTAAATGGTACAATAATACTAACCTACTTTATCAGAAATAAATACTTGTCAATATCCTTACATTTCTGTACCTCTCTTACCTTCCCTGATTAGAAGAGCTCTGCCCCAGTCTCAATCCATAAATACCACCAGCTTTCCTCAGAATTACTCAGTTTGGTACTTCATCTACCAACCCACCAGGAAGGTTGTTAAACCTTTAAACTTCTTAAAATCTTTCTAATCTCGTTGGAGATTTCTCCAAAGCACTATTTCTCAAACTCTCTTCCTCCAAAATGTGGGCTTGCCCCATCATGCTGCCTCCCACCACTCATCAGGTCTAACCCCTTATTCTTTTTTTTTTTTAATTTATTTTATTTGTTTATTTTTGGCTGCATTGGGTCTTTGTTGCTGCGTGCGCACTTTCTCTAGTTGTGGTGAACCGGGGCTACTCTTTGTTGCGGTGTGTGGGCTTCTCATTGCGGTGGCTTCTCTTGTTGCAGAACACGTGCTCTAGGCATGCGGGCTCAGTAGTTGTGGCTTGCAGGCTCTAGAGGGCAGCCTCAGTAGTTGTGGCGCACGGGCTTAGTTGCTCCACAGCATGTGGGATCTTCCCAGACCAGGGCTTGAACCCATGTCCCCTGCATTGGCAGGCGGATTCTTAACCACTGTGCCACCAGGGAAGTCCCACCCCTTATTCTTATCTCTCCTCACAGTACCCCAATGATGTAGATATCTAGATCAAACCCTCAGATCCACAGCCTTTGCTCAAAGGACCCCATTAGTTCATCCACCCTATTTTGCAGCTGTTGGATCAAACATAATCAACTCCCTCTTGATGTCCAGCTAATTCCTTCACTATCTCTCATTTGCTGAGTACCTGCGTATAAACCAAGCACGAGGCAAGGGAAAGACAAGTAGATAGATGAGGGACTTCCCTGGTAGTCCAGTGGTAAAGAATCCGCCTTCCAATGCAGGGGACACGGGTTCGATCCCTGGTCCAGGAACTAAAATCCCGCATGCCGCGGGGCAACTCCAGCTTGCCCTTTGGCTGTCTTAACCCCTATCCTTACAAACACTCTTATCCCTGCTCATGTGGACTCCTGCATACCCATCCCACCCCCATCTCCACACCTGCTCCTTCAATCCACCTTCCTTCCTCTATCAGAGTGGTCTTTCTAACATACAAATTCAACCTTCCATTGCAGGCTCAAAACCCCTTCCCGTGACTGGTGAGTTTTCAGAAAAGCATGCAGAGTCCTAAGTCCAGCAGCAGAAAGACCCCTTCCTGATCTGCCCCTGCCTTACCTTGTACCAACAATATTAAACTACTTTAAGATCCACAAAAAAGAGCATGCTTTTCTCTGTGTCTTCCTGCTACCTTGCACACCTGCACCTTTCTCTGCAAAACACTTACTAAACCTTCAAAACTTAGCTAGAGCTCATCTCCTCCTAGAATCTTCCCCTAACTAGCACCCAGAACCCAGGCACCCTTCCTCTACACCCAGAGTATCCTGTGCACACCTCTATCAAACTGCTTCTCTCACAACATCTCTCCCACTGGAATGCAGGCTCCTTGAGAGAGGACACTTTCTAATACATAATTTAGGTGATTAGCTTAGTCCCTAGCCAAGAGCAGACAGTCTCTACAAGAAGATGTGCTCTTAGCCAAAGCAAACTAGATTATGAATTTGTCAACTAATTGAAAAAGGCAGTTAAGTGGGAAATCATAAAAACTGATACATATTTTACCATGTCTATCTATATTAATGTAAGATACCTAAAAGTGCATTCATTCACCAATCTCTGGATATCAGGCCAGGGCCTTCCCTTTGAGTTTAGGTCTGCAGATTAACCATCAGCATTATCTTTCTGCATAATGCACTGGCTATTGACGGCCAGTTTGGCTTTGTTAAAGTGTACCAAAAACTTAAAAACACGTGAAAAATAATTGGAGTAGTCAATCTTTTTAGATTATTTGTTCAGTTTTATTCATCCATATCGCCCTCATTTAATTCAACAGCAAGATTTTTAAGTGATCCCTTTATCAAATCTTTCCAAAGAATTCAATTTACATTTTTATTTTTATCATCTCACACCAGTCAGAATGGCCATCATCAAAAAATCTAGAAACAATATATGCTGGAGAGGGTGTGGAGAAAAGGGAACCCTCTTGCACTGTTGGTGGGAATGTAAATTGATACAGCCACTGTGGAGAACAGTATGGAGGTTCCTTAAAAAAACTACAAATAGAACTACCATATGACCCAGCAATCCCACTACTGAGCATATACCCTGAGAAAACCATAATTCAAAAAGAGTCATGTACCAAAATGTTCATTGCAGCTCTATTTACAATAGCCTGGAGATGGAAACAACCTAAGTGTCCATCATCGGATGAATGGATAAAGAAGATGTGGCACATATATACAATGGAATATTACTCAGCCATAAAAAGAAACAAAATTGAGCTATTTGTAATGAGGTGGATAGACCTAGAGTCTGTCATACAGAGCGAAGTAAGTCAGAAAGAGAGAGACAAATACCGTATGCTAACACATATATATGGAATTTAAGAAAAAAGAAAATGTCATGAAGAGCCTAGGGGTAAAACAGGAATAAAGACACAGACCTACTAGAGAATGGACTTGAGGATATGGGGAGGGGGAAGGGTAAGCCGTGACAAAGCGAGAGAGAGGCATGGACATATATACACTACCAAACGTGAAATAGATAGCTAGTGGGAAGCAGCTGCATAGCACAGGGACATCAGCTCGGTGCTTTGTGACCGCCTGGAGGGGTGGGATAGGGAGGATGGGAGGGAGGAAGACGCAAGAGGGAAGAGATATGGGAACATATGTATATATATAGCTGATTCATTTTGCTGTAAAGCAGAAACTAACACACCAAAAAAAATAAGAAGAACCAAGACAAAAAAAAAAACTTTCTTTCACACTCATATTTCATCAATTTACATAATATTCAATTAAATACACATTTAGAAAGACAAGAAGTCAGCAAAAAAAACAGGTTTAGAAATGTACATAACCACTCACAGTTAGCCTACAACTCAATATGGCAGGATGATGGTGGAGGCATTCTAAAGAATAGTCTTTGAACCAGAATCACTCAGATGGTCATTAGTCAGCACAGTTTGTCCAGCAAATGGAAAACATCAGTTAGCCCAGAAAGTAGGTTAAATAGAAGTTGGCTGAAAGCTTCTTAGATAAATGTTTACTGAAAGAACATAAGGAATGAAAGAGAAAGCATGGAGAACCAATGAATTTCCTCCAACCTTCCATAACCACTCATGGGAGTGAAGCACTACAGCAAAATGATGAGGTCATCCATCCCTCAAAGTTCTTCAATGACTCCCCATAGTTTGCATTTAATTTCCAACGCCTTAGTATACAAACACTACCTGCCCACAATCTTACCCTACACACACACACACACACACACACACACACACCTACTGTTCCTCCAGTTGTTCTGATTTATTTGCAGTTATCTCAAACATGCTTTTCCCTGGACTTAGGATGTCCCACTTCTCTACCTAATTCTTAGTCATCTTTAAAGTTTCACGTGTCACTTCCTCTAAAAATCTCTCCCTTATGATACCCCTCCTCCTAAAGAAGGTGGACACCGTTGCTCGGGAGCACCTCTGCACCCTGTTATATGTAGGTGACAATGTGAACTGGCTGCCTTGGGTCAGTCGTAGGTTATGCCTGTTGTCTCAGCATAAATATTGGCAGCACTCATTTCACTATTAAAAAGAGTCCCAGTCTGATAATAACAACTAAATGGGCACCCTAGACATTGTACAATACAAAGAAGATTAAGCAATGGTCTATGCTCTTATTTAAAAAAAAAAAAAAAAACACATACACTCAGACTATCCCATTTCTCAAATATGTGTAATTATTATTCACGCCGTTTTTATCCTGAAAAGCGTCACATTTGGACAATAAATGATAAATGGTTGCCTTCTGTATATACCTATATACATTACAATACCATTCAATGTTTTCTTCTCTATCTCCTTCACAAGACTATAAATGTCTCGAGGAGCAAGGGCTTATTTCTCACAATATCCACACAGCAGAGCCCAAGCTCAGTACATATGAAGTATACTCATTAATGTTTGTTGACTGTTACCAATCAATTCAGAATGTAATCCTTCTCTAAGTAGCTGCAGCATAACCCGTTATTTATAAACAGCTGACTAAGTGATTTATTAACCTTGACTTATGCCCATACAGTAGTTATAGAATGTTACAATCATATTGTCTCAAAACAAAGAGTATCATCACCAGTAATAACATAACATTTGACATACTGACTCAATTCATTCACATAACATGATGAACTCTCATATTATCATATATTCTTAACAACATCACTAGCATTAAAAGGTAATTTTTACAGAACACTTTTTTGTGTCTCCAGAAATGCACATAAACCCTAAAAAGTAGTTATTGTATTTTTATTTAAAAAGAAAAATGCAGAAAACAGCTTAGCAATTCTCTTTCTTAGAGTGCCATTAAAAGCTACTTCTGCCTGGGGAAAATGATATACATTTTGTACGTAAACAAATTTACAAGAACAAGGAAAGCCATTCCATATTTTAGTCTAATAACAGCTGTTAGACATCTTCCACGTAACATAATTCATGGAGAAAACATACAAGCAACATACAGGCAAAAAATATGATTTGAAGACCTTGGATTATTTGTTCCCATGTAGTTTATTACTAATTACTTAAAAGCACCAAGAAAAATGGAAAACTGTTTTTCTGGATAAGTAAAAGTCATACTCAGCAAGAGCTTGATCAGAAAATGAGACAACTGGCTACCAAAATACGTATAAAATTATGACTTAGGTCTGGAATTAAAACCAAGGACATTTCTAAAATCAGTATCAAGGGGGTGGGGGTAGAAGTGATCCAAAAAGGTAATTCCTCTCTAATCACCGAAAAGAACAAAAGAAACCACATTTTAATAAACAGATCAGGAAATAAAAGGTGGGGAAGAGACTAAACTCTAAGAAATAATTCAACTGCCTTCTTTAATTAAATTTTCAATAATTTTCATGAAAGAATATAGATATATTCACAGACTCAAGTTACCAAAGACGTGGCAAATTACTGCAATTTCTAAATAAGTAGCTTTACAACTTTCATATGGAGCCCAATTTTTATATTATCTTGCAACTAATTACAAGCTTGGGCAACCACTCAAAGCAGAAATAAAGTTAAAGCAAAATGAATACTCTCCCTCTTCAACTTTCACAGCCATATCTCATGCAACCATACTTCAATAACTGTTTCTGGTTACTTAGAAACTGTCATTATCTTACCAGGCAATAGACTGAGATTTTCCAAATGAAAGAGAGCACAACAGCTTCAGCAAGCCAGAGCAGGGGCCAGAAAAGATGACAATCTGTAATGGAATCACTCAGCTTTCATTTATAACTGCTAACTTGAAGGGTTTTACCTATAAATAAATTATGCAATCATTATACATGTACAAATATTATCCCATCAACCCAACTTGGACCTTGAGATGTGGGGAGAGTGAACAGGAAAGGGGAAGGAGCATGGGTGACGGACATCAAAGATTACTAACACAATGGGCTTCCCTGGTGGCACAGTGGTTGAGAACCCGCTTGCCAATGCAGGGGACACGGGTTCGAGCCCTGGTCCAGGCTTATCCCACATGTCACGGAGCAACTAAGCCCGTGCGCCACAACTACTGAGCCTGTGCTCTAGAGCTCGCACGCCTAGAGCCTGTGCTCCACAACAAGAGAAGCCACCACAATGAGAAGCCTGTGCACCGCAGCGAAGAGTAGCCCCCGCTCGCCGCAACTAGAGAAAAGCCTGTGCACAGCAACAAAGACCCAACACAGCCATAAATAAATTAATTAATTAAAAAAAAGATTACTAACACTGATTATGTGCCAGGCAGTGTGACAGTCCTGGAGACACAACCATAAAACAAAGTCCCTGCCTTTAAAGTTTAAACAAACTTTGTTAAGAAGATCATATGTCAGCAGGATCTGAATCCAGGTCTGATTCCAAACCATGTGGTCTTTTTTCTACTACTACTCCTACTACTACTACATCCTGTCCCAAAAGAAAGAACCTGTTTGGCAGGTTTTCTAAGAATGACAGGGGCAGAACAACTCTTCCACTAAGGTGTGTGGGGAAATTGAGGGTTTTTTTCCCCTGAAACAGCTTCAGAGGGTACAACCAAATAACAAAACCTGATTGTGATAGATAATTTTATGTGTCAACTTGGCTGGGCCATGGTGCCCAGATACTTGGTCAAACATTATTCTGGATATTTCTGCAAGGATATATTTTTTAAATTATTTATTTATTTATTTATTTTTGGCTGCATTGGATCTTCGTTGCTGTGCACATGGGCTTTCTCTAGTTGCAGCAAGCGGGGGCTACTCTTCATTGCGGTGCACGGGCTTCTCAATGCGGTGGCTTCTCTTGTTGCGGAGCATGGGCTCTAGGCATGCGAGCTTCAAGAGTTGTGGCACACAGGCTCAGTAGTTGTGGCTCACGGGCTCTAGAGCACAGGCTCAGTAGTTGTGGCACATGGGCTTAGTTGCTCTGTGGCACGTGGGATCTTCCCAGACCGGGGCTCGAACCCGTGTCCCCTGCATCGGCAGGCAGATTCTAAACCACTGCACCACCAGGGAAGTCCCTGCAAGGATATTTTTGATTGAGATTAACATTTAAACTGGTTGACTTTAAGTAAAGCAGCTTGCCCTCCATAATGTGGGTGGGCCTCATCCAATCAGTTGAAGGCCTGAATAGAACAAGACTGACTTCCCCTAAGCAAAAAGAAATTCTCCAGCAGACAGCGTCTGAACTTACACCCTGAGCCTCTAGCCTGGGTCCTTCCCTAGGTCTCCACTTTGATAGCTTTTAGACTTAAACTGCAACATCAGTTCTTCCCTGGGTCTCCAGCCCACCAGCCCACCCTGCAGATCTTGGACTTGCCAGCCTCCATAATCATGTGAGCCAAATCCTTAAACATCTCTATTTCTATCTTTCTCTTTTTCTCTCTCTCCCTCTCTCTCTCGATATCTATCTATACACACACATACACAAATACACACATACACACATCATATTGGTTCTGTTTCTCTGGAGAACACTGACTAATATATTACTTAAACATTAAATACATGACATGGAAAAAAGACAACTAAAAAAGTATTTTGTGTCAATATTTACAGCTTATTTCCACCATCCTCCAGTGACAGGGATCAACTACTCAGTCAATGATTCATTTCTAGGTTAAGGGTAAGAATTTCACAAAACAATAAGTGCCAAACCCAAGTAACTTCAAACTAAAACTTCTAATTGCTACTTCTACAAGTGGAGCAATCTACTGAGAGCTCTCTAGTTCCTTAAATATATTACTCACAGAACTCATTATTCAGAGAAGGAACCAGCAACATAAAAATTCCACAAGCATCACAGTCCCCAATGGAAAAACACAAGTCTCATCTCAAACTTGGTTGAGTACCTAATAATGTTGCCCTCTTTCCTTTAAATAATACTTACAATTATGTATGTAGTACTTATCTAAGTAGTACTATTATAAATTCAGTATTCAATAAAGTACAAATAGAATTTATTAGCCATATCACAGTAAGGTTTAAGTATACTTAATGAAAAATGATAATGCAGCACCAGATTATATAGTAAGGCAGTTTAAAGGACTTCACCAGAACTTATAAAATGCTGGAATTGCTTGAAACTGTAAGATTTATCAGCTGATCTAATTAGGCCAAAAGCAACACTTTAACATTCTGATTTCAGAAAACTCTGCCACCCCAAAAAATATTTTTCTTATCATTTATATACTACCAAAACTTTTCATAGGTACAACACTATCCAGTGCATGAGGGTAACTGACCCTTTGATGCTAACTAAAAATATTATATACTACCATATACTCTAATCATATATCAAATCAATCTTTTCAGCTAAAACTTTTGTTAAGAATAACAACAGGAAACTACATATTGCCTGGTGCTTTAGAAAACATATTCAAAAGGATGCTGTGGAGACCTAGGACACAAAATCCCATTTTTCACTGAGTGCATGCAAGTGTTTTCATAGGATTACATACAGGCAAGATACTAAACTTGACATCTCTACTCTCAGCTTCTGAAAGACAAAGCCTGTTAAGGCTCAATAATTTAATAGACCCAAAAGAAAGATGTGATCGCACAAGGGAGAATTCTTAGGCTTTCTTTCAACAAATATGTATTATTTTGAGTAAGACTATGCATTAACATATTTTTTACTTCAGATCCAGAATATATGCCCAGTTTTTAAAAGCACATTTTAAGTAACATGTTAGGATATCATACAGACAACAGCAATTCAAAGAAAATATCTAACACCTATGCAAGTATTATCATCATAATTTAAAATTCATTAGAAAGTCCTGCCCCACATAATACTTACAAGCTTAGCCACAAATATGGGATCAATTTTACCAAGGATTAGAAAGTATGCGCTTAAGGAATTCAACTGTCAAAAGTCCACTCATTTTCTTAAACCAACACCTTCTTCAGTATTCCATAAACTTATACCCCAAAATTTTTCTCTGTGACCTCCAAAGAAAATTACATTAAAAATTAATTATTAGAATCACAGGCAGTATTTTTTTAAGTTTTTGTCAATTTTAGAGTTGTTAGGGACTTCCCTGGCGGTCCAGTGGTTAAGACTCTGTGCTTCCACTGCAGGGGACGTGGGTTTCATCCCTGGTCAGAGGAACTAAGATCCTGCATGCCACGTGGCACGGCCAAAAAATTAAAAATAAATAAAATAAACAAACAAAAAAATAGAGTTGGTATTGCTGATTGTTCCAAATGTGTCCCCCATTTCTTTTTCTTTATAATTAAAGTAATATATCATCATTGTAGAAAATTTAGTAAATCTAGAAAAATTAAAATAATTTTATAAACATCACCTTTATTCTCTGCATCCAGAAATTACCAGAGTTAACATTTTGCTATATGCACTTTCAGTCTTTGCTCAGTCTTTTAGTTTTAAAACTAAAATTGTGATAAAAATGCATATTAAGTATTTAACCAGTCTTTTTATTCTATAGTATATTGCAAAATATTTCTCATATTTAAAAATTTTAGAAAACTTGATTTATAACAGCTTTATATTATTACACTATATGTATGTATATATATATCATAATGAATTTAACCATTCCCCTATTATTGAATATGTGAGTTCTTTTAACTTTCTACGGAGACAAATAACACTTTGATATACTCCTTACTAACAATCATTGACAAAAAAAGGCAGTAAACACCACCCAAAATTCATATCCAAAAATTGCCTGTAAACACAAGAAAACATTCAACCTCACCAATAAATCAACATAATACACAGAAATTATGAGAAACCTAATAAGCTGAAAACTATAAAGCATATATATAATACCAAGTGCTAGTACAGGGATTGTGAGAAAACCATTCCAGTGCAATGCTAATTATAAACTGATAAAATCTGTTGGAATAATAATTCAGGCTATGTGTATCAAAGGCTTTAAAATATTTTAGGAATCTATTCTAAATAAATAATCATAGATAATTCTAGATGCTGACCAAGAAATATAGGGTTAATTCCCTTTCGACGTTAATTTAACATTGAAACAAAACATAATGTGTTATGCACATGTATCAAAAATCAATGAAGGGCTTCCCTGGTGGCGCAGTGGTTGAAAGTCCGCCTGCCAATGCAGGGGACATGGGTTCGTGCCCCGGTCCGGGAAAATCCCACATGCTGCGGAGCGGCTGGGCCCGTGAGCCATGGCCGCTGAGCCTGCGCGTCTGGAGCCTGTGCTCCGCAGCGGGAGAGGCCACAACAGTGAAAGGCCCACGTACCGCAAAAAAAAAAAAAAAAAGTCAATGAAGACCTGAACTATATATTAACATTCTTGTATTCTGCTTTCCCTATTGTATCACAGATTTTCATTTCTGGTTCAGCTTTTATGTTTCATAAGATTTGTGTGTTTGTTTGTTTGTTTGTTTTTCAGTACGCGGGCCTCACTGCCGTGGCCTCTCCCGTTGCGGAGGACAGGCTCCTCAGCGGCCATGGCTCACGGGCCCAGCCGCTCCGCGGCTTGTGGGATCTTCCCGGACCGGGGCACGAACCCGTGTCCCCTGCATTGACAGACGGACTCTCAACCACTGCGCCACCAGGGAAGCCCTGTGTGTTTGTTTTAATGTTCAGTGCTCAGTCTTAAAATTTCTAAGAGGAAATGTATGCTTTGGGCATTCATATGTTAAAACCGATGCACTGGGAATTTCCTGGCGGTCCAGTGGTTAGAATTCCATGCTTCCACCGCAGGGGGCATGGGCTTGATCCCTGGTTGGGGAGCTAAGATCCTGCAAGCCGTGCAGCCCGGCCAAAAAATAATAATAATAATTACGTTTTACATATTGGTGCACAAGATGACAGTCAAACACCCTATAGTAAGTTTTGCCTTTCCTCTGAGGAATGGTTTCTTTTCTTTTAATTTTTTTATTGAAGTATAGTTCATTTACAGTATTACATTAGTTTCACGTGTAAAACATAGTGATTCAATATTTTTATAGATTCTGCTCCATTTAAAGTTATTACAAAATAATGGCTATATTTCTCTGTGCTGTACAATGTAACTTCCTTCTTTACTTATTTTATACATAAATAAGTTTGTATCTCTAGGAATGGGTTCTTTAAAAAAAAATACAATAGTTGATTCATAATGAAAAGTGTGAATTTATGTCTGTTTCTTTCTTACAAAACAACTTTGCACATCCATTTTATCTGAAACAAGTGCTTAGTAAAAAGAACCCATCAATACAGCACTGACTCACAAGTAGACCTTAAAAACCAACCAATAAACCTGTTTTTCTCCCTCCTCTATTGAGGTCGCTTACAGTGAAGGAAAACCCTTCAAAAGCTTGAATAGGCAACTTTCACTTTGAGTACTATTTAAAATCCTTGTATCAAGATTAGACAAATTTTGCAGTATGAATGTACCCTCCACGAAGCTCTATCCTGACATATGTTCTGACAGAAGAGAAGTAAAAAGCAACTTTTGGAGAAGAGATCTGAAGTGGAAGAAAGGGAAAGGTCCCCCTCACTGGACCGTGACAGACTCAAGGCACAAAGCCATACAGTTTCTCAGGATCACACCAGTCTAAAAGCATCAAGGGAGAAACACCAAATACCTACTCTCGAAGCCTCTCACCTGGACTCTCCCAGGTCACCATTCTGTTTATCTTTCTGACCCTTGTCAACCACTATGTGTCCCAACCTAGCCCACTGTATTTCATCTGGCACAGAAAATAATGTGGAAGATTAGCTTTCCCCAGAACAAAACTCATTCATTATCTGACTTAAAAAAAGAGAGAAAGAGGATAACATGTCTGTGAGCCGGTCCATTTAAAACCACTCTTCTTCACACATAAATATATATGGAATAGTTTGACTGTACAAACTCTTTTTTTAGTCCCTCTGAAATATATTAAATAAGCAACAAGACTTTGGTCCTCCTAAAATATAAAATTTCCAAATATCTTTATATACTCTGCCTATTTCATTGTCCTTTTTGTAAGGATAGGGGCCTGAGAAAGAGAGAGCAAGTTTGGCTAAAAAATTGGGAATCGTGCAAAAGGTTATCGATATCTCAATCATGTTGAACAGTGCTGTGAAGCTATTTCCAGAACAACAGTGAGTGAAGCAATTAATATGTCAGCAACTATATTACAAAACATTTCTTTCTTTATTCGTAGGTTCCTCAGCAAGGTATTTCAATATATAGTTCAAGCCACACTTTCAAAAGTCGAGTTGCTCTAAAAGCCACTTTATCAAAATGTACTCCGTTGGATTTAACCTTTTAATCATCTTAAAGTTTCTACTATAATCTATAGCATATATAACATTCCCAAGAGCAATTTAATATAACTTCTTCATTTTGAAATTTCAACAAAAGATGTTCAAATTTTTCCCTTTGAAATAACAGCACAAATATTTATGATAATGGTACTGTACAAATATGTTTAAGAGATAATGAAGATAACAAGAGGTTAAAGCTCAGAAGAGGTCTTAGTGATAAACTAAAAGTAAGAGAGCCTCAATTACGAATAAGAAAACCAAAGCCTCAAGACGTAGATTTGTCCAAGTTTACAGAATATCAAGAAACTTTTGGTGTTACTTTCATTATCAATTAATAATATTTAACAGTGGTGTATATAATATACTTTAGTTGACAATGTGCAATAAATTAAATAAGTGCCTGCCCAAAATGACTTATCTCATACATGGTTATAGTATAGATAATAGCAAGTATGGCATATAAAATCTATATTGAAGTACTGAAGGAAGAGGAGAATTTTTAAAATAAAGAGTGAAGTCTGTCCATGAACAATTCCAATCAACGTAAAAGAATAATGAAAGCAAGAACATAAGAGCAGTAGGATGGAAATAAGCATCAGGTCATTACAAAAGGGCAAGGGTCTCCGCATGCTAGAAAAGACCAATGTAAAGATGAAAATTGGCATTAGCGCTTTTGTGCCTTTAAAGATACACTATGCTGAAGCAATCACTTAGCTTCATCAACAGCAATTTCAGATTATGTGAAGAAAAGTGCAGTGTCCCAAGGTAGGGAGTGATTCTAACCATCCTCTTTGCCCCGTACACTAGTCTTTGTCAGTTAACAAATATGCTCATCCCTTTCTGGATCCTGCTGTTACTTCAGCTTCCTGTCTTCTTTCTCTCCATGAACTGCATTAACAGGCAGGCAGCATTTGTTGTCCCCACATTGCCACTTCATCTTAAGACCATGTCACCATCCCAAAATTCCTTTATCCTTGCTCTCTAGACCTTCCTAAGGTCTGCTGCCCTCATGGTATCTTAAATTTTAACATATCTCACGCCATACTCATTGCGTATCCTACACTCCCTTTAAAAAGCATGCCCCGGATCCCATTTATATGAACTGTCCAGAAAAGGCAAATCCACAGAGACAGAAACTAGATTAGTGCTTGCCAGAAAACGTGGGAAGAAGGGGAATTAGGAGTGACTGCTAACAGGCACAGGGTTTCTTTCTAGGGTGATGGAAATATTCTAGAATTAGATAATAGTGCTGGTTGCACAACATAGTGAATATACTGAAAACCGCTGAATTGTACACTTGAAGATGGTGAATTTTATGTTATTTGAATTTTATCTTAATAGAAAATTGCAAATTAAAAACAAATAAAAAAAGAAAAAGAGAAAAAATAAAATTAAAAAATAAAAACAAATGAAAATAAGCAAATATAAGAGCACGCACGCACATACACACACACACACACAACATGTCCCTACTTCTTTCCTTTTGCCTTGAAAAATAATAAACTCCCCATAAGTGGAATTATTCAAGCAGAAGCTGAATGATCATCTGTCAGCAATATGCTATTGAAGGGCTAACTGAAGTGAGTGGGGCAATTACACTAAATTACCCTTAAGTATTTTTCATCTTTAAGTTTCTATGTCACAAACCAAGAGGAAGAGATTAGAACCAGGGAAATTTTTTAAAGTGACCAGAAAGAAAAAATATGAAGCATTACTTGAAAAGTATTCTCCTATTCAAAATGAAAACTGTAGAATATAATGAAGCAAAAGAACAAAAATGAAATAGATCCAAAAAGGAAGAGCATAGGAAATTAAGAAAAAATAGTAAATAAATTAGATAACAGCACAAAAATTAATAAATGATATTCAGAGTTTAACATAACAATATTTGTTTTGTTTATACAGAATTTATCCTGTATATAACTGTGTTTTTCTATAGAAATTCTGAAGCCTTTTTCTTTTTGAGTGGTGAAGAAGATGTTAGAAAAAAATCTAATGCAGACGAGATTTAAATCAAATTACTGCTGACCGGCATGTGACTGGATTAACAAAGTAAACAATGTATGGATGACATAATAGAAAGTTATTTTCCCCCAAATTCAGCCTCTTGTCTTTAAAGTCCATTACCCCAACACTAGCATCCTTTGTGAGGAAATTTAGAGGGGAATAAAAAATATTGTTGATGACACAAAAAGCAAGAAACTTTAAATCTTTCTACTACAAATAAATGCCAGCAAGCATCTATAATAGTCTGCTGTAGAAAAGAATCTCTTTTAAATACAAAATGACCAATGTTCAGTGAAAAAAAAAAAAGAGGTAGACCCACGCGGCATTAGAAAAGGGGTCATTCAATAACTATTCATTATTTGATTTTACACAGTACATTAAAATATTTGACTTATTTACCTGGTTATAAACCATAATTTATAAACCATCAAATTTTAAAAGGAAGTTCAATTTAAATGTTATCCAAATAAAAGCAAGCTATATAAGATGATGATGCTTATACTCTCTCTAGAAGTTTTTAAATTTAGGCTTCCAAAAGAATGAGAGAGATGGAATTTCTGAGGCTATCAAGAACTTCCTACTCCTGTCCTTTTATAATTAAAAACTTAGACCACTGTGCTTCCCTGGTGTGCAGTGGATAAGAATCTGCCTGCTAATGCAGGGGACACAGGTTCAATCCCTGGTCCGGGAAGATCCCACGTGCCGCGGATCAACTAAGCCCATGCGCCACCACTACTGAGCCTGCGCTCTAGAGCTCACAAGCTACAACTACTAAGCCCCCATGCCACAACTACTGAAGTCCATGCACCTAGAGCCCGTGCTCCACAACAAGAGAAGCCACTGCAATGAGAGGCCCACGCACCGCAACGAAGAGTAGTCCCTGCCTGCCACAACTCGAGAAAAGCCCACGCAGCAATGAAGACCCAACGCAGTCAAAAATAAATAAATAAATAAATAATTTAAAAAAAAAAAAAAACCACTTAGACCACACAAAGAGTCCAAGATATGACTTTTTAATGACCCAAACTCCTTATGAATTTAGGGCTCATAATCCACTTTGGTATCCAGAAACAGAGTGCTTCATGCACTTTACAAATTTACACCTGTTTCATCTTCAAAGAATATTATCCCATACAACCAGCTACAGCAGACCCATCTGTAAAGCAAATCTGTTAAGTGAGCTTCCCCAACATTTTGTTACAAGCCCCTTTCAGAAGCCAGAAGATTATACTTCAAAATCATACTCCAAATAGTGACCAGCAGCATCAGCACCAACTTGACAGCTTGTTAGAAATGCAAAATCTCACCCCAGACCTACTGTTTGGGAGTTTGCTATATTCCTTGAGAATATCAAATTCTGTTATAAAGGTCAAGAAAACAAATGGAATGGATGAAACTCTAAGAAGTGATAATCACTGATGGTAAGTGAGCTAATACTCAGAGACTCAGTTAAGTATAGATAATGAGAGCTTGTAAGGCCAAGACAAAAGTTCCAAGATATGTTAAAAATACGTAAGTTAGTAACCTGTAAGACATTCCAAAGTAGAAAATATTGTGGAACAAACAAGAGATTTACTTGTAGATAGAAAGGGCTGGAAAGACCAAGTCCTTACCATATCATCTCTGGTCTGACAGGTATGCCATCTCCATATCGCCACCCAGTATGATCCTATTCTGGACCCACAGGTGCTCTAACCAAGAAATGCAAATAATGCCCATGGCTCATCAGCAGGCAAACTGGCAAAGCTACAGCTGTATCTAAGTGTACTTGTCCCCACTCTCTTCCATACAGCAAGTATGTATCCCAGGAAGTACGATGCTAAGGGCATCATGAGTCTGTGGAGTTCTTGCTCAAATATCAACTCTAGCCCTCATAACCACACCATCAATGGGAAAGGCTGATACAAAAGAGAGAGGGACAGGACACATGAATTTTGTGTACCCAGGACTCAGGTAGTGAGTCCAATCTCTTTTGCACCTTAAGTGTGTTAACTTACCCCCCACTGCTTTCCTCTTGCTTCTGGCTGTGTGTTTTAAACTAATTTGATAAATCGTGTGATTCAAGCATTTAAATTTGGTTGCTGAGCCTATCTATTCCATACCTCCAGGATAGCTGGGAGTGTACTTGGAGGCTAACCATTGCATCAAGGTAATTTCCTACAAAACAACTACTGAATAAGAAATATGCATTTTAAAAGGTCCCCAGGTGATTGATATGCAAATTCAAGTTTAGAAGCACTGAGCAGGACTGTTAGAAAGAGAACGCTGCACAAAGACAGAAATTTGGATTTCAGAACTATGCTCAGAACACCATCCTGAATAAAAGGCCTTGTGTACCCCCTGACAATAACTCAGAGCCCCAAAAGAGGGAGAGAATGCTAAGAAACCCATTTTCAACAACTATCATGTAAGTCTCAGAGAAGCATTGCTGCCCTTGGTGACTCTCCTTTGAACACCAGCTCTGTAAAGCTCGAGGCAACTTGAGAAAACACACAGAAGAGTATAGCATTAAGTATCCCAACATTAACCCAGCAATTTCATCTTGCTGGGAATTAGGAAAATAACCTTTTTCAGATATGCTATGTTTCAAGAACACCAATCCAAAGGACATAAGGCTACCAAAAACAGAAAAAGAGTCATGACTTCCTTAACAAGATTGCAGTGATGATCTTAGAAAGATCATCCAAGAACAGAGTTGAGCAGAATGACCGAAGAAGTGAACTTAATGGGCTGTACACCTCCCACTGACCACCGGTTCCTGACTTGATCAGCTCCAGTCATTTTATGTATTTATTACATTTGCATTGTTCCTGACACATAGTAAGGGCTCAATAAATGTTCTGAATTAATAGAAAAAATAATTTTAAATGTCACCCTTTCTATCTTTGATTTATCTAAGACAAATTTAATTCAATTCCTTGGTTCTGAGAAATTCCTGAGAATGAAGGTATAATTCCACATCTCAAATTAGCATCTTCCTAACACTCCCTCATTCCATATCTCGAAGTTGGATTTTACATTTTCTATTATTAATTCCATTCTAACTTTCCATGACACTATGAAACACATTAACCTATCCATTAAGAAACGATCTGACCATTTCTAAAAGTCACCAACAATTATACATAAGGGATATACTACACAGGAAAGATCAGCTATTATTTTGATATTTTTCTAGGTTCAGATTTAAGACATCTTAGGGAAATATCTATTTAAAACAACTATAGAAGAACTGAAATAGAAACTGAGGACATTGTCTCACACACACAAGATCTAAAACAAAAGACCAAAAGTGTTGAGAATGTTTAACTCTAGTGAAGAATAAGATGAGACTATCGGAAAAAGAATGTAAAAGTTCTAAAAATCATTTCTGTAAGGAATATGCTCCCTATTACTTCTAAAATAGGGAATGTGTTTCAGTTTCAAAGGAAAAGATTTAAGTTGGAAATCATAACTTCCATTCCATAAATATATATTTATAAAAAGAATAAGGAAACACATATAGGGAATGGCTGAGTGTATTCCCTTCCAAATGATCTACCAAATCCTGTTCACTCCATGCATTTAGTATAGCCAAGAACAGTTAAAGTACTCATAGGACATTAGACACTTCAGCACAGGTTTTCACACTGTGTTTCATGGGTTTTAAATACCATGTGTTTAAGAATTGACTCTACAAGCTCACAGAGGAAAGAGGGAACCTTATAGATTTTTGTGTCCTCTGCAGCTAACAGCATGAGAATAGACATATGATAAGCCTTCAATAAACACTTACTGAATTTAATTATTACCACTCTCTGAGGCAAAAATCTTAACTGGAGAATAATCTGAACACTACCATCATCACCAGTAGAAAAGTAGCACTCAGAATTTGCAAGTGAATCCACTTACATGTTAAACAATGGGAACAAGAAAGAGTAATTGTCTTATTCATTACAAAGGGCTAAAAATGAATCTTTTGTTTGCAAACTTAATCCACTCCAACTAGTACTGTTAACTGCCCACTAAAACGCAGCACATTATCTTTCACAAATCTGATGCTTGATCCATATTCTTAATGAAATGTGTTGAACTTAAATGTATGTAATCTAGTTCATTCCTTGTTACGTGAAATACACAATCTATTACGTGAAAATTCAGAGACAAAATGCTTATTGTTATAAATGGCAGGAAAAAAAAATCACTTCAATTTCAAAGTATCACACCCAAAACCTGGTTTGTTCACAAAAGAGCATCCAAATTTCAATGACAAATCCTTTAAAATCCATTAAACCTATTACTATGCATTTACATACTGTGCAGCATAGGACCCAAATACAAGGCTGGTGCCCCATTTGGTTGCCAAATTTTCATAAACTACTATCCCCCATTAGGGAGTCAGCCACTGGTTTTAACAAACTCCCTGAAGAGTTCATTTCAGTTATTCCTGCCTTGCTCAATGCGTAACAATTTAATCTTATTGCTTTCTTCCTCAGGGGTAAAAAGATGATGTTCCAAGGGGAGCACCTGCAAAGCGGATGTAAAAGATGAAATTTAGAAGCTGCTGGATAGGCCTGAGGGAAAGGCAACTCTAAAGAGAGTACCTACCATTGGGGGGTAGGGGAGAGAATGACAAAGGAAGGTGGGAAAGGGCAGCGAAGAAACTTAGCTTACTTAGAAACTAGATTCACAACTCCAGTAGTTATTTCAAACATAGTTTAATTTGACATGGCCCATTCTGACCCAGAACTTTTGCTTTACACTATGAAAGAAAACTTTGCCTGCTAACACCAGTAAATAATTTCATAGATTATTAGTTTATTTCATAGTTACAGAAAGGTCATATTTATCTTTGCTAGGTAAATTATGTATCTTAAAGCCTTATATGAAAGTTTCATAAGATGGAAATAACAATAGACAGTGACTTTAGATTTTGAGGAGAAAATTTAAGAAGATACCAGATCTAATTCCAAATCTATCATATATACACACTGTGTAAGCTAAAAGCCCCTAGAAAGTGGTTTCAAACTACATATTCTGCCACCACAAGCCCCCAGATTCCCCTAGGAGGGCATGCCAGCATCTTGGGGCTGAGCCGATGGACAAGTACACTTTGAAAAAGCACTCCAGGAGATTCTGATACTCAACCAAACACCTCCTGTCCCACTGCCATTATCAGCTAATAATGTTTCACCACCCGCTGCGGATGTACTTTGTGCTATTCTTCTATTCCAAATGTTAACTAAGTGAAGTCATTAGAATAGAGCGTCTGAATTCAATTGGCATTTATCCAGATTTTAAGAGGTAAAAATAAATCCATGAATGGCAAATCAATTTAACATCCTTTCACACAATTTCATTTTAAAGCCATATAACAAATTCTGAACTCAAAGCTATTTAGAGTCATAGCTTTCCAATTAAAGTATTTAAGTCCGCTAACATATTTCCACGAATCCAACATTCACTACCAAGTAGCAGTACAAAAAAAAAAGTTCCAACATTCCTCACAATCCACTTACACTTAAGTAAGGGATAACTCGGATTTTTTAAGCAAGTAAATAAAGAATATTATTTCAAGGTTATCATAACTCTCCCTTTGTACATTATACCTCATATCCTACAGTGTTTCGATTCAGATAATTTTATTATTCATGGGTAATTTCAAGTAAAACTAGTTAAAGAAGTAATTCTATTTCAAACTAACACTCCTGGTTTTCAGTGTTCATATTATTCATACACCCGTCCATTGGAATGTCTCTCAAAATCCCCAAACTTCTTCAACTTCAGTATTACTCAGTACTGGTTTATACAACTATAAAGCACATCAGGAAATAATATCTCTCAAACTCCAAACTTTTAAAATCACCTGATAACATGTGTATATCAACAACCTTGAATTCTTTATAGCTGTCAAAGCTAGTCTACATACAGTCAGGCCCAAATACTAAAAAACAAACAAACAAACAAAAAAAAAACTTAGAAAAAACTTCAAAAACAAACTGAGAAAATATACTTACCTTAATTGGAGCACTACTAAACTTAATTTTCCTATTTGCCGGGATGTCTTCTTCTTCTGGCAACCCAATGATTTCTGAGTATTCCATATCAGGTTGATAGTAATTGTTTTCATCACTATCTTCCTGCTCATCCTGTTCAGTGCCTGTTTCTCCCCAGTCTGAATTATACCTGGATCTCACCCTATATATATTATAGTCACTGTGCATGTAAACATGGGAGCTCCCAAAATTATTTGAATCTTCGAATACTTCCCTTCCACAACTGAATCTAGACGCATCAGCAGAGGTAAAATCACCACCTGCAAGTTCTTTCTTCTGTTGCATTGCTGCCTCACTCCCAACCAAATGAGCTTCTGCGTCTTCGTTTTGTGGTGAAGGGATTTCAGGCTCTGTAACTGCCTTGTTTTCAGCACAAGGTTCTTCAGGAATGTCTCTGTCAATTCTGTCAGGAGTCTCTTGGTTAGATGTGGAGTCCTCGGCTTCCTTGCTCTGCTGTGCCTCTTCACTGGGCACTGAAGCTAGAGAGGTACTTTTCGAAGCCACTTCTAGTACTGGAGTTGTATTACTCTTCTGAGCATCCTCTGCATCGTCACTGTGTTTGCTTGGAGGAGACCAAGAATTAGAATCCTTAAGGTGCCCAAAGGTGTCAAGATTTGTAACAGTAACCGATGGTAAATTCAGGGGATAATGCCCAGTCACTGAGTATGCACTGTTCTCAGCCTTCTCAGAAATGATGGCACTGGGGGAATCGGTGTTCTCCAATACTGCACTCAGTTGACTCACAGTCGGGGAGACGGCCTCCGTTCGGGAGCTAAGGCTGTCCAAGGAATCAGTACTGCCTCTGTTGGACTTAGAACCACCCCATTCATCCTGAGGTTCACTCCCTCCAGTTTTCTCCTTCTTTGGGGAATAGCGGTTGTTCTGTCCTGATTCATGCACACTTCTCTCAAACATCTTGCGAGTTTCTGTGAACTTAGAATATGAAGGGCCATCGTACATTGTGTCAAATCTACTAATTCGTTCTGAAACAGAGGACTCCAACTTAACAACTGAGCCATCTGTTTTTTCCAGAAATTCTTTGGGCTTCATTCGCCTCTGAGGGGATGAAGATCCACCTTTCCCCCTTGTTTTGGCAATGACTGCAGCATTCTCACTGGGTTCCATACCCATCTGCATAAATAGATTTTTAATTCTGTTGACATTGGAGCCATATTTCCTTCCCCTGCTCTGCTGGGATCCCTCACCTTCTTTTGTTTTTTGTTCCCCATCTGACTTGGGTTTGTCAAAGGTACTTTTCAGTGCCTGGAACTCAGTTCTATATGCATTCCTGTGAGGAGAGGCACTTCTGAGAGTGGTACGTTCACCTGAAGACTCGGTTTTCAACATTTTTACTTCAGGGGTGAAAAGCCAATGTTCATAATGATCAGGAAAAAAAAACAAAAAAAACCACAAAACACCTCTCTTCTCTAATCACCAGTATCTGGTCAAGAAAAAGTACCTCTCAAATGGCATACTGTGTCAGTGATCCTCCCAACAGGTGTATTAGGAAATTATGCAGTCAAGAGTTACACAAAATGGCTTTTTCAAAGCAAGACTAGAGGTTCATCTGTAATAGAAAAGAACGAATTTCTGAATTCATTTACTTATCTGAATTTATGTTTAGTCAACTATTATACATTTTTTTTCCAAAGTGGCTTGGCCACATGTCAAATAAGAAGAAATTACATATTGAAATGGGAATTTCAAAGCCAAGAATTTAAAAGTTATAACTCTGATTGGTCTTTGGTAACAAAGCTGTTTCAAACATAACTTGAGACCCCTACCAAAATCACACACATACACACATACAAGTGACACATAAGTACACTTCAAAGCAATACTTTAGCCCAAGTTTTGGTTGGTTTTGTGAATGACCTTAAAAGAAACCAGCAGTTCCTAGATCTTTAAGAAATCATCAAACTGTCCAGAAAAATGAAATTCACTTGAGATTCTCCACATCAGGTAGAACTTATTCTTTCTATACAAGCACAATTGAAAGTTCAGAATCTATGTTTACAAACTCCAAAACGTGTCTACAGAGGCTTATTTCACTCCTTCTGGTCCAATATTCTCATCTACAGCATCCCCAAAACAACACTAGTGCAATTTCAGACCAAAACAAACAGAAGAAAGTTCTTAAATGGCAGTAAGTTTCACTGTAAGTTCAGAACCACATCAAATATTTGGAAGTTTCCTAAGAGTGAACATTATTAATTATAGAGTGGGATACAGGATATCATGGGAATAAATGTATGAGAACGTGAGGATCAGAAAATTAAGGACCATGAAACCTCTTTTCATAGCCTTGATTTGTTTATTACACTTGCCTCTAACTTACTACAAGCTCAGAATACAACGCAATACGTGCTGGCTGGTCTCCTCTAGCCCACAGCTGTATTTCACATCAATATGCCAGCAAGCAAATACTTCAAGATCCGCTGAGGAGCAGATGTTGTAGTTCTAAAGATTTTTCATTTTGTTTTTGTTTTGTTTTTTAATGTTAGGCGGAGCCCTATCACCCTCACGCGCCATCAGACGAGGAAGCACACACTTTCACTTAAACCGTCTCCAGACTCGGTTCCTGGCCCAGCACGCATGCATGGCCCATGCAGACAAACAAGAAAGGCTTCAGAGTGTGGTGCCTGTTTTTTTTGTCAAGCTTCGACAATCTCCTTCTACCCTGACATTTGTTTAAGCCATACACACCCTCCCCTCCCCCCAACACCCCCCCCACTCCCTCCCCCGCCAATTCGAACCCGAAGGGGCGGGGGGCGGGGGCGCTGGGGCCGCCGGGGTATTCAAAACCTGCCCTCACAAAAGACAAACATAAATAACACCAACTTGAGAGACAGCCGATTCCCGAGCCTGGTTCGGGACGCAATCCCTCGGCCCCGGGCAGGGGCAGGGCCGGGAGAGCAGGTGACGCCAAGCGCTATGGTAGGAGGTCGCTGTCTAGCTTTGTGCCAAGAAGCACCTGAAGTCCTAACACATTGGCTGCGGCTCCCGGCGGCTGCCAGGCGGATCCCAGTGTGGCATGGGGAGAGCCGAGCTCCCCGTCCACATTAAAAAAAGAAGAAGAAAAAAAATTACAGGGTAATACTAATAAATCCCTTTGTTTTTCCTCCCAGTGTGCCAGGAAACAATAGATCCCACCGATACTGCCTCCGATCCTCAACCTAACGCTCCCCAACCGCAGCCCACCCCCACCCTCAGCCTGCAACTCAGCCTTTGTACATCCCGATTTTTTCCTCCTCATCTCCACCCTCCCCAGCTCCTCGCCCCGCGCACATCCTCGCCCTTACCCGAGCGGGAGCCGCCGCCGGTGGGGAGGGTCGGGCGGCCGCGGCTCCCACCCCCGCCTCCGAGGCGCCCCCCGCCCCACGGTGGCCGCGGCTCGGCTCGGCGCCGGCCCGCTCGCTGCCCCTCCACCCGCTCCTCCCGGCGCAGCGCGATGGGCGGCTGCGGCGGCCGCTTCCACGCGCGCCGCGGCCC
>NW_021703776.1:47326289-47758753 GCF_005190385.1 Monodon monoceros
CGGCGGCCGCTTCCACGCGCGCCGCGGCCCCCCACGCGCGCCCGGCCCGCGGCGGGCGGCCCCGGGAGGCGCGCTGCGCTCCCTAACGCCATTGCGGGCGGGCGGCGGCCCGGGCCCCGACGCACTCGCACACTCGGGCCGACCTGGGGAGGGGGGTCCCAGCCCGGGCAGGGGCTTCGCCCACGTGCGGCCGCCCGCGCCGGGCCGTTTGGCTGGCGGCGTAGCGGGGGTGTAACGGGGGAGAGGCCGCGGGGGTGAGGAAGGCCCGGGGTAACAGGTGCCTCACCTCGGCTGATGGGATTAACTCTAGGGCCGCAGAGAGAGGGAGCCCGGCAGCAAAATCCCAGGAGAGGGAGAGAGAGGGAGCCTCTGGCGGCCAACGGAGGGCGAAAAGCACCGGCCCGAGGCGAGGCCGCCCCACCCCCTCGGCCGTGGGCGAGGGGCCCCTCGGGCCTGGGGCAAATCCTGCCCTTCAGCTCGGGTCCTGGTTTCGCGAGAACTGGGTTCTTGGGCTGTCTGTTGCTGGGGCCCCACGAAGTCTGCAGTTAACTCCGTGACCCCAGGGCATCCAAAACCCTGGGCCACGCTCCTGGCAGGGAAGGCCGGCACCTAGGCCCAGATCCAGAGTGGCCTCCACTCCTCCGCTTAGGCCACTGTGCTTCGCCTAATACCCACCTTAACCTTCCGCTGCTAAAAGGAAAGAGGTGAGGAAATTTTCTGACTTCCTTATCAGGAAAGAGCTTTTCAGACTCCCCTTTTATAAATGCTCAGTTACCCCCTCCTTTCCCCATCAAAAATTTCGGAAGTGTTACAGCCTTACTGCAAAATATAAAACCAATCATAAACGTCAATATAGACCTTTAAACCAACTCTCAAAATAACTGTGGAGTAGAAACTTTTAAGGATAATTTTTCAAGAAGGTAAAAATATACTCTAACAGAAATGTAAAATGAAGCTGTGTCAAAAATGTTATTTGACTCATCAGTTAGGGAGGGAACACCAAAATATTGCAACCCATCCAAATGAGAATGTGAAGAGCAAAGCTTTATGGAAAATCAGAAAAGAGGCAAAACTGGTTAATAAGGCACTAAAATGTAATATTTTGAATTATCTCCTATACAGGGCAGTGATAACTGTATCTCTAAGGAACAAAATAATTTTGCATATGTATAGATATAGAATTTTGCATATGTATAGATAAGAACCATTTACAGTATTGTTAAGTTTCTAGGGCTTATAGAGTCCTAAAAAGTCAAAGGCAGGCAAAGGTGCAAACTACTGTAGAACCATGAAACTCCAGAGTCCTTTAGATAACATCCAGCATTCCACTGAAAGGACACTCAATAATCTTTTGCCCATTTCAAAGTCTTACAGAAGTTTTTCCAACAGAGCTATTATTATCTACATTTTACAGATGGGAAAACTGAGGTTTAGGTTTTGTAACTTACCTACAGCTTTATCGCTAGTAAATGATTATGGCTGCATACGAATTCCGGCAAGTCTATACACAGAATTTATACTCTGGAAGCAAAATCTTTTCTTGCTTAATTTCAAAAGAGCTTTGTAGCTGCTCAATTCTATGTATCTCTTACTTTGAACAGTGGAATTTTTTCTTCAAGCCTCACCAAATTCTGGGTGCTTTCCCAAGAAATTGGTATTCCCTGTCTACGACGTGGATGTCACTTCTATGAGCATAAACAGATGTAACAGGCAATGTGAGGGGGCTTGTGGTTCCAGTCTCCACTTTTGGAAAGAACATTTGTGTTGTCTGGGGTAATTAGGTGGAAAAGTTCCTGTCATTTATTTGCAGTATGGAAACCATGTTTTTTAGGAGAATAACCTAAATAAATGCAGGAACCTAATCACTACAGTTCTATCTGTAGAAGAGGGGGCAGAGTTGGCAACAAAACCAGTCTTACACCTCTTTACAAAAAGATGATTCATACAGAAAAGCAGCCTAAAGAATTTGGTTGGTTTAGGTCTCACTTTTTTTTTAATGTGAACCTTCTGGAAAAATTCATACTGAAGGGATGAATGACAGAGGTTTTTTTTTTAACTGTTTTTTAAAATTTATTTAATTTATTTTATTTTTGGCTGCATTGGGTCCTCATTGCTGCCCGCGGGCTTTCTCTAGTTGCTGTGAGCGGGGGCAACTCTTGGTTTTGGCTCGCGGACTTCTCATTGCGGTGGCTTCTCTTGTTGCGGAGCACGGGCTCTAGGCGCGCGGGCTTCAGTAGTTGCGGCACGCAGGCTTAGTGTTGTGGCTCGCGGGCTCTAGAGCACAGGCTCAGTAATTGAGGCGCACGGGCTTAGTTGCTCCGTGGCATGTGGGATCTTCCCGGTCCAGGGCTCGAACCCGTGTCCCCTGCATTGGCAGGCAGATTCTTAACCACTGTGTCACCAGGGAAGTCCAATGACAGAGTTTTAAAAACATAATTTTTCATAATTTCAGATTCCTGGATTGTCCATAACCTACCTTCCATTTCTAACACTTACCTGAGTGTTTGAAGGGACTGCTAGACCAGTAGTAATTAACCCAATACATGTGGTTATTTAATTTTAACTCAAATACAATTTAAAATTAAGTTCCTTAGTCCCACTAGCCACATTCAAAAGACTCAGTAGCTACCTACTGAACAGTGTAGATACAGAATATTTTCATCACAGAAATTTCT
Organism: Monodon monoceros; assembly: GCF_005190385.1. NCBI lineage: Eukaryota > Metazoa > Chordata > Mammalia > Artiodactyla > Monodontidae > Monodon > Monodon monoceros. Next base: position 47,328,965 of record NW_021703776.1, read on the forward strand.
ATTATCAGTGCTGTCTTAGACAACATTTGCACTTCCATAAATTAGGAAAGGTATTTTAACTTTATAAGGATCAAAACTTAGTTCAATAGATCATTAATGTACTGAGGATAAGAGGTCATAAATTTTGCCTGTTCTAATCAAAAAGGGACTGGGGCAGTGTTAGGTGAAGTTTAGTACTGACATGCAAGGCATCCAAAATGCAATGTATTATATTTGGGAAAGAGGGGGATTTTGATTTTCATATGTGATTTATTTTATAAATCATGTAAAATATTGTGGGCTGTTACTCTTATTTCCTTTGTAACCAAGAATGGACCATAAGATTAGTCAATAAAAAGTACAAAATGTATTCTACATTGTCTTAGGGGTTTTCTCAATATATTTTTTCAGTTTTCATAATGGATATTCTGAGTATCTATTCAAATAATTAAATTATTCATATGTGAAAGTGAAATGTTGGGTGTAGTTGTGAAATTAAGCCTAAATCAATCCCAAATAAAATTTTAAGACTAGAGAAAATTGACTAAGCTGAGCCTGAAAACTGCCTATCACTCCTTGATTTATAGCATGAAAGCACCTGGTTGATTGCATGTTAACAAGTTCATAAGGGGAGAGAAAAAAATAGAATGAACTTGGAGGTCTCTAGAATAATTTCTTTATGGAATAGGTGAAGTAATGGAAGATCAATTCCTATAGGTAGTTTTACCCATAACTTTAGCTTAAAAGGATATTTTACTCATACTACTGTTTCTGTACCAGTAGTAATAAGACAAGTGTGTTGACAGTAATGAGGCACTTGTTTACCAAAAGTTTAGTTATAACTGCTTATTTTACGTTTGTAAATATCAGAGTGCTTTGTCATCTTTAGATGTGAATGTTGATATTCTGGCATCTTAAAGGTCCATCTTTTAAAGTAACCATCCCTATTTAAGGGTAAAAAATTAAGTATGTATTTTTTAGTCTTACAATATTTCACACACACTTCATTGTAGAGGTAAAATATACTTCTGTAAAATAGTGATAGAGTCCTCAGGCTTACATTCAGAATACATCAGAGATATCTATGAACAGTCTGATTTTGTGATGCTAGTTATAAAATTAAGCTTAAATGGATTTTGTAATCTAGAAGGTATAATTTTTGCCTAAATAAATTGATAATGATTCAGCATGACTTTCTACCTACATTCATGGCTAGGGCGTGCCACTGAAAATTTATACCATCATTTTGGTTCATTTCGCATTCTACAATACAGCCAGTATCTTGGCTTTTCAGCCTGAAGTAGGTTCATGATAGGTTTGAATATTTACTTTTAGTTGCTACAAGTAATAAACTATAGAACTTCTTGGGATTTCTTAAAGTCATTTTTAAGTTATTATTAATACATTAGCTCTACAAATAAACCACAGTAGATTTACACAGCACATTTAGGCCAAGGTGATACATCTTCTCTCTTTTCTCTATTTTTACTTTATTTGGTTGCCCACACAAAACACAGAAAACCAAGAGTTTTATTGCACCGACCTGTGTGTGATGTTTTTATTACTGTCACTACTTCTCAGGTTGAAACAATACCTGCTATACCAATTCTTTTTGGTTTTCAGTTTTATAGTGGTGCAAATTGCATGTTGAAAAACAAGTGTTAGGTATTTATCTGTCTCTACAGAAACCCATTTTACTTTCAGCAGATTAGCCCCTCTGGCAGAAGGATTCTAGGAGTGGTACACAACCTGCCAATCCTCTACCCACAAGGTGCACCTGAACTCTGGCATCCTTGCAATTGGCAGGTTGTCTACTCTGCTTCAGAATAATTTATTATTTCAAGACTGAAACAAATAAGAGAGACACAGCGACCCTTCACTGAGAGAACAGTTAGCAAAGTGTCAAAATGAGATTCAAATCGAAAACCTTTTACTGAAATTCATATTCAGTACTTTTTTTACCGTAGAGATACTAAGCCTAGTTATTGAGCTATATAATAGCGTAGCTCTCTTTTGCACACAGCTGTTGGGGGAAATAGTTGTCCAAAACAGTCTTAATTGTGAAAATATGGGGAAAAAAAATCAAAGAATAACAAAGGTATCTCAGTAGCTCCTCCATTCCATGGCATTAGCCTTGCTGAATTAATTATTAAAGTAAGTAAATAAACATCCCTGTTTGTCTCCAATTAAACAGGAGGTTTCTGTGATTTTATGTCCATTTCCAGTCTAGTTCTAGTAATAAAACCTCCTTGAGGTCCATTACAGTCCCGCTTTACACAAAATTCAAATTATAACACACTGCATTTTAAGAAAGCTCTAGTATTTAATTTGTAGATGTGGTCATCTGCTTTTAGAAATAATAAAAAATTTGCTCTGAAGTTGTTAGTACATTTTCTATAGGTTCCTAGCCATAATCCTGATGTCCAGCATAGAATCTTGTCAATTACCATTAACACAATAGTTTCAAATAAAGTTTGAAAATATAGATGAATGACTTACATGTTTATACACTGTTAAACTTTTGAATTGGGTGAATAATGAACAAGAACTTATCCTAATTAGCGGGCAGATCTTGAGCAACCAACCCTCTTGTTCTTGTCCTAGAATGGTTCCCAACGCTGTGATTGTATTTGGAGATGTTGCTGGCTTTAGAGCTAGTTTCTTCTTGATTAAGCCACTACAAAGTTCTTTACTTAACTAGTATCTTTGATTAGATTCTACATGTATATATGGATCACATACTTTCTCAGGGTTGTTTTTTTTTGTATTGTTTTTAGAAGAAAAAAGCTTTAAAACTAAAATTATAAGGTGTTAGTTTTCTAAAAATGTATTTATATAAGCTGAAATAAAGCGACCAGTTAGTCTAGAAAATCTTGTGTCTGAATCCTGCTCTTGATTTTTGTTTAGTTGAGCAAAGCACTGTTAAATTCCACATTAATAATTATCTGGCCTACAAGCTAAGTTTTGTTCCTTCATATCATATTACTTTTAAAAGAAAGCCATGGGCACCAACATGGTACATGTCTATGGAAAAAATCAGAATACTACTTATCTCCTTATTGAAGTGTGACAAAACTTGAACAATAATCTAAGCCTCTTCTTTATTTTGTGAATACAGTAACAATAGAGTGAACAGTTGAAAATAGTTTAATACCTAGCTGGGTCCTCAAAGGAAATGGAATTCATATTTATGATTCTGAGAATAGAAACAAACACATTAATGAGAGATGAAATTGAGCTTTATTAATGAAAATTTTAGAAGGGAGTTAAATAGTATAGTTTCAAAAACGAAAACAAGATATTATCTTTGCTAGAAATGTAAATTTGACCTGACATAGCTTTAAAGGGAAGGAAACTGAATTTTGTGGATTTTTAAAAAATTTTTGCTTTGTTCTAGAAGCTAACAATTTAGTCTGACATTATTTTGTGAAGCCTGAAAACTTTCTTATAATAAATTACATGTATTTGATTACAGTGTGCTATAATATTATTTATGCAAAGTGTATATATTTTGCAAATTCATAAGTTGAGCCCACCTCAAGAGCCTCAGAAAGTAAGCAAGACCAGCAACATAGAACCAAATGATAGACTACCACATACTCGGCCGAAGGAGAGTTGGCTCAAGGCCAAATGAAGCATTTAGATGCATAGTCGTTTATTATGTGATGTAGTTTTACTTTCTGAAAAGCACATGCACCTTCAAAAGTCTAACACTAGGCATAAAACTGACACTGAGATACCCTCGCATGAGTGCCAACCCAGAAACTTACATATAGGCACATTTTCCAAAATATCTGTACATCATCATCACCTCATTAAAACTGTTTGATCACTTATGTGGGATTTTCGAATCACAAAGTCAATGTATACTATAATGATTTTAATTTTGCTTTAAATGAAATTGTCTCCAGCTATGGAAAATACAACTTCTCTGAAAGATCCTAGCCATATGTTTGGGTATATAAAACCTAAGAAATATAAGGAACAAAGAATTCATAACTGAGGAATTAATAAAAATACAAAATGTTTCTAATATATTACTATCTTGTAGGTTCGCCATGTAGAAATCAAATACACAATTGATTTTGAAATAGTTATCGGTAGAATTTGACATTATAAAAAGGAAACTGACTTTTATATTACTTAAGTTCAAAAGAAACCAATTATAGTGGCCTATGGAATCATTATTAAATAAGTTAAGACTCTGTGATGTTCCTTGCTCATAGAAAGTTTGATTTAATTCAAAATATTTCTCTTTGTTAGTATCATATCCACTGACTTCAAACCTTGTGTGAAAATGAGAGTCACCTAGAGTGTTCGATCAGATTCAAATTCCTGGGTTCTATGTCAGCCTTCCTGAATAGGAATCTCTGCGATGGAATCTAGTAAACTCCAAAATGTTCCAAAGGTGATTCTGTTGTACAGCTGGACAGTGGATGGATATTTGGGAAGCACTAACTAGATGATGTAATGGATACTAGAATCTAGTGAGTTGCTCATGTCTAGCATATACCTGAAGTTCTCACTCCTGAATCACCGTTTGGTGAACCCTGTATAGCAGGGTTGTCATATATGTGGGGAAGCTTCTGAGACCATGAATAGGAAGTATCAGAAACCATGATGGCCCCATCTTCCCTATTACATTTTTGGTTACGGAGGTCTACTCCTGGCTTTTTGGTTAAGATGATAGTGACAGCCATGGCTTTATAGTTGCTATCCTTATTAGCTCTCTACAATGATCCAAGTAGGCTAGAAAAACTTATAAATGTGGTACTCACATATCCACGAATTGAAAAGTCTTCTTGAGTTCTTCTGCTCAAAACTTTCCTGTAACTTCAAGACTATCCAGAAAAATACTCTCTTAGAATGTACTTAAATTTGACAGTACAGTGATATGTTAGCTACCTTTGTTGAGATTTCAGAAATTTCTCGACCAACTGGTGGATACTTCTCAGAGCCACTGAAATTCTAATTCCACCAGAAAATGGAGAAGTTTTGGAGGCAGCCAAGTATCGAGCATGTTGTTAAAAGACCATTTTCCAAAAAGGCGAAATCATGACTCCCATACAGATTTAAAAATGAAAATGTGTTAATGATTTTATTTAATTCATTAATAACAAAACTAATAAGATATTACAACCAGTTCAAGGGAGATTATTTTTTTAGACACATATTTATAGATAAGAAATATTGAAATTAATGTCTAAATGAAAGTAAAACTGGCCTCTTCCTCAGTTGGGGAGGGAAGGCGAGTAAACCTCCACCTGTCAGAATTTATTGGTCTATAGAGAGGAATTATTTTACTTTGCTATCAGCTGTCTACACATAGGGAGCTGTTCAAAGATGAAGGAAGACCAGAATCAGATAGCTGGAAGAATGTGATCTAAACAATGCACAGCTTTCCTTGAAGCATAATGTCCTTCTCACAATGCCAGACATCAGGACCTCCACAAGGGTTCTCTTCTTTATTTCCAAACACTTACATTAACAGTCTTTGACTATAAACAGGAATGTTCATACCAGCATTATTAATAATAGTTCAGATGGGAAAGCAACAAAAATATCCATCAAATGCTAAATAAATAAAGTGTAATGTACCGATACAGTGTAATATATTTGGCAATGAAAAGAAATGAAGTAGTGATACATGCTACAAAATGGATAAAGCTTGAAAACATAGTAAATGAAAGAGGTTAATCACAAAAGGCCACATATTGTATGATTCCATTTACACAAAATGTCCAGAATACGCAAATCCATAGAGACAGAAAGTAGACTGATGCTTACTTAAGGCTGGGTCTGGGGGGTTGATGCTGGGGAGTGACAGCTGATGGGTGTGGAGTATCTTTTTGAAGAACAGGAAAATGTTTTAGAGTTATATGGTGGTAGTGGTTGCACAACCCTGTGAATATACCAAAACACACTGAATTGTACTCTTTAAAGGGGTCGGCTGTATGACATGTGAATTATCTCAATAAAGCTGTAAAGAAAAAAAAAACAACTTTGACTAATCTATAAAGAAGTCCACAGCCCCATAACCGGTTGCCTAGTCAAGTATGATTCTCATATTTTAAATCAAGTTAACTTCATTCATTAACCTGTAGTCTGTCACTGAATGGTCCTATATATACAGACCAATGGAACAAAATAGAGAACACAGAAATAAACCCTTACATATATGGCCAAATGATTGTCAACAAAGGTGCCAAAGATATACAAAGTGGAAAGGCTAATCTCTTGAACAAATGGTGCTGGAAAAACAGAATATAAAGCTGCAAAAGAATTAAGTTGGACCCTTATGTTACACCATATATAAAAATTAACTCACAATGGGTTAAAGACATGAAAATAAGACCCAAATCTATAAAACCCCTATAAGAACACATAGGAAGAGCTTCATGATGTTGGATTTGGCAATGATTTCTTGAATACGACACTAAAAGCACAGGCAACAAAAGCAAAAGTAGACAAATGGGACAATAGTAACTTAAAATGTCTGTGGAGCAAAGGAAACAATCAATAGGGTGAGAAAACCTACGGTATGGGAGAAAATACTTGCAAACCATATATCTGATAAGAGGTCAATATCCAGAATACATAAGGAACTCCTACAACTAAAAAAAGAAAAAAGTCCTATTTAAAAATGAGCTAAGAACTTGAGTAGACATACCTCCAAAGAAGATACACAAATGGCCAATATATGGCCAACAAGTATATGAAAAGATGCTCAATATCAGTAATCATCAGAGAAATGCACAATGAGATATTACCTCACACCCATTAGAATGGACACTATCAAAAAAACCAAAAAAAAAAACACAAGAAAATAATGATTATTAGTGAGAATGTAGAGAAATTGAAACTCTCGTGCACTGTTGGTGGGAATATAAAATGGTACAGCTGGTATTGAAAACAGTATGGAGTTTCCTCACACATTTAAACATAGAATTACTATACCCAGTAATCCCAAAAGAGTTGAAAATCAGATCTTGAAGAGTTATTTGCACATCCACATTCACTGCAACATTATTCACAATAGCCAAGATTTGGAAGCAACCTAATTGTCCATCAGCAGAAGAATGAACAAAGAAAATGTAGTATATGCATACAATGGAATATTGTTCAGTCTTTAAAAATGAAGAAAAACATGTCATATGCTACAACATAGATGAAGCTAGTCACCAAAAGACAAATACATCATATTTCCACTTATATGAAATATCTAAAACAGTCAGATTCTTAGAAACAGAAAATAGAATGCTGATTGCCAGGGGCAGGGGGAGGAGGGGGAAAAAGAGAAGTTGTTCAATAGATACGGAGTTTCAGTTTTGCAAGACAAAAAGTTCTAGAGATCTGTTGCACAATGTGTATACAGTTAATGCTACTATCTTAACTACTGTACACTTTTGAAAAGTCAGTAGCAAGTTTTATGTTATGTGTTTTTGACCACAATAGAAAAAAGTGTTTTTCGTTGCTGCAAGGTGAACCTATAACACAGAAAATCAATTTTACATGTGTAATAATCCCTGGAGAATCATCGAAATCAAGGTGAATTGGCAGGAGAAGGTAATTCATACACAAGTGTACTTTCCCAGGTTTCACATTTTTGACTTCACAGATGCCTCGGAAGGTATGAAAATTGCTTCCTTATTTTTCAGGCACTTTATTACTTAACTGTGTTATAAAATCCAAGTGCCATATACTTTGAAAGTAAATAAATGCTTAAGTTCTTTTAGACCTGACTCTTGTATTTGTAATGGCAGGTCTGACTTCTTACTTTACTGATGCACAACAAAAAGTCAGACAACCGTTTCCTCATGAATCCTGATGTCATCTTGATTCTTCCCATCTGATAAGGAATGATTTTAGCTGTTCCAGACTAACTCAGATTCATCTTTATTCTGATTAATTGGGTGCTGTCAGTTCTCTGGGCCTTCTGCTATGAAGTTAATCCCCTGAACTTGAGCCAGAGAAGACTCCAATTGCTATTTGAACTCTGGAGTTCCCATATCATTAGGCCTCACCCTTCCCCACTTTGAATTCTCTCTCTCTCTCTCTCTCTCATCATTCTCACCAGCCAAGTGGAAGCTGTATACCTAGTTAGCCATGAACATCTATAAATAGCAAATACATTTTCATTTCACTTATTCCACTTTAGCCTAAGAAATCAAGTTGAATTTCTTGATTCATTTAAAAAGCAAATTAACAGTACATTTTATTGGTCTAATAAAAAATCAAGCAGCTTGGTTATTGGTCTGAAACTTTATATTTGGTTTCATTAAATGTTTGACAAATTTTAACATATTTATTGTAAATTAGGCTGAAATTCCAAACATGTTAAAACCTTTCCTATTGATTTAGATGTATACTAGTTTATAAAACAAGTGTAAGAAAACCAGTGGTGTGCTGATAAATGTTTAACATCTGGCTCTCCACAGGGATTAGGGAAGCCCTAATTTTCAGTATTTGCCAATTGCCATGGTATAATGACTCCAACCATGGCCAATTTCAAACTACCAACATACAATTCCTGAAAATTTAATGGTCAGTTCTCATAGGCCAATAAGACCCAGCTCCAACTCACCACTGAAGAAAACCCACATATTATTAAAAAGAATACATTGACAGGTAATTAGTTACAATAAAATAATTATAGATTTTCTTTAAGAAAATGTTTTATAGTAAGTTTTTGAGCAAAAAATTATATATACAGTAAAATTTGATCAATATATTATTGCTCAAAGTAAAATATGAGATTAAAAGTGTTTGCTACTATATTTCTATTGTGTAAATTCATAAAAGGCACATTTTTTGACAATAGTGAGTTATGTCATTAGCAACAACTTCACATTTATCTAAAAAATACTTTTTTATTCTAAAATACTAAAACACAGTTGGCTGGCATAAGAGAAAAAGATTATCCAGTAAAAGCAAGTCACTGAGAGATTCAAATAGTTAGATTTGAGCCTTAGCTAAATTTTTAATGCTGGTCTGCTCCAAAGGTGTTTCTAATTGTAGGTTTCATTATTATTCAGGTTTGGTGAACCAAGACATCAGGAGATGATTTCTGTTGCAAAGATAGCTTGTTTCTCACAGTTCCTAGGAGGAGGGGCACACCACACCACGCAGGGCCGTGCAGGGAAGTACCACAGTCAGTCAGGAGGCGGAGGGAATGGAAGAAACATTTAAGAGCCTCTGTTGAGTTTTCTATTGGAAGAAACAGGTGAAGCAGGATAAGTGGGTTTATGATTGCCTAGTTTGAATAATTTCAACAGGCTCTGGGGTGTAAGGGCTGTTTCTAGTCTGGCACATGGCCCTTGGATGTTTAGGGCTAGGAAACAGTGACCCTGAGTGTGAGAATTCTGTGAGAGCCCAATAAAATTGAGGTTTCAGGGTATGGGCCCCCGGATTGGTGGGTCTGCATTTGAAAGGCACTCTCACAGGTGCCTAGGAATTAGCTAGCCTTGGGAGGGGCAGTTCCTCCAGGATCAGCAAGGCCCCAGATGTCAAAGCATCAAAACTACCGAAAATAAAAAAGCTTGATTAATACAAACGGAGAAATATACGTAAAATACTTCTATTAATCTTCTAATAATTTTTCCCCTACAGGGGTTATAAGAATTGAGCAATAAGCAATCTAGGACACACTCTTTGGTAGGAGTTTGGAATTAACATATGCTATTTTCCCAAATAAAGACAGATTGATATGCTCTGACAATCAACTAATTGTCAAAGTAGGAAGGTTCCTTCTTATAAAAATGAAGGCTGCCGAGGAGGCACATGTTTGGATAGAAAGCCAGACTGCTTCCAACAGAGATGAGCCAAGGGCCTATTTTTAGACAAAGCCAAGATTTTCTTCCAAAAGTAACTCTGTATCTTAGCATATAGATAAATGGATAAAGGAGACCTCAGTGTCCTACTTTATAGAGCGACAGTACGTTGCCATAATTATTTTTGCTTGGGGAGTATCTACAGGAGATGATGCATAAAAGAATTTGATAAAACACCCGTAAAATATCTAATTTTTAAAAATGTAATATTCTAGTAACCTTCCAAGATGCACTAGTTACAAAATACATCCCTAGGGATATTGACTTGATCTCTTATATAGGGTCATTAGATATAAGTTTATCAAATATTGGCAAATATCTGCCCAAAATAATAACTTACATTTCATACTGGTTGCTTAAGCCATTCTTTCTGGGAACGATTTGGGATAACAATTAGTTCATTAACAACAAAAATATTTTATCAGGACCTACAGTACTCACATTCATGTCCCATCAATCAACAATTATTTACTGAACATTTACCATATGGGGGCACTGTGTGAAACACTGGGAACTGTTATCCATAAATTGTACCAAGTTATTCATCAATCAATTAATTAATATTCTTCCTCTGACCTTTGTGATATATATATTATCAACATACAAATTTTAATTTAGCTCTATTTTCTGGGAATTTATGTTTATTGCATAAAGCAAAGTATACCATAAATGAGTATAATAAACACGTGACCAAATACACAAATATAAATACATATATGTATGTGCACAATTTTAGCTTTGGTTTTCTTGGTCGGTCAGTGCAGTAGCTTCTCAAGTTTAAGGATGGTCAGCAGAAGGGGTGGGAAGCAGCCAAAGGCCAGCCCAGATGGCAAACTGTATCTTGGATTCATCTGTGTAGAGTCTCTAGCCTCTCTGGACCCCATTGTTCCAGTCTGTCAAATGTGGAGGTTGGACTACCTTTGTGACTGACTTCAATGTATTCTGTCATTTACAATTAATTAGGTTCTTTTTGATAACTATGTGTAGCCACCAGTATTTAGAGGTAAAGTTTGGCACAACCTGGCTGTTAGGTGGGACGTATTAGAATGAAGGAAATCTTAGACAAAATTCCATCACACATGCACACACATTAGCAAGCAGACACAAGCTGTTCTGTAAACTCAGAAAAGTCCCAATTATTTGTTCTGTTCTTTTTGGCACCCAAACAAGCTCTTTGTATGAAAGCTTCATTTGGGGATACTGTACAATATTATAGCAGCAGGATTCAGCTAACCTTCTTTTAGGAGTCAGAGGGCAAAATTTTAAGTTACAGAATTGAATATAGGGCCAGAAAAATATTGTCTAGAGTGCCATTTATTGCACTTCAAACTTTAATGTACACACAAATCTTGTTCAAGTACAGATCTCGTTAAAAACACAAATCTGGGGCTTCCCTGGTGGCGCCGTGGTTGAGAGTCCGCCTGCCGATGCAGGGGACGCGGGTTCGTGCCCCGGTCTGGGAAGATCCCACATGCCGTGGAGCAGCTGGGCCCGTGAGCCATGGCCGCTGAGCCTGCGCGTCCGGAGCCTGTGCTCCGCGACGGGAGAGGCCACACCAGTGAGAGGCCCGCGTACCGCAAAACAAAAACAAAAACAAAAACAAAAACACAAATCTGGTTTAGTAAGGCTGGAATGGGGCCTGAGATTCTGCATTTGAAACAAAATCCTTCCTTCCTGTTACTGGTGCTGCTAGGCTAGAGCACACTTTGAATATCAAGGGTATAGACCATTGATCTTGATAAATCCTAATACCCTGTTCATGCAGGGGCTGGAGGACCTATACAGTCTTCCCAGCCAACCACATATCTTAAAGAGCAATGAAAATTTTCTGACATTTCTTATGGTATTTTAAAACACACCTGGTGTTGATAACAGTAAGAATAGCCACCTCTCTGAAGCCTAGAGTATAGAATTGCTTAATCTTTCAAGTAGAAACAACCTACCCCGGGACTGTGCATTGCTTAATCTTTCAAGTAGAAACAACCTACCCCGAGACTGTGCATTCAGGACTAGGATATTTGAACTGTTAACTCACTTCTGTATTACAGTGCCTACGCTGGATCATTTGCAATAAACTAGCCTCTTTCCTGCTCTGAAACTCTAAACCCTATCCTCCACTTTCCCCTTCTCTCTTCTCTGTTTCAAATCTGAAAGTAAGTAAACCTGGGTAACTCCAAGAACAATTAAATGAGACTCTCTGGGAATGGATCTCCAAGTAGCCGTCTTTTGTACACCCTCCCTAGGTCATTCTAATATGCAGCCAGGGTTGAGAATCATGACTCTGGTACACTGATTCTTTTTTTTTTTTGAATTTCATTTAATTTTTTTTTATACAGCAGGTCCTTATTAGTCATCAGTTTTATACACATCAGTGTATACATGTCAATCCCAATCGCCCAGTTCAGCACACCACCACCACCACCCCCTTGTAGTACACTGATTCTTAAATGTGTCTACATGCTGTAATCCTCTGGTGAGCTTTTGAAAAATGTTTGGGTCCCACCCCAACAGGTCCTGTCTTCATTGTTCTGGAGTGTGGCCTGTGATTCAGGATTTTTAAGAGCTCTCCAGGGAATACTAACGTGTCTCAAAATAGAACCCAACTTGGTTCTGTTTATAACACCAACTTCCAGGACTGGTCAAAGTAAACTAGCAGGATGCCTAGCAATCTCTTTTACACTAGGGAAAAGGATTCCATTTACTTTTGTTACTGAAAGCTCGGCCTGTCTCTCTGTGCACTGGTGCCGAATCAAGTCCCGGAGACAGAGTTTTGGGTGAAGTAGAAAAGGATAGCTTTATCGCTTTGGCAGGCAAAGGGCTTCTGCCTCGAACCCCAGAGGATATGATGAAGGGTTCTTTTTGTTGTTTTTGTTTTTTGTTTTTGGCTGTGTTGGCTCTTTTTTGCTGTGTGGGCTTTCTCTAGTTGCAGAGAGCGCAGGAGCTACTCTTCCACGCGGTGCACGGGCTTCTCATTGCAGTGGCTTCTTTTGTGGCAGAGCACAGGCTCTAGGTGCGCAGGCTTCAGTAGTTGTGGCGCATGGGCTTAGTTGCTCCATGGCATGTGGACCAGGGCTCGAACCCGTGTCCCCTCCATTGGCAGGGGTATTCGTAACCACTGCGCCACCAAGGAAGTCCTGATGGAGGGTTTTATAATACTGGTTCCAGGGTGGGGTCTCTGACAAGATTAGGGTGTGAGCAGGGCTTGCCCTCCCTGAATCTCAGGTGGTCTTGATGAGCTTCTCTGGTCCCTTTAATCTGGCCTCAGGTGGTTTCTTGGCTGCTCCTCCTGTTGAGCAACTGTTGGAATCTACCCTTTGGAACTCAGGGAAGGTCATGGAGGCTGGAGTCTTGCCTATAAGAAGTGGTGGACAAAAGAACACTGTTGCTTGTTTCATTATATGTACACGCCAAAGGTACACTAGTGGAGTTCTCAATTTTTGAATCACATAACAGTCACCTGGAATGCTTGTTGACAATGCAGATCAAAATCTCCAGAGATAGGCTGGAAAGAGGACTTATCAGTCTGCATTTTTAAGAAGATCCACAGGGCTTCCCTGGTGGCGCAGTGGTTGAGAGTTCGCCTGCCAATGCAGGGGACACGGCTTCGTGCCCCGGTCCGGGAAGATCCCACATGCCACGGATGCGGCTGGGCCCGTGAGCGGTGGCCGCTGGGCCTGCGCGTCCGTAGTCTGTGCTCCGCAACGGGAGAGGCCACAGCAGTGAGAGGCCCGCGTACCGCAAAAAAAAAAAAAAAAAAAAGATCCACAGTTGATACATTTATGAGATTATGGTGAGCATACCATGAAAGTAGATCTAAGTACACGCTTGGGTAGCCATCTAACTGTGTATATGGTTGTATGAGGTTGAAGAAGATCAGGATATGCCACCCCAAAATATGTCATTTTGACGTAAGGATTGTTTTGAGCTGAAGGCAATTGACAATCAGCAGATGTAGAAGAGTTCTCCAGCCTCCTCTTATCTGCCTAAAGGCTGGCATAAATTTCCCATTGTGAAGGTGTTTCTTCCCCTTCCTATTACCCCCTCCCCTACTCTCTACCAGGAAGCAACTCATCACCAGGGATGGAGAGTCTACACCCACCTAGATAAGTTTTCATAAACAAACCTTACTAAAATACACCTTATCTCCTGTTAGTTACCTAACTTATTTCCTAGTCACTTCTCTAGGATTTATCATCACTGGAAGCCCAAATCCTCATTCTTTTGTTAAAATGGTATATAAGCCCCCAGGTATAACCACTTCTTTGAGTTTCACTTCTTTTCTGTGAACTCCCATGCACGTAAATATTAATAAGAATTGTGTGCCTTTCCTCCTGTTAATCCGTCTTTTATTTTTTTAATTCACAGGCCCCTAGTACTGAACCTAAGATAATAGAGGAAAAGTTTTTCCTCCCTGACAAGGTTCACATGTAGGGCTACCCTATCCACCAATACCTCATTACTGGACTGGCTATGGTGATTATAATTTCTACTCTGGACTTATATAGTCAGGCCACTCAAGATGGTTGTCCTCTTACTGCTACACCTACACCGTACTCACCTGCTGCCCTTCCTAAAAACTTGCCCCCGGCCCCACCTAATGATTGTTCTAACTGTAAATGGGAACATCTCCACCTGATAGCTGATCAAAGGGGAGGTGAGGGGCGTGCCCTCTGCTATTTTCCCTGGTAACCAATGAGCCCACCTGACCTCAATTCCCCCTATAACTGCTAACCTGCCCCTCCCCCTGGGAGTGAAGACTGCCGCCCTGGTTCTTCCTGCCTTCTGCCTCAGACGGTGGGGTGTTGCTCCAGTATCTTGCTTCAGACCATGTAAGCTCCCCCTGTCCATGAAACCATTGTCGTTGACTCCAGGCTCTTTCTTTGGTCTTGAAGCTGGGCAGGTCTAGGGCGTATAGGCCTGCGGGGTGCAGCCCAACAATTGGCAGAGCAGCCAGGAGACTCAAAAAACTCCCCTGACCCCGGAGATGTCAGGAGGTAAGGACGGGTGAATGGAAGGTTGCAGGCGTCACCCACTAGCCTATGCGGCCCAAACGTTGCAGGGGTAATCCGGAAAGTCGCGGGGGTGATCCCAGGGTGGCTGCCCACTCGTATGTGGGGCCCTCTGGTGACTGTCCTGGGTTAACGGGGGCCGCCAGCAGAGTTCTGAGAACTCACAGACACCCCCAAGGCTGTTGCGGAGATACTGGCCGTCATTCCGGTGGGAAAAAAGTGTTAGAGACAATAAGGCGGTGGCCGCAGCTGTGGGCTGGCTGTTGCTTTTTATTTTAAGAAAGGCCGCAGAGGCTGAGCTAACAGCTGAGGTAAAGGTTACCTTGAATGCTGATTCCTGTTCCTCTGAAATTGAGGCATGCGAATGTGAGCGAATGATATGTATTATTGTTTATTACTGTTACTTCTTTAAACTGAATTAGCTATGTTGAAACGGAGAAAAAAATCCCTGAAAATGGCCAAGACGGGAATCTTTTGACATTCTAAAACTGGCTTTTGCATACGCCATCAGAGGAAGTTAGCTTTCTAGAAGGAATTGGTATTTCTGTTTTGGGGCTTTTGAGATGTAAATGATCTACTTGGACTCTCAGGATCTTTCATTTAATCCTACGTGGTCTCTAAGAGTGAAGGGAAAAAAAGAAGGTCTTTTCAAACTGTATAGGAATAATTATGTTTTGGGAATGTCTGTGTAAAAAAGTCTCTCCGTATTATGGTAAACTAAGTTAAATGAAGAGAATTCATTGACTATCTGGATAGTCATTTCAAATAGGATAAAATACTGGAGCATTAATTGCTAGGCGGGTCTAAATTTATCTGCTTTGGCCTTCTTAGGAGAGGAAGACTCAAGCGTAGTTTTCCTGCTGGTATGACAAATAGTTCACAATCACTTGCTTCTTGCTACAGATTAAGGTTTTTAAGGGTTAAGATGATAATCAGTCATAGTTCTAGGTATTGTAACCAAGTTTATCGATTACATCAGAATCAGGTGTTTAACTGTGCATTTTAGTCTTTTATCATTTATAGATAGATATTGTACTCTGATTCTTTTGCAAAAGTGCTTCATCTTCAAGAAGATTCATAGGAAGGACTTTTTTTTTTTATTTATCTATTTTGCGGTACGCGGGCCTCTCACTGTTGTGGCCTCTCCCATTGCAGAGCACAGGCTGCGTGCAGGCTCAGCGGCCATTGCTCACGGGCCCAGCCACTCTGCAGCATGTGGGATCTTCCCGGACCGGGGCACGAACCCGTGTCCCCTGCATTAGCAGGCAGACTCTCAACCACTGTGCCACCAGGGAAGCCCGGAAGGACTTTTTTTTAACTGAAGTATGGTTGATTTACAATGTTGTGTTAATTTCTGCTGTGCAGCAAAGTGATTCAGTTATACATATATATGTGTGTATATATATATGTACATATATATATGCATTCTTTTTTATATTCTTTTTCATTATGGTTTATCACAGGATATTGAATATAGTTGCCTATGATATATAGTAGGACCTTGTTGTTTATCCATTCTATATATAATAGTTTGCATCTGCTAACCCCAAACTCCACTCCATCTCTCCTCCACACCCCTCATCCTTGGCAACCACAAGTCTGTTCTTTATGAGTCTGTTTCCGTTTTGCAGATAAATTTGTTTGTGTCATATTTTAGAATCCACATATAAGTGATATCATATGGTATTTGTCTTTTTCTTTCTGACTTCACTTAGTATAGTAATCTCTAGGTCCGTCCATGTGGCTGAAATTGGCATTATTTCATTCTTCTTTATGGCTGAGTAGTATTCCATTGTGTGTATTCCAAGTAGTATTCACATCTTTATCCATTTATCTGTTGGGCATTTAGATTGTTTCCATGTCTTGGCTATTGTGGATAGTGCTGCTATGAACATAGGGGTTCATTTATCTTTTTGAATTAGAGTTTTCTCTGGATATATGCCCAGGAGTGGGATTGCTGGATCATATGGCAACTTCATTTTTAGTTTAGTTTTTTGTTTGTTTGTTTTTTTGCGGTACGCGGGCCTCTCACTGTTGTGGCCTCTCCCGTTGCAGAGCACAGGCTGCGGGCACGCAGGCTCAGTGGCCATGGCTCACGGGGCCCAGCCGCTCCGCGGCATGTGGGATCTTCCCGGACCGGGGCATGAACCCGTGTCGCCTGCATCGGCAGGCAGACTCTCAACCACTGCGCCACCAGGGAAGCCCATTTTTAGTTTTTTGAGAATCTCCTTACTGCTTTTTATAGTGGCTGCACCAATTTACATTCCCACCAACAGTGTAGGAGGGTTCCCTTTTCTGCACACCCTCTCCAGCATTTGTTATTTGTAGACTTTTTAATGATGGCCATTCTGACTGGTGTGAAATGGTATCTCATTGTAGTTTTGATTTACATTTCTCTAATAATTAGAGATGTTGAGCATCTTTTCATGTGCCTTTTGGCCATCTGTATGTCTTTGGAGAAATGTCTATTTAGGTCTTCTGCCCAATTTTCATTTGGGTTGTTTGTTTTGCTGTTGTTGAGTTGTGTGAGCTGTTTGTGTATTTTGGAAATTAAGCCCTTGTTGGGCACATTATTTGCAAATATTTTCTCCCAGTCCATAGGTTGTCTTTTCATTTTGTTTTCCTTTGCTGTGCAAAAGCTTATGAGTGTGATTAGGTTCCATTTGTTTATTTTTGCTTTTATTTCTATTGCCTTGGGAGACTGACCTAAGAAAGCATTGGTACGATTTATGTCAGAGAATGTTTTGCCTATGTTCTCTACCAGGAGTTTTAGGGTGTCATGTCTTATATTTAAGTCTTTAAGCCATTTTGAGGGTTTTTTTGTGTGTATGGTGTGAGGGTGTATTCTAACTTCATTGATTTGCATGTGGCTGTCCAAATTTCCCAACACCACTTGCTGAAGAGACTGTCTTTTTCCTGTTGTATATTCTTGTCTCTCTTGTCTTCTTGTTAAAAATTAATTGACGATAGGTCAGTTTTAGCAGGAAGCCTTTCAGCTTTTTGCCATTGAGTATTATATTGGCTATGAGTTTGTCATAAATAGCTTTTATTAGGTTGAGATATGTTCCCTCTATACTCACTGTGGTAAGAGTTTTTATCATGAATTGATGTTGAATTTTATGAAAATGCTTTTTCCGCATCTGTGGAGATGATCATGTGGTTTTTGTCTATTGTTGATGTGGTGTATCACATTGATTGATTTGGGTATGTTGAACCATCTTTGTGAACTTGGGATAAATCCAACTTGGTCATGGTGTATGATCTTTTTAATATGTTGTTGGGTTTGGTTTGCTAACATTTTGTTGAGAATTTTTGCATCTATATTCATGAAATATCTTGGCCTGTAATTTTCTTTTTTAGTGACATCTTTGTCTGGTTTTGGTATCAGGGTGATGGTGGCTTCCTAGAATGTCTTTGGAGATAGGTAGGACTTTTGACAAATAAAGGTCTCTGATAAATTTCAGATGATGGTGCTGAACTGGGTAAGAAAGTAAAGAATCCTAATGGAAAGCTTGATGGTTTTGTAAAAAGTTAACAAAAGGATTGGTTACTGAATGAACTGGTGAATAATTATGATTTTATTGTTTTTGTCTAGAATATTACTGGCTTTGATCTGTGTTTTACAGATATAGGGAAGCCTTTCTCAAGTTAGTTATGACTTACAGCAATTGAGTAAACTATACCTGTGGGTAGAATTGAAACGTTTCTCTTTTCTCTCTGCCTGGACTCTCCAGAAATTAAGAGACTTGGGTTCCCAGCAGCCTTATTAGGCAAGTGGGAAAAACTGTCTCCTGGCATGTGCAGGAATCTCGATATTTTGAGAACCTCTAGAAGAGAGAAATCCACTGAGGTGGAGTCTGATGGCTTTCCTGGCCTTGAGAGGCCTTTTTTGAATTCAGCCTGAGGCTTCATCTGAGGAGTTCCATGAGAGCCAGTTTGGAGTAACCTATGTGGTCAATTGACTAGACTTATTTTGTGAACAAATTAGTCTTGATTTAGCTGTGTTTCGTGGAGATGAGGGTAACTTTAGAGAGAAAAAATGTTATGTTTCAGTGGATAGTAACTTCTTGTTCTGCTGAGGTCTGTACTTGTGAAAGTGATTGTGTTAGCCATACTTTTGCCCTGAGATTCAGGATGGAAAGAGAATTCTCTCATGAAGTTGACAGAGAATTACTACTCTGAGATGATATATCATGAGATGATATATAACACTACTTACTTTAAGTCTATTCCTAAAAGCACATGTACAATATTTGTGTAACAATTGGGTATAATTGATAAAATGTATAGCCTCTAAAATGTTCCCCCACTGACATACCTCTGAGCTTGTGTGATCAGTTTTCTCCTTATGTGGATAACTAGGCAAATATGAAGAAGGCCTAGCACTGAGGCACATGATCTGGACATGATCTGGTCCCAGGACAAATACTTTGGTCTATCAAAAGATTTGCAATCAAAAGGGGAAACGATGGAAAAATTTTCACATGTGGAAGTCATTCTGACTTATACATCATTTAACTTAAAGTTTACTGACCTCAGTGGCCTGTGGAACACGCATTGTGCATCTGCTTTGGCCGTTGTGGAGGGGAATGCATTTAAAAGTCAAAATGGGGTAGCTGTGGTTCAGACATCCAAGGTAAAATGAGGTGGCCATTGTAGATGGGATTTTGGACATGTTCCTGTGTGACTGAAAACTTGAGTTTTCTGAACTGTATTGCAGACCAGGACAGAAACCACAGGCAGGTGTGGTATTTTGCTTAATGGTCATGATCTCCCCTGTGTTGTGCCTGTTAAATGTCTTGCATTTCTTCCTTAGCTTGAGCGGAGGAAACCTATTTGAGGTTTGAGCAGCAGCAATGGCCTCACTGCAAAATAAGTCTAATTGCTGGGTCTACAGCGAGATGCTCTTGTCGTCCTCCTCTGGACTTCCATGATAAATTGACCCAACTAATGTGACCATGTGGGGATGACTGACAATGGGGGAAAAATCTCTTACCATCTTCCTGTCCCACATATTAATATGTCAGAAGGAACCCTGTTGGTAAACGTTACTGTATAACATGTCATACACTTTGCCAGGGTGACTGCCCATCAGCCCCCCTGGGCTACATGGTGTGGAGTGGAATAGTCTGGCTTCTGGACATACAAGTCCAATTAGTGGGATTAACTGTCTTTTTTTGGATAAACCTAATAGGTTTACCCCTAATGGCACCCAACATAACATGGGGTGGACACCTAAAGGACAATGCAATCAGACTTTTAATGTAACTGCTGACTCCTGGCTAGGCCAGTAGAATGTCTCCTTTAAAGCCAGAGCCTTCCCCTCCCCATGGGACTCTCTGGGTTTGTGAAAACCAGGGGCGGCTTTACCTTTCTTATAACCGGACAGGGCATGGCCACCATTGACTCCCTCTCCATTAACCTGGTAAGTGCTTGGCTCCAAAAGTTGCCCACATCCTGGTGAATGACTGGTTTTAGCATACCTAGGTATCTTAACTCTTGATAACTTTGGCTGCTGGTGTCTGTATTGCATGTGTGGTATCTGGTTGCAGTGCCCCTCTCCATACCTGACCCCAGGGATATGGTAGAAGAGCAGTGGACCAAGATTGTAAGGGTTCTGCAGGGTATGTAGGGATGGAGCGTATGGTCCAGCCACTCAAGATGGCTGTTCTCTTGCTCTCTGTACATCCCCTGCCCGACCAGGGCCTGCTTCACCTACACCCTATGCACATGACTGACCTTCCTACATACTTGCCCCAGGCCCCAGCTAATGACTGTTCTAGCTTTAGATCAGAACTTTCCACTATGCTCATCAAAGGAGCAGTGAGGGGCACATCCCTCTGCTGGTTTCCCCTGGTAACCAATGAGCCAACCTGATGTCAGTTCCTCCTATACTGGTAAGCTCCCCTTCCCCGGGGAGAGAAGACTGACACCATGTTCTGCCCACCATCCACTGCACGTGGTGGGGTGTCACTCCAGGACCTTGCTTCAGATGTGTAAGCTCCCCCATCCATTAAACCATTCATGTCTCTGTCACTGACTCCAGTCTCTTTGATTTTGCAGCTGGGCAAGTACAGGCCTTGTAGGCCTGTGAGGTGCAGCTTAACAGGACTTACTGCTAAGATACGGGGTCTTTCTCCCAACAGGGAAAAAATGCCAGTATGTTACTTGGAAGTAAGGCATTGTCACTATTATTCACCACTGTCAGTTCTTGTATTTCCTATAAAACACATAGGATATGGAAATAAAGAAATGGAATCCAAATAAAAGATATATTTTGATAACAATAGAGTCAGGATGTTCTGAAAAAAATAGCACACAAACAGGAAGAGCAAGGCCAGGGATGGAAATACTGGACTCAGTCAGACAGCTGGGGAAAGGGATGGGTGTGGAGGTTACTGGGGTAGGAGAATGGGCAGAGAGGGAAGCACCTGTTCCAGTTTGGAGGAAAACGGTAAAAAGGATTTAGGAGGGAGTGAGGGCAGAAAGACATGCACATTCACCTATATCAATATTTGGCCTCTTGCTAAATAGTAACAACTTTTATTTATTAAGGGCAATGTGTATGCTAGACACTGTACTAAGCCTGTTACATTGACTCTGATATCAATTCCTGCAGTATCTCTATTAGGTATGCTCCCGGGAGGGGGCAACCCTCTAAAACTCGGGAACATTGCATAATCTCCCTAAAGCTATTAATAAAGACCAGGGTTGGAGTATGAACCAGCCTAGTACAATTCCAAAGCCCTCTCTCCTCCCTAATATCTTCCATTAAAAAGAAAAAGGCAAATTAAAGTTTTGTGGATGAAGAAGAAAAACTAGCAGAATCTAAGCTCCATTTGTTTTAACCGTGGTGATTGGATTAACTCATCAACATTTGCTGAGAATTCATGAATTGTTAATGGATTTGTGGAAGTACTATCACCTTTGCTGTTGTCTGCTTGAATAGAGCTCCTTATTTAACTGCAGGGTATTTAAATTGTTTGGCTTCTCAGAAGCTTTTAATAGGCCTTGACCTGGAAATTGGCCAAGAGCTCTTGATAATAGAGTGGCCACTACACCGAGAAAGCTTATTTCTTGTACTAGTGAGAAGCAGAGAAAAAGGGAAAACTGTCACCAATATTGCTTTATTGGTCCAGATTATGTGTCCTGTAGATTTTAATGGTGGGCACATATTACCATGAAAGTAGACAACAGCACAAAAATGTTCTCATTTGAGAAGTAAAGTAGCTTTTCAGACGGCACAAGACTATAGAAGCCAGGTGCTCCGACTTCTTCCTCTGTACTAGCCCTTTTTAAAAAACACTAATGGACCCAAACAGCTCAAGGGCATTATAAAAAAGCAAATGAGGCTCATACTCTAATTAGAAACAATTTGAACCAAAGAATACACACGGTGGCCTAGACTGCTTCATGAAATTGAATAAAAACATAATGACTTGTACGTATAGGGGCACATGAATACCTACCAGTGATACTGGTAAAGTAGGAATTATGCAAAGTTGTATTTTTAGTGTCCCAGAGAAAATATGAATGAATAAGAGAAAGAAGAGGAGAAAATATGAAAAGGAAGATCTGTTAACATTGAATACCCAGGGCAAAATAAGTTCATTGTGCCAAGCAGAGGACAAGAAGAGATCTTAATTATTATATTTAATTAGTTAATTATTATTTAATTTAATTATTTATTTTAGTTTAGTTAAAAAAGTAATCTCAAAGATGATGCATTAATCTTCCTCGGGTAATTATCATGCTAACTCACATGTAGTATTTCTTTTTCTTTGACAATCTATACTAGCACCCAGAAAAACCAGCTGGAATTCTAATGGATTCCTAGGCTTTTGTAATCAGCATTTTAGATATTTAGATGACCTCACAGGTCATCTAGTCCAGTGTTTACTAGTAGAGTAGTCTAGAGACTACCTGAGTCAGAATTGGTCAGAACGATTAATAAAAATGCATATTCCCAGAAATCACACCAAACATACTAAATCAAAATCTCTCATAGAAAAGAGTCCTAGCAGCTTAGTAACTTTGCGTGTATACAACGTTTTCTTTATTTACAGATATCATGGGAGACTTAAAGAGGAATACCCAGGCCCTGCCTTCTCCCATCCTTTCCTCAATTTCAGAGGACTTGTTTAAAATACCTACTGTTAAGGACTGAATGCTGGTGTCCCCCCAGAATTCATGTATTGAAGCCCTAAGGAAATGTGATGGTGCTAGGAAGTGAGGTCTTTGGGAGGAAATTAGGTTTAGGTGAGGTCATGAGGGTGGAGTCATCATGATGGGATTTGTGTCATAAGAAGAGGAAGATAGACCATTGCTTCCTGTTTCTGTCATCACCTGAGGATACAGCAAGAAGGTGGCCATCTATAAGGCAGGAAGAGGGCCTTCACCGAGAACAGAATCTGTTGGCACCTTGATCTCAGACTTCCCAGGTTGCAGAACTGTAAGTAGTAAATGTCTGTTGTCTGTTTAAGCCTCCCAGTCTACGGTATTTTATTAGGGCAGCCCCAGCTAATACCCTCATTCTGAGCTTGCCTTCTGTGTGATTTTCTGTAACTAGGACGTAGTTTTGCCCTTCTTCTTATATCTGGCATCCATAAAATGATTATCATAAAATGAATTTTTGTTGCACCTATTCCTATTATCAGTGGGACGATGTCCGAATTATGTTGGAGTAAGACATGTAGGCATTTGGAATTTGTAAGTCCTGTGCCTGTCAGATTTTAAGTTTTATAAAGTTCATACATATGAAAGTTAATCGTGTGTGATCTTTTAAACCCGGCAAGGGGCACAGACAGAATTTAAACTCAGTTCTGGTTCAGTACTTCTTTTTCACCTGTATAATGCCATTTTTAACAATTGTGAATCTATTATATAATGTATGCCAAATAAAGATAGTGTTAGGGTATTTGAATTAAGGGCCAACTTCTACTGTGAAGGTCCATTAAGCTGTTATTGCTGTTTTTAATTCAAGTGAAAAAAATTATAAAAATGATTTGTTTCAACACTTCAATAGAGGATTACAGAAGGGAAAGGTTCTCAAACATAATAAAATATGGCCTCCTTATTTTACAGGTGAGGAGAAAGCAGATTAATAATCTGATGCTTAGTCATGAAAAGTGTTGACACCTTAGTTGCCATAAAAGACTAATGAAAAAGATGGGGGATGAATTATTATTTATTTTTGGCTAATAAAACATATCAAAAGGCTATTAATAAAAAAAAACCCATTCCACTGTCAAAGATAAGTGTGACATCTATATAGAAAATACGTAATGTTTTTACAAAGAAGACCTAGATGTGTTGGAATAAAGAACATGATGCTTACTTGCAGAGGAAAACCACTGCATTGATGGCTGTAAGGAAAAAAAATTCATTAGTAGGTGGATTTGAGCACCATGTATTCCTTATTAACAAAGAGCAATGTTCACAAAAACTAGGTCTTCCTTCAGCAAACATTTGTTTAATACCTACCATGAGTCAGAATGTGCAAGAACACTTGAAATTCAGATTCGAAAGAGATAGGTTCCTAGCCTCTAAAAACATGCCGGAAAAATGATAAACTAGAATCCCATGTAAATATTTCTTAAAGAAACTCAAGAGTGGGACAGTACTAATAATTAGTACCTATTAACTATGTTACCTTTCAAAGACCTTTTTTGCACGTTAGCTTGTTACTGCCCCCCCCCGTGAGAAAAATACATCTTGAATTCCTTTTAACCGACAACAAGAAAAATGAGGCCAAGAAATTATGTGATTTACTTACAGCAACCAGGAGGATAAACTAGTGTTAAAAATTTTTTTATCCAAAACTTGAAAATGGGGCGTGGAGCATTATTACCTTCCAATGTAATAAAGGCCATTGGATCAAAGGCCAACCAAGGACTATTTAATTCTCTGAGAGAGTGTACTTGTGCTTGAGTTTGCTATTTTACTATTTGATTAGAGTACAGATACTGTAAATGGCATGTTAACTTATAGATTTTTATTTGGTAGAGATGATAACAACAAAGATTATTGTTTAATTGTCCTGTTGGAAATTAACTACTTTGTATTTAATATTCTCCCTCCTACTATTCCCAAAATGCCTGTAAGTAACCAGTTTCTCAGAGTGGTCTTTGAACAAGCTTTACCATCTTAATGGCTCCAACATTAATGACTTAATATATCTATGACAAATATTTATTCTGTATTTGTATGAGAGTCACTTTTGCTTTTTGATAATTATACTTTGACACTATACAAATGATTCAGAAATTTATTGAATTCCATAATTATGACAATTAAAAATGACATTATTACTCTGAATTTAAAAAATAAAGTATTCTCTAGTTCAGCAACCAATAATTAAATATTTGTATTCTTATAGCATTGTCTGTGACCCTCATTGTATATTCAATATGGATCAGTGACTTTTTCTGTGTACAATTTCTCACCCTAACCAGATTTTAGACTATCCCTCTTGTTTGCATCCCTCAGGCCAGAGGGAAATATGTAACATTAATGTGCACAAGGCCAATATGTCCAAATTGGTATTTACAGTGGAAGTTTAGACAGTTCAAACAAAATAGAACTGGAACTAGCTGTTAGAAAGCTGAAAGAGAGAAATGGTAAGATTTACATGTTTCATATATCTTTAAGTCTATATGTCCAGACTAGTTTGAAGAATAATTTAAGATTACAAGGACCGGGCTTCCCTGGTGGCGCAGTGGTTGAGAGTCCGCCTGCCGATACAGGGGACACGGGTTCATGCCCCAGTCCAGGAAGATCCCACGTGCCGCGGAGCGGCTAGGCCCGTGAGCCATGGCCGCTGAGCCTGCGCGTCCGGAGCCTGTGCTCCGCAATGGGAGAGGCCACAACAGTGAGAGGCCCGCGTACCGCAAAAAAAAAAAAAAAAAAAAAAAAAAAGATTACAAGGACCAAAAAAAAGCAAAAACAAAAACTTCCACCTATAGCAATGTAGCACATATTCAAAGCTGAGTAGAATAACAAAGAAAAGAAAGTGAGAACTTCAATCAAGATTGGAAAAACAGGCTCAGAATGACAGATATTGACAGATATAACCAGGGTTCCAAGTTAAAAACTGATCAGAGTAAAAGACTTCCTAGGTTTGCTGTGGCTATGTAGAGAAATAAGGGAAAAAAGGCAGCAGAACTAATGACTTCTTGACTTTCAATATCATTATATTGCTGTTAGAACATAAACAGTCTATTTAGCCTTTTTCTTTCCTCTGTCCTTCTAAGTCCTGTATTAGTATAAGCAGTATTATACAATCAAGATATATAGTTAAATTACCAAGTTTTTGCAATATCAGTCCAAAAAGTTCGTGGAGATCTCATTTTTTTCCTTTAAAATGGTTTAGAAGGATAGAGGTGACTGGAACATTTGGTAAATTGTCAAATAGTTCTGGCAATAAAATTAGTCACTCCAAAACAGTCAAAATTATCTTCCAAGCTTTATTTTCAGAATATGCAGTACAGAGCTCTCAGATATGAAACATTCTCAGCCCTAAGACATAGAAGATAACATGCAACCCAAGATATCAAGCATAGTTAATTAAACAGCCTTCATGAAAAATGCAAGTAAACAATTGTTTTAGAGCTAGCAAACAGCCTTGTATAGTTTTACTCATTTCACATTTGATTATTTCACAAAGACATGGTTTTTCTTGTGATTTGTTATAATGCCAAATTGCATGCTGGGAACACTCATAACAGTTTTCCAATTTAGCTAAATATTTGTACAGTTTTATTACAATGTTTATTTTTGTGAATTTATTGATTAAATATCTCCCCTGCAGCCTTTGCTTAGTTTCTCCTTTTATTTCACAAATGTAGTCAATTCACATTATCTACACTAATGCTAAAGAAAAATAACACTGATATCTTAGAACAAAGAGGATCCAGGAGTGACTAAGAGTATCATTTACCGTCATGTCAACCCCTAAACATACACATAGCATCCATCTTTACCCAGCCTTAAAGCTTTTCTGATTTTGCCCTATAGGACCATATGGAGGAAATGTCTGAGGAAATGGTGAAATGAAAGAGATAATTTGTGAACTTGGCTGAAAGGTAGGAGGACGATAGTGTGTATATGTGTGTTTGTATTCATATATATTAACAGTACACTTGCCTAGAACATGATGAACCAGGATTACATCATAAAGGGCACAAATGAATGTAGTGTTCTGGATTCTGGTTAGGGAAGTAAGATAAAAACAGGAAAAATTGAAAACCACTTGATTTAATCACTTGATTTGAATCCCACCAGGAACCCTAGAGAAATCTCCCTGCTGTTATAAGTATCTGCATTGATACCAGTGTTCTGTTATCAATGACCTCTTTTGTAAGCCCATTGCCCACAAAGTTTAAGTGAAGTTTTTATTATTCCAGTGTTTTGGCCACAGAGTAAGAAATCTTCAGTGTGTTCAGGAGCATGTCTCACTTAACCAGCTGAAATGACCTGCTGCCCAGGACCCTTTGATTTCATGGAAATATCCCATCTCCACTGTCTCACCCTGGTGACAGTCATTGTAGGGCTCCTGTTGGCTCTACTGTCCTCTGCTGGTGCAGCCCAACATTTTCTTGTCATGCCTTCTCTTAGGCATCCAGGTCATCCACAGTCCTTGGAAATTTCTTTAAAAAATTTTTAATAAACATTGGTCTTTCACAGGCATTGGTGCTAGCCACTAGCCACCTTAGATATCTTCAAGGGAAACTTCCAGGAGTTTTTAATCTGGCTGATGTTCTCAGCAATTCCAGCTTACCCTGCAATTCTAGCCTCAGGGTTCCAGATCTACTGGGAGGTGCTCCTTAGACTAACCCCTTGTTTTATAACTCAACCCAGTCTGCAAACACAGGACACTGTAGTGGGGTCACTATGACTCTGAACATCACTTACCTCTTACTCATTCTAAATCTTAGAATGATGTATAAATAATAGAAAAAGCAAAATCAAAAGCTTTTTTTGAAGAGAGCAATAAAATTTATAAAATACTATTCATAGTATCTGAAAAGAAAAAGAAGATAAAAATTGCCAACTATCTGTACATCCTATAGATACAGAAGGTAATAGGGGGATTTTATGAACAACTTTATACCAATACATTCAACAGCTTATATTAAAAGGGCAGGTTCCTCAAAAGACATAAAATGCCAAATCTGACTTGAGAAAAAAATAGAAAATCTGATTGCTTTTATCTTTTAAGTATAGTTGTCCCTTGAACAATGTCGGGGTTAGGGTTCCTAACCCCCCTCACATTAGAAAATTCACGTATAAATTTTGACTTCCTCAAAACTTAACTATCAATAGCCTACTGTTGACCAGAAGCCCTACCGATAACATGGTTGTTTAACACATATTTTGTGTGTTATATGTATTATATACTCCATTCTCACAATAAGCTAGAGAAAAGAAAATGTTATTAAGGAAAGCACTTTTATAGTACTGTACTGTATTTATTGGCACCATTAAGTTTTTGTCTGCTTACAGGTTGTCTGTCAGTATCTACATCAATACTGCCTTATATGATACAAAACAATGTAGATGTTGTATGTATTACTAACATTTGACATCAAAAATGAAAAGATAATGTGAAAGAAATTCATATTTATTTGCAGCTATAATGATTCATGCATTGCTAACAAGCAGCAATATGATTGTTTTATGATAGCCTAGTGTAATTGATATGAATGCTTCATGGTAACCTAGCCTATATGCTAATGAATGTATCATTATAAAATTTTATGGTATACAGTATTACAGTTATAGTCATAATAAAATATTGGAAACATTGTTAAATTTTTTTTAAAAAAGACTTATCTATGATGATAGGCTGATATGTAGTTTTTCCAATTACAAGAAAGAGGCATACTATACAGTAGTGTAATTCTTTAAAAGCAAACTTACAAAACAGTAAGAAAAGTCACACATTATTAACTTTATATTAAATATCACTTGCCCTGTGCCTACGCAAGGACAGACTGTTCACTTCAATACAAGTCTTGCACACGTCGTTCAACAAGACGAACACTCTAGTGACGTTGATGATGACACAAAAACCCCTTACTGTCTCAGGGGTGGCAGAGGCAGAAGTGGTGGAGGAGATGGAAGGAGAGGCAGGCACACTGAGGGTAACTTTATGAAAATACACTGTAATTTCTCTAAAAATGCTTCTGATTTTTCATTTCTCTAAAAATGTTTTTATATGGTACCAAGGCTTCTTCCACTGTTTGCTTTAGTTTCAGTCCCCATATCATGTTGTAAAAGAAGTCAAAAGCAGTCTTGTATAATTGGAACCCTTCTGCCAGATTGTCTAATGTCAGTTTGTTTTCTGGCACTGTTTCTTCTGTATCTTCTTCCTCATCACGGAGCACTGGTTTGAAAACACTCATCTCCATCAGGTCGTCTTCTGCTAATTCATCTGGTGTGGTGTATATTAGTTCTTGAATTTCTCCACAATCTGTATCTTGAAACCCTTCATACAACCCCTCTCTTTTTTGCCATAACCACAGTATCTTTCATGATTACCTGACTGGCTCTTTTGTAAATCTTCTGAAGTCACACACAACATCTGGACACAGTTTTCTCCAGCAGAAATTTATTGTTTTGGGCTTGATGGCTTTCATGGCTTTTTCTATAACAACGATGGGATCTTCAGTGGTGTAATCCTTCCAGACTTTCATGATATTGTCTCTATCATGAAAGCGTTCTCTTCATCGCATTGACAAACTTTTTTACAGAGCACTGTGTATCATGAGACTTAAAGGTCCTTATGACCCGCTGATTTAGAAGTTCAGTTAAGGACACTGTGTTTGGATGCTAGTAGACTACTTCAGTGCCTTTGGTGTTGAACCCATGGGGCTCTGGGTGGCCAGGGGCATAGTCCAATATGGAAAGAGCTTTAAAAGGCAGTCCCTTACTGGCAAGGTATTTCTTGACTTCAGGGACAAAGCAGCCATAAAACCAGTCCAGAAAATGGGTTCTCATTGTCCAGGGCTGCTTGCTGTACAACGAAAAGACTGGCAGTTGGTGTTTAATCTTTTCCCTTCAGGGCTCAGGGGTTAACAGCTTTATAGATAAGGGCAGTCCTGATCATAAACCGGATTGCATTTGCACAAATGATTAGAGTTAGCTTATCTTTTCCTGCCTTTAATCCTGGTACTTACTTCTCTGCTTTACTAATAAATGTCTTTCATGGCTCCCCCCCCCCACGAATGGAACACCTTTTTCTGCATTAAAAACCTATTCAAGCAGATAACCTTTCTCCTCAGTGATTTTCCTAACGGTATCTAGGAACTTGTCTGCTGCCTCTTGATGGGGAGAAGTTGCTTCTCTTGTTATTTTGACATATTTTTAAGCCAAACCTCTTTGTAGAATTACCAGACTGTCCTTTGCTGGCATTAATTCTCCAGCTTTAGATTCTTCACCTTTCTTTTGCATTAAGTTGTCATATAATGACTTCACTTTTTCTCAAATCATATTAGAGTCTATAGGTATCTATAGGTATGCCTTTCTTATAGCAATCCTGCACCCACATAAATCTTCATTTTCAATATGAGATAAAAAAGATATTTTGCAAAAAGTGCAAGGTTTTCACACCTGCTGGCATAGCTGCAGCAGCAGCTTCACAAATTTCCTTTTCTTTTTCTTTCTTTCTTTTTTTTTTTATACAATGGTCTTCACACTGGATTCATTTATCTTGAAATGGTGGACAACTGTAGCTGCAGACCTCAATCTATGGTACATATCAAGCAATTCAACTTTTTCTTATAATGTCATGATTTTTCGCTGCTTCTTGGGAGTACTTTCAGCATCATTAGTGGTACTTCATATGGGTCTCATGGTGTCATTCAAGGTTTATGGTATTGCACCAAACACGATGAAAAATATAGGAAAATCACGAGAGCGGACTTTTTACTGTGATACACAATTTACTAGAGAGATGAACTGCTCACATGGAGATGGTTAGCCACACACTGTGTTTTAAGTGGATACTCACAACACTTGGCTCACCACAATAGCAACAGGAGGTAGCTACAAACTTACTACAGTAGTACTGTATGTACTATAGTTAATTTTATGAAGTTATGATTTAATACTATATATTTACATTTCTTTGTTTTTCTCAGTGGTGAATGGCTTGATATAGTTTTGTATAAGTTTTGATAAATTTTAACTTTTTATAACAGATTTATTTTTTTATAGTAATAAATGATAAAATAGATGAGTATGTACATATATTTTATGTATTCACCACATGCCTTTTTTTCTCAATTTTTTGTGATATTTCTAGGCTATGCAATTCTTCCTCAAGTTTTTTCAAATTGTCACAAATCTAAAAAAATAAATTCCAATATGTTCACTGGAAAGAATTCACATATAAGTGGACCATGCAGTTCAAACCTGTGTTATTCAAGGGTCAACTGTGTAAAGAAAACTCCAGGCTCAAAGTGGATCAACGGTAAGTTTAATAAACATTTAAGAGTAAAATAATCCTAATTCTATACATCTCTCAGAAAACAGAGGAGGAAACTTTCTTCAACTCATTTCATGAGGCTGTTACAAGAAAAGGAAACTATGGAACAGTATCCTTCATAAGCATAGCCACAAATGTCCTTAACAAATATTGAGCCCTCTTTTGGTTGGATGAGGTTATTTAAGTAGATTTGGCCAGTGATTATGAGAATATATGTATCTCACTTCTCTGTTGAAGCATTTATTGCTGATATGAAACTCTCCAAAACTATTTTGTTCCCTCTGCTACACTCCAGAAGCAACTTTTGAGATAGTAGTTGTTGGAGGACAGAGGAAATAAAAAGTACCCACTGAACTGAGAAAGGTATCTTGAGAACAGAAAGACAAGGCAGGCAGCTCCATGTAATCAATGCATCAGTTTGTTTTTTTTAACATCTTTATTGGAGTATAATTGCTTTACAATGGTGTGTTAGTTTCTGCTGTATAACAAAGTGAATCAGCTATACGTATACATATATCCCCATATCCCCTCCCTCTTGCATCTTCCTCCCACCCTCCCTATCCCACCCCTCTAGGTGGTCACAAAGCACCGAGCTGATCTCCCTGTGCTATGCGGCTGCTTCCCACTAGCTATCGATTTTACATTTGGTAGTGTATATATGTCAGTGCCACTTTCTCACTTCATCCCAGCTTACCCTTCCCCCTACCCGTGTCCTCAAGTCCATTCTCTACGTCTGTGTCTTTATTCCTGTCCTGCCCCTCGGTTCATCAGAACCTTTTTATTTTTTTAGATTCCTTGTATATGTGTTAGCATATGGTATTTGTTTTTCTCTTTCTGACTGACTTTACTCTGTATGATAGACACCTCGCTACAAATAACTCAATTTCATTTCTTTTTATGGCTGAGTACTATTCCATTGTATATATGTGCCACAAACTAGTGGTTATCAGTGAGGAAAGGGAAGGTGGGGGCAAGATAGGGGTAGGAGATTGAGAGGTACAAACTACTATGTTTAACATAAGCTACAAGGATATATTGTACAACACAGGGAATATAGCCAAGATTTTATAATAACTATAAATTGATCATAACCTTTAAAAATTGTGAATTACTATGTTGTACACCTGAAATTTGCATAATGTACATCAAATATACCTCAATTAAAAATAAATAAAAGCAATTGGAAAGGAAAAAAAGAAAAGAAAACACTTAGAAGGGAGCAAAAGAGATGAGTTTAAGTTTTTAGTTGATTCTGGGAGACTATACAATCCATTTTACATCCTTATTATTTCAGTGATATCTCCTATTCTTATTGCTCTGTGTAACCAATGCCCAAAGGTCCAGTTTTGCTTTATTATTCTTACTTTCATTTCTGCCTTGGTATTTTCTACATATTTCCTGCTATATCTACCTAGATATCTTCCAAATCAATTACCCAATAAGGGACATTATTCCTAAATTTGAGAATTGAAGAAAGATTTATGGGTCTTACAGCCTCCTAGTTACACTCAGTCCTCATTATTCATGGATTCCATATTTGCAAATTTGTCTACTCACTAAAATTTATTTGTGACCCCCAAATCAATACTTGCATCACTTCTGTGGTCATTCATGGACATGCATAGAGTGGTGAAAATTTTGAGTTGTCTGACATGAATTTTCCCAGATGAGGTCAAACAAGGTGTTGCTGTGCCCTCTTCTTTCAGCTCTTGTTTCTGCAGTCTATTTAATGCCACATCTTATGCTCTTTTGTGTGTGTGTGTAGGGGTGGGGAGGGGGCTTGGTGATTTTGCTGTTCTAAATGGCCCCTAAGCATAGTGCTGAAGTGTGGTCAACTGTTCCTAAGCAGAAGAAGGTTGTGATGTGCCTTATGAAGAATGTATATGTTCTAGATAAACTTTGTTCAGGCATGAGTTATAGTGTTGTTGGCTGCAAGTTCAGTGTTAATGAATCAACAACATATATTAAATAAGGTGTCTTTAAGCAGCAATCTGCATAAAACAAGGTTATATATTGATCAGCTGACAAAAATATGACCAGATGTTAGCAGGAACCTAATCTTGTATTTCTCCTAGGAGCAATGGTTCAGTGTCTGCTAATGCAATGCTCATGAGGATTTTTTAGAACATTACCATGAATAAAGAGAAACAACTGTATTTCCTTCTGAGAATCCCCTTGTGTCTCACACAAAACATGCTCAAAAAAGCGCATATACTTCTCAACAAATAAAAATACTCCTCATTTTTTACATGTCACTTGTAATATATACTCAAAAATGTTCAAAAGTTCACTAATTTTAAAGGCAGAGTTAAATGATTTTTTAATATACGCATACACTTGAGAAACTACCAACTATAGCAAGATATAAAGTTCCCTCATATCCCTTCTCAGTCAGTGTCCCCAACCTGAGGTAAGCATTCTTCTAACATCTATTACCATCTATTTCATCTGTTTTTTGACTTGCATGTAAATGGAATCACACTGTATGTACACTTTTGTGTCCAGCATATTTTTTATCAACGTAAAGTCTATGTTAGCAGTTGTATTTATTAGTAATGCGTTCATTATGTATTACTGTGTAGTATTCCATTGTATGAATTAATCAAAATATATGTATCCATTCCCCAGTTGATAGACATTTGGGTTACTTCTAGTTTGAGGCTATGATGAACAAAATTGCTTTGAACATTCTTGTGCATGTATTTTGATGGATGTATGGACTTATTTTTCATAAATAGATACCTAGGACTGGAACTGTTGTATGTTCCTCCCTCATAAGATAGATGTAGGTTTAGCTTTACTAGACATTGATAGTTTTCTTAAATGGTTAAATAGTTTTCCTTCCATCAGCAACGTATGAGACTTCCAGTTACTCCACATTCACCAACATTTGCTCTACAGATTTTTTAAAAAACATTTTAACCATTACAATGAGTATGAGATATTCTCTCACTGTGGTTTTAATTTGCATTTCCCTGAAGACTAATAATAATATTGGTCACTTAATATTTATTAGTTTAATTAATTTACTGGGTTTTGTGTTCTGTTTAAGAAATATTGCTTATTCCGATGTCATGAAAGTATTCTGTGTTATATTCTGGAAGCATTACTGTTTTATCTTTTAAATTTAGGGCTTTCCAATATGGATATCCAATTGGTCCAGCACCATTTACAGGAGAGACAGTCTTTTCACTTTTGAAATTTAAATGAAATGAATCTATTTGTCTTAAATCAGCTGCTCATGTATGTATGGTGTGTTTCTGTACACTTTTCTATTCCATTTGATTCTTTGTGTATCCCTTTCATTAATATAACATTTCTTAATTGTTACAATTTTCTAGTAAGTCTTAAAATCTATTACTGTATGCCTTACATCTTTGTTGTTTTCAAAATTTTCTTGAGTATTCTAGATCTTTATGGGTTTCCATGCATTTTAAAATCAGCTTTTCAATTTCCTGTGGAAATTTTCTTCTGAAATATTTATTGGAATTATATTGAATTGAGTTCAATTGAATTGAATACTTAGATAATTTTGCTAATAACTAAGGTCTTAAAAATATTGTCTATAGATAGTAAGATATCTAAAAATTTTTATTTGAGTAGTATTGACAAAGCTATGGAGAACTTTTTTCTTTCTTTGTTTTCCTTTTCTTTCCTTTTTCTTTCTTTCTTTTTTTTATTTTATTTTATTTTTTAAATTTTTATTTATTTTTTTGCGTAGTTAGGGCTTTCTGAGGCAAAGAAAACTGAAACCTGGCTAAAATATAAGCCTTAGAAATGAAATGATAACCAAACAGATAGTGAGAACTTAAGAGATTTACTTTCACAGAGGTATGTTTTTATTTCAAGGGGATGCATCCTGGAGCCAGGGAGATTAAATCTTGATTATAAACTCAAAGATGCTTGTCTTATCTTCCCCTAAAGACATTTATTTACATTCTAAAATGTAATAGCCCAGAATCATTCCCTTTCTCCTCTCAAGGACTGTTTACAATAGGGAACTATGTCTTCTCTACTCTCTCAGAAGGAAAGCTATCCCTCTCCTATTTAAACTTCCATATTCGTATTTTTATGGTTCTTTAGCCTACAGGACAGACTTCAGTACTGGTAGGGTGACATCTAATCTGTTTCTTTTCCAGAAGAGAAAAGAATTGGGGCAAATGGGAATTGATATGGTTAGTGCTATAGGTATATAATCTATTCCTGCCCTAGAAAGCTCATGCTTATTTTCAGACAATACAAATAAATATAGATACTAAAAACTTGTCAGTATTTCATACTTTTTAGTGAAGAAGCTTTTCATATCTTCAATAGGTTATATCTGAGTAGTTGGTGTTTTAAAAATTCTAATATAAGTGATATCTGCAAATTTCTTTTTTCCACTAATTTGTTGCTATTATATAGAAATCCAAAAGTTTGTTAGTAGCATATAGATATCCAGCTGATTTTTGTAGATTTGTATATATTTTGTATATGAATTGTATCCATCAGCCTTGCTAAATTCACTTATTCATTTAACAGTTTCTTGTAGAGTATTTGTTTTCATCTTTTTTCTCCCCTTGCCCCCGTCTTTTTTTTGGGGGGGTGGTTCTTGCAGTAGTGACTAATACCTCCATCACAATATTGAATAGAATTGTGCTTATATTCAGTTTGTCTCATTCTGGATTTTGGGGAAAAAGTATTCTCTGTATCTCCATTTAGTATAATGATAGAGATGGGTTTTTCTAGATACCCTTTTTCAGATTAAGGAAGCTCTGTTCCTACCTTCCTGAGAGGAATAATTATGACATGAATGGAAGTTTAATTTTTTTTAAGTTGTTTTTTCCATCTATTGAAATGGTGATGTGATTTTTAAAATTTATTTCGGTAATGTGGCAAATTATATTATTTACTTTTCAAATGTTAAACTAATGTTGCATTCCTGAAATAAAAATCAGTTGTAATGTAAAACAACTATATATGTATATATGTATATATATAGTGGTTATATATAATTCATATATATTCATACATATTCACTGCTAGACTTATTTGGTAATATTTTGCTCAGCATTTCAAAATTCATGTTCATGAGAGATATTGCCTATAGTATTACTTTCTTGTGATGCCCTTGTAAGAAGTTGGTAATTTGCTATCAGAATTATGCTAGATTCATAGAAGAGATTGTGAAGTCTTTCATTTTCCTCCATTGTGTCAAAGAATGGGCATAAGATTCATAGTATTTTTTCCCTTAAATGTTTGGAATAATTTGCCTTTGAAATAATTTGCCTTTGAAATAATCTTGGCCTGGAGTTTTCACTGTGGGAAGGTTTCAGTTACATTAATAGGAAAACTAAGATTACTCAGATTTTCTATTTCCTTTTTTTTTAAATTTATTTATTTTATTTATTTATTTTTGGCTGTGTTGGGTCTTCGTTGCTGTGTGCGGGCTTTCTCTAGTTGCAACGAGCCAGGGCTACTCTTTGTTGCAGTGAGCGAGCTTCTCATTGCAGTGGCCTCTCCTGTCGCGGAGCACGGGCTCTAGGTGCGCAGGCTCAGTAGTTGTGGTGCACGGGCTTAGTTGCTCCATGGCATGTGGGATCTTCCTGGACCGGGGCTCGAACCCATGTCCCTGGCATTGGCAGGTGGATTTTTAACCACTGCGCCACCAGGGAAGCCCCTCTATTTCGTTTTATATTAGTTTTTTAAAGTTACATTTTAAAGGAATTTTTTTCATTTTATCTAATACGCTAAATTTACAATATCCTCTGATTTTAAAAAATGCATATAAAATATCTCCCTCCCTTTCAGTAGTGATATCACCCTTTCCATTCTTGATAGTGTAATTTGTGTTTTCTCATTTTTTAATAATTTCAGGATCAGTCTTCCAAGGGCTTATCAATTTTTAAAATATTTTCAAAAAACTAACTTTAATTTCTACTGATTATCCCTATTGTATGTCTGCTTTCTATTTAATTTTCTTATATTCTTTTATTACCTTTTAATATTTTTTGGTTTAATTTATTCTTCTCTTTCTACCTTCTTGAGATGCAAATTTCATTTTTCATTTTTCTAATATATGAATTTAAAGCAAGCAGTTTCTCTCTATGCCCTTAACTGTATTCCTCAAATATTTTCATATGTCATTATATTTAGTTCAAAATATTTTCTAATTTTCATTGTGATTTTCTTCTTACCTATTGAGATGTTTAGAAAGGTGTTAATACATACATTAGGGGATTTTCTGTTCCTATTTCTGCTGTCAATTTCAAATATGTTACTCCAAAATTTCAATCCTTTGTAATTTTTTGGAGACATACTTTATGGTCCAGTATGTGGTCTATTTTTGGTAAAGTTTCTTATGCACTTAAAAAGAATGTATTCTGCAATTGTAGTATGTAGTAATCCAAACATGTCATTTAGGTCAAATTGGTTAATAGTATTGTTCAGATTTTTCATATCCTTATGATGTTTTTGTCTGCTTGTTCTAACAATTGCTAAGAGAATTGTCTTAAGTATCTTCTACTCTGATTAAGGATTAGTCTGTTTGTCCACTTTGGTTTTGTCAATTTTTATTTTATATATCTTGTTACCATAATTAGATGGAAATAAAATTAGTATTTTTGTGTTTAGTGAATTGACTCTTTTATCATCAGATGTCCACCTTTAATGCTAGTAATACTACTTGTGTCAAAGTTTACTTTGTCCTATATAACATAGCCACATCAGCTTTCTCCTGGTTAACATTTCCATGGTACCTATTTTTTCATTCTTTTTCTTTTATTCTATCAATTTTCATATTTTTAAGTGTGTCTATTGTGAATAGAATATATTGAGCCATTTAAAAAATCTGCCTCACTGTCTTCTCTTAATTTTAGTATTTCATCACTATTGCATTCAGTATAATTACTGGTATAGTTGGATTTAAGTCTGTCATCTTGCTATTTGTTTTCAGTTTTTGTTCCATTTATTTTTGCTCTAATTTGGTTCTTTTCGGTTTTGTTGTATTAAACAAGTATTTTAAAAATTATTCCATTTTATCTCTTCTAACATTTTAGATATACCCTTTGTGTTAATATTTAAGTGGTTATGTTGCCCGTTATAGGTCATCCTTGAACTTATTTCAGACTGTCATATTAGTAATTTTACCATTTTATGAATAATTCAGAAACCTTTCAATAGTTTAACTATATTTAACAATCTTCTGCCCTCATGTGATTACAAACATATATTTCACTTCTGTATTTGTTATAAATTCTAGAAGACATTGATGTTATTCATGATTTAAACAGATAATATTCTTTTGTATTCACCCAGATACTTACCTTTTCAGATACTTTTCATTCCTTTCTGAAGTTCTGTGCTTCCATCTGACATCAGTTTATTTCAGCCTGAATAATTTATTTTAGCATTTCTTGTACTGTGGTGTGTTGACAAGTATGTCAGCTTTTGTTGTCAATAAGCACGTTTATTTCACTTTCATTTTGAATGGTATTTTTGCTGAATATAAAATTGTAAATTATTAGGTTTTTTTTCTTTCAACACTTCAGAGTTATCCGTTATCTTCTTCCAATATTTCTTTTGCAAAGTTATCTGTCGGCTTTATTTCTATTACTGCAATGCAAAGGGTCTTTTTCCCTGGCTGATTTTATGAGATTCTCCTCATTTTTGTTTTCAGCAGTTTCACTATAATGTGTGGTTTCCTTTTTTTATCCTGCTTGGAGTTTCCTGAGGTTCTTGTATCTGGTGTTTATATATTTCATTAGTTTATGAAAATTCCTGGATATCACTTCCAATATTGTTTCTGCCTCATTTTCCCTCTCCATCTCTTTTCCATCTGGGTCCTCATTTACTTGTAATAAACTATTTGAGTCCTTTTTCACTTGGTTATTTATTTTTCAGATATTTCATTGTTCGTGTATAGAAACACAACTGATTTCTGTATGTTGATTTTGTATCCTACAACTTTACTGAATTCATTCATTACTTCTAACAGTTTTTTGATTGTCTTTAGGATTTTCTATATATAAAATCCTATCATCTGCAAATAAAGAAAAATTTACTTCTTCCCTTCTGATTTGGATAATTTTTATTCTTTTATCTTATCTGATTTCTCAAGCTAAGACTTCTAGTACTTTGTTGAATAAGGATGGTGAGAGTGGGTACCCTTGTCTTATTCCTGATCTCAGAGGAAAAGCTTTCAAAATTTCACCATTGAGTATGAAGTGTGTGGCTTTTCCCATAGGGCTTTTATTATGTTGAGGTATGTTCCTTCCATACTCAATTTGTTGAGGGTTTTATCATGAAAGGATGCTGCGTTTTGTCAAATGCTTTTTCTGCATCTGTTGAGATGGTCATGTGATTTTTATCTTTCTTTCTTTTAATGTGGATATCACGTTTAATGTGGTTTATGTATGTCAAACCATCCTTTCATCCCAAGCATAAATCCCACTTGATCATGATGTATGATCCTTTTAATGTGCTGTTGAATTCAACTTGCTAATATTTTTTTTTCAAAGGAGACATACAGCTGGCCAACAGATACATAAAATGGTGTTCAATATCACTAATCATCACGGAAATGCAAATCAAAACCACAATGAGATATTACCTCACACTTGTTAGAATGACTGTCATCAAAAAGACAAGAGATAATAAGTGTTGGCAAAGATGTGGAGAAAAGAGAATACTTGTGCACTGTTGGTAAGAATGTAAATTGGTACAGCCACTATGGAAAACAGAATGGAGATTCCTTAAAAACATTAAAAGTAGAATTACCACATGATTCAGCAATCCTTCTGGGTATATATTGAAGGGAAATGAAAATAGGATATTGAAAAGATATCTGCGCTCCCGTGTTCATTGCAGCATTACTCACAACAGTCAAGATAAGGAAACAACTTGTCTGTCAATGGATGAATGGATATAGACATATATAATGGAATATTATTCAGCCATGAGAAAGAAGGAAATCCTGCCTTTTGAGTCAAGATGGATGGACCTTGAGGGCATTGTGCTAAGTGAGCTAAGTCAGAGAAAGACAAATACTATATGACTTATCTGTGTAGAATGGTGTTTAACAGGGACAGAGGAATTAGGGAGTTAATGGTCAAAGGGTACAAACTTCCAGGTAGAAGATGAATAAGTTTGGGAGATGTACTGTACAAAATTGTGATTATAGTCAACATTATTTTTATTCCTCGAAGTTGCTAAGAGACTAGATCTTAAATGTTCTCACAACAAAAGAGAAATGGTAATTATGTGATGGAGGCACTGGCTAATGCTACAGTGGCAATCATATTGCCATATATAGATTATCAAATCAACACATTGTACACCTTAAACTTACACAACATTATGTTAATTATATCTCAATAAAGCTGGGAAAAAATCGGATGTTCATCTTTAGGAGTTTAGAATCTAGTCAAAGTTACAGAACCCACACATTAATAACTGTCGGGCATACTTACAAAGCGACAACAAAATGGGTGCTAACTGGTGGAAAATGTTAAAGCAAGTGAGAGATTGATTAAGCTGAGCAGAGCTCAATCCAGGAGATTTGGACCAGATAACTAGGTAGAGGAAGTCCTTGTAGTGGCAGCAGGAGTGAAGAAGTTATTTCAAATTGGAAGAAGAGCTTGAACTGACAGAGAAAATAGGAGGTAGATATAGTCTCATGTTGTGATTTAGAGGAACAAGCAGACATAGAAAGGTCATGCTGTTCTCCTGGGAAGCTATAGTCTCTGCACTCAACACTTATAAGTGCTCTCCATTTCATGAACAGCATGTCTTGGTCCTGGTTTGAAAAAAAAAATCATTACTATTATTCCTGCAAATTTAATTGCTGTTGTCAACTTCTACCCACCCACCTCACATTCTGTTGCTAATCAGTTTTACTTCAAGCTTTGCTTATGTGTTTTCTCTTTCAATTTAGTTATGGATGCTCTGCTTGCAGCCGCCTTAATTCTGTACAACATACAAACACCATTTAGCAATATTCCCCTCATTTGGTCTCACACATGTCCTGGCCAGCTGACTTCTGGTGCTGTGAATTCAGCTTTTCAGTGTGAGCAGACTGGCTGCGTTTCAAGACCCCAATGTAGTTCTTTTTTTTTTTCTTTTAATTTTAATTAATTTATTTATTTTTGGCTGCTGTTGGGTCTTTGTTGCTGTGCGCGGGCTTTCTCTAGTTGCGGCAAGCGGGGGCTACTCTTCA
The DNA here is from genome assembly GCF_005190385.1 of Monodon monoceros. Classification (NCBI taxonomy): domain Eukaryota; kingdom Metazoa; phylum Chordata; class Mammalia; order Artiodactyla; family Monodontidae; genus Monodon; species Monodon monoceros. Next base: position 47,370,467 of record NW_021703776.1, read on the forward strand.
TTGCGGTGTGCAGGCTTCTCATTGTGGTGGCTTCTCTTGTTGTGGAGCACAGGCTGTAGGCATGCTGGCTCAGTAGTTGTGGCTCGCGGGCTCTAGAGTGCAGGCTCAGTAGTTGTGGCACGCGGGCTCAGTAGTTGTGGCTCGTGGGCTCTAGAGCACAGGCTCGGTAGTTGTGGCGCACGGGCTTAGTTGCTCCGCAGCATGTGGGATCTTCCCAGACCAGGGCTGGAACCCGTGTCCCCTGCATTGGCAGACGGATTCTTAACCACTGCGCCACCAGGGAAGCCCCCAATGTAGTTCTTGACAATGAAGATGAAGGACTTTGGGTGGGCTTCAGTCTAGGAGAAGACCACTTCAGCTGCATGGTTCTGCACTGACTCTACCTTTAGGACTCTGTGATGTAATGAATTTGTCTCTGTGTAACTTACTCGGCTGGGCTGGACTGGGTCTTCTTAACTTCATCTATTCCTAACTTGGCCTTATACCAACAGTGCAGCCACCAGCCAGCACCTCACAAGTTCTTCATAGAATGATCAGGAGAAATTGGTCTTACACAATTGTTTTATTTTTATTCTTAGTTATTGTGATTCATATGGTTTGAAAGCTGAGTGCTGGAAGCAAATCTAAAAGTCTATTTGTCTATTTTTGAATTTGTTTATGGGTTTTATATAAAACAATTTTTGAAATGTAAAGGTAAGCGCAACTGTAGGTGTTATTGGATACATTTTAGTCACGCTAATAAAAGCATGTGTACTAACACATTATGCAAATTAACAAATTTATTTAGCACAATAATTCTGAAGCACTGAGGCATTTTTTTAAAAGCACAGCCCTTGCTAACAAAGCCTCAGAAGTCATGTAGCATCTTTCCTGGCACATTCTATTCATGGACAAAGGCTCCCCAGGGTCAGGTGGAGGAATCATAGCCTCTTCTTCATGGGAGAAGTCAAAGAATTAGTTTGTGTCAAAGAATTTTTGTAAATGTTTAAAAATCACCGTAATCACTGACTCTATCCAAAATCGAGGTATGATTTTGGTAAATTGCGTTATTTGTCCAATTCTTCACCTATCCCTTTAATAACAACCTGTCTCAGCTTGGGCTGCTGTAACAAAATACTAAAGACTGTGGTTTAAACAACAGACATTTATTTCTCACAATTCTGGAGGCTGGAAAGTCCAAGGTGCTAGCAGATTCGGTTCTTGTGAAGGCTCTCTTTCCGGCAGGAAGGAGGCTGCCTTTTTGCTGTGGTGGAGAGATGAAGCTTTGATGTCTCTTCCTCTTCTTATAAGGGCACAAATTCCATCATGGGATCTCCACCCTCATGATCATATCTAAATCTAATTCCCTCCCTAATCCCCACATCCTCATCCCCATGCCATTACATTGGGAGTTAGGGCTTCAACATAGGAATTTGGGGGTTGTGGGCACATCCAGTCCATAACACAACCTTTCCAAGTGACTTTGCAGTCCCTTCTTCTTCTCCATAGGAGAAGTACTTTTTCCTGCCCTTTGACTTTGGCCATGAACATGAAGACTTGCTTTGGCTAAAGGTACATTAGCAGAAGTAACATAAGCAGAATTAGAAATCCTCTTGAGTCATGAAACTGCCTTTACCACTAGTATTAGGAGAACATTATCCATCTGTTAGGGTCCAAACAGGAGGATAGAGATGTGTAGAGCGGATCCATCCCAGTTGCTACAACATAAAGTACCCTAGCCAGTCTGAAGAATTATAGGGAGAAGAAGAGCTGCCCAGGCAAGCTCCTCCCAGGCCAGCCAAACCCCAGCAAATCTACAAATAAGTAAATATTTTAAGCCACCTAGTTTCGGAGTGGTTTGTTATATAGCACCAGTCAACCAAGACAGTCATATTATTCAAGCATATCTTGTGTTCCACAGCGGAATTACAAAATATTTTTTATATGTGTCCTTTACATTTCCTTTCAAGTGTAGTCCTGAGTGTTTTTGCTTATGTGTTGTTACTTTGAATGGAATATTCACCATCACATTTTATTTTATTTATTTTTTATAAATTTGTTTATTTTTGGCTGCGTTGGGTCTTCGTTGCTGTGTGTGGGCTTTCTCTAGTTGCTGCGAGAAGGGGCTACTCTTCATCGTGGCGCACGGGCTTCTCATTGCAGTGGCTTCTCTTGCTGCGGAGCGTGGGCTCTAGGCGCGCGGGCTTCAGTAGTTGTGGCACACGGGCTCAGTAGTTGAGGCGCACGGGCTTAGTTGCTCTGCGGCATGTGGGATCTTCCTGGACCAGGGCTCCAACCCGTGTCCGCTGCATTGGCAGGCAGATTCTTAACCACTGCACCACCAGGGAAGCCCAGCAGGTAGATTCTTAACCACTGTGCCATCGGGGAAGCCCCACCATTACATTTTAAAACTGTAAATAGCAAAACAATTAAGATTTAAATATTAATTTTGTGTCCAACTATCTTACTGAATTGTCTTATAATTACTAATACCTTTTCAACATTGATGATAAAAACTGCATTCTATTTTGTATAGAATCTAGTATAATCATCTGTACTAGGTGATTATATATAAATACATGTTTCACTGTATTCAAATCTAACACCACATTTTTTCGTTCACAATGTCTTACCTGTAAGTTTGTTATTTCAAGTTATCTTTTATGTAACTGTACTATATTCTCAATAAACTCTATGTAGGCATAATTTATATGCAATAAAATACACAAATTTTAAGTGTACAGTTTAATGAGTTTTGACAGATGTATACAACTGGGTAAACACCCCTATAATCAAGATGCAGAATGTTTCAATTACTCTAAAAGGATCCTTTGAGCTCTTTGAAGTCAAACTCTATCCTGAACCCCAAAGCATCCACTGATCTCTTTTTTGTCACTATAGATTAATTCTGTCTCTTCTAGAAATTAGTTAAATTGGAATCATACAGTGTGTGGTCTTTGGTATCAGGTTTCTTTTGTTCAACATAATATTTCTTCAATTCATCCATGTTGTTGCATATATTGGTAGAACTGGTATTATTATTTTTTTAACTGCCAAGTAGTATTCCAGTGTATGATTATATCACAGTTTACTCATTTACTAGTCAGTGGACATTTGGGATGTTTCCAGATTTGGGCTTGTATTATAATTATTTATGTATTTTTTACAAGTATTATTCTTATATATGTCTTTTTTTGGACATGTGTATTCTTTTAGCTACATACCTAACAATAAAACTGCTGGGTCATGGGGTAGGTGTATTTTTAATATTACTAGAAGTTGCCAAACACATTTACAAAATGAGTATACTATTATACACCCCCACCGGCAGTATATGAGTGTTCTGGTTGCTCCACATACTTGTCAACGTTTGGTAATATTAGTGCTTTCAACTTTAGCCTTTCTAATGGATATGTAGTAGTATCAAATTGTGGATTTAATTTACATGACTAAGGATGTTGAACATCTTTTCATATACTTAATGGCCATTCAGATATCTTTTGTGAAATATCTACTTAAATCTTTTGCTTATTTTTTAAATTGGGTTATTTGTATTTTTAATCAATTAGCAGAAGTTATTTATATATTCTGTGTCACATATATGTGTTATAAATATTTTCTTGTCTGTGCCTTTCCTTTTTTCATGTACTTAAGAACAGTTTGGGGAGACACTTCTTCATAGGTTTCTCATGTTTATTGTGAGCAAGTTACTACCTGAACTTTTTTCTGGACTATCTTTAATGGGTGTTTGTACAGCAAGTAGCTTTGGAAGAAAGAGATGATATCTCCTTCCAGAGCAAAAGGCAGGCATGTCAACTGTCCAGTACAATAAACATAATGTCTCCTCCTGGAGCAAAGGGCAGCCATTGCATACTGCACATCATAAAAGATTAGAGTTCCCTCCTCTATAATGCAACTAGCTGCATGTTCAAACATCCATCTGGGCCCATCTGCCTCACCCCTGTGAGATCTGAGGACAAAGAAAATTGGTGGAAATATGCTAATAGTCATGCTACTTGCTGTGCCATGAGTAATAAAGCTTTGACCCAGGAGTCTTGGATGACAGCATCTATGAAACTATGGCAGGCTAAAACTTTAGTCTGCAAGTTGGGTAAAATGTCAGATCCTTCACAGTTACTGGCAAGCAGACATACTGATATCAGTAATCTGAGTTATCTTTCTTTAGTTATTGTTCAGTTCAGCTAGCATTTTAACAATTTTATTACCCTTCAGAGAACATCTTTCTGTTTTATTAATTTTCTCTGTTTTTTGTTTTTTATTTTACTGATTTCTGCTCTTACTATTATCATTTTTAACCTACATTAGGTTTAATATTGCTCCTTTTTTTTTTTAATAGCTTCTTAATGGAGAATCCTGGATAATAGATTTTAGACTTTTCTTTTTTTCCTCATGTAAGGATTTAAAGCTATAAATTTTCCTCTAAATAATTGCTTTAGTTGCATCCCACAAATTTTATTATGTTCTCTTTTCATTTTCCTTAGTTCGCATTTTTAATTTCCGTTGTGATTTTTTTGGACCCGTGTTTATTTCATCAATGTTTTCTAGTTTTCAGAATATAAATCTTTCACTTCCTTAGGTTTATTCCTAAGTATTTTATTTTTTGGTGCTATTGTAAATGATATTGTTTTCCTGATTTCCTTTTCAGATAGTTCATTGTTAGTGTATAGAAACACAACTGATTTTTGTAATGTTGATTTTTGTATTCTGCAACATTATTGAATTTATTCATTCTAACAGTGTTTTGATGAAGCCTTTGGATTTTCTACATATAAGATCATGTTGTCTGCAAACAAGGACAATTTTATTTCTGCCTTTCCAATTTTGATACCTTTTCTTCTTTCCTTCCTTCCTTCCTTCCTTCCCTCCTTCCTTCCCTCCTTCCTTCCTTCCCTCCTTCCTTCCTTCCTCTCTTTCTTTCTTTCTCTCTTTCTTGCTTTCTCTCTCTTTCTCTCTCTCTTTCTCTTTCTTTCTCCTTTCCTTCCTTCCTCCCTCCCTCTTTCTCTTTCTTTCTTTCTTTCTTTCCTTCTTTCCTTCTTTCTTTTTTTCTTTCCTTCTTTCCTTCTTCCTTCCTTCCTAATTGCACTGACTAGGACTTCTGGTACTATGTTGAATAAAAGTAGCAAGAGTGGGCATCCTTGCCTTCTTCCTGTTATTAGAGGAAAAGCTTTAAATTTTTCACCATTGATTAAAATGTCAGCTGTGGGTTTTTCACATGTGCCTTTCTTTTGTTGATGTACTTCCCAAGTTTGTTGCGAGTTTTTATCATGAAAGGGCACAGGATTTTGTCAAATGCTTTTTCTGCATTTATTGAGATGGACATGTGATTTTACACTTTATTTTGTTCATGTAGCATATCACATTAATTGATTTTCATAAGTTGAATCATCCTTGCATCCCAGGGCTAAGCCTGCTTGATCATAGTGTATGGTGCTCTTAATGTGCTGTTAAATTTGGTTTGCTAGTATTTTGTTGAGGATTTTGGCATCTATATTCCTCAGGGGTTTTAACCTGTAGTTTTCTTTTCTTGCAGTATCTTTTTCTGGCTTTGGCATCAGGGTAATGCTAACCTCAAACAATGAGTATGGAAGTGTTCCCTCTCCTTTAATTTTTCAGAAGAGTTTGATAAGGATTGGTGTTAATTCTTTACATATTTGGTAGAATTCACCAGTGAAGCCATCTAGTCTCAAACTTTTCTTTGTTGGGAGGTTTTTAATTATTGATTCCATTTCCACAGTACTTATAGTCTCTTCAGACTAACTATTTTTTCATGATTCAATCTTGGTAGGTTGTATATTTCTAGGAAGTATCCATTTCTTCCAAGTTGTCCTGTTTGTTGGTATATCATTGGTGATACTAATCTCATGATTCTTTTTACTTCTGTGGCATCAGTTGTAATGTCTCTTCTTTCATTTCTGGTTAAGTTTGCATAAGCTTCCTTTTAGTTCACATATTTAGTTTCTTTTTAAAATGATACTTCATTTGTTTGTAACTTCAATGAATTTTTGTTGAAACCATTGTATTTTATACATTGATGATGCAGATAAGAAAAGAATCAGATGAGATCTCTCCCTTTATGGATCTTGGAATTTATTGGTATGGTTATGCTAATGCTTATGTCTTCTGGAATAATATGAACCTATGTCAATGTTAAATATTTTTAAAATTTCTTTTTCAGTGCTAAATTAAATTCTCTTTATTTTCCTTGTTCAAATCCAAACTCATAAAGCCCAGATAAATTTCCTCTCCTTCCGTATTGCTTTCCTCCTCTGCCCAATGGGTATCTCCCTTCTTCTCAGATATTACATTATTATCTGTACCAATGTGCAGGCTTTATATCACACACTCTCAATTTAATTAATCAAAGTACTATCATAGCATATTTATTCTGTATTATATTGTCATTTTGGAATATATTTATCTTTCACGCTAGAATATTTTCTTTAGACCTATCAAAGATAAAGCCAAACATTAGTTAAAGTTGGTAAAAACAGAGTCTATTCAGTAACTACTAACAGTAGGCAAAGAGCTGAGCTCCATTCCAATTTGTGCAGAGGTGACTGAGTATTTTAAAGGGATAATGAGGGATTAGGGAAGGGGAGTGCTCAAGCAGTATCAAGGGAGTGGAAAATTAAGAAAAGTGGGTAAGAGGGTCAGTTAGTATACATGCAGTTAGGCCAGCTGTATCTCCTGGCTAGCAATGATTGAAGTTAGGATTATATCCTCCTACAGAGATTGGGAGACAGAGGTCCTATCCTTTCTAAAGTTTACATTTTGAAGGAATGGCTTTCAGTCCTTGAGAAGGACACTCCATGGTGATAGGAGCTACACACGCATATATCTCAAAGAGATGGATGAAGGATTTATGATTGCAAACTTTCTTTTTTTGTTTTGTTTTTTTTAGTAAATGTTCTAAGAAGGGGAGGTAACAGGGGCCTAATGTCGGGTGTTGGCTGGAACAAACATTGAATTCTTTTGATAGCCTTGAACTGTTTTAGGTAGGAACTCACAAGGAGGGCTGGGTAGTCCCAGGGAAGTGGCCTTAGGCTGCCAAAAGCCATGATTGGTTTGGTAAAGTCTCTTAGTGCAGAGGTTTGAAGGATTCATTAGTGCTGAGAGTTCTTTTGCAGTTCTTAGCTCCCATCTTTGTATTCCTTACACAGTCTTCATGGCACGTAGTAGGTTCTTAAAATGTGGGACAAATTAGTTTAAATACTAGTAGTCCTTTATTTTTTTGTAGTCCTTTTAGATAATATTTGTTTTGATAAATGCATAATATTTTAAATTTAACTTTAGAGGAAAGTTATGGTTATATGACATTGCATGGATCACAAAGAATAGTGTTGAAAACTAATCCTATTTCCCTAAAAAATAGTTTCTCAAAATTATTGTAGTTTTTAAAATTTTTTTAATTTTCATTTTACGTTGGAGTATAGTTGATTAACAATGTTGTGTGCAAAGTGATTCAGTTATACATATATAATACATGTATCTATTATTTTTCAAGTTCTTTTCCCATTTAGGTTATTAAAGAATATTGAGCAGTTCCCTGTGCTATACAGTAGGTCCCTGTTGGCTATCCATTTTAAATATAGCAGTGTGTATGTGTCAATCCCAAACTCCCAGTCTCTCCCCTGCTCCCACCCCTTCCCCCCATGGTAACTATCAGTTTGTTCTCTAAGTCTGTGAGTCTGTTTCTCTTTTGTAAATAAGTTCATTTGTATCATTTTTTTTTAGATTCTGCATATAAGCGATATCATATGATATTTGTCCTTTAACGATAACAGTCCTTTAGGAATCAGATTCCAATTACTGTCTTCTGTTGGTATTGATTGGCCTGTTCTGCTCATCACTGCACACTCAAGATCCAAAGCAAGGGCTGTCTCATACAGTTGTGCAGTTTATATACTGCACAAATATGTCTGGATGAAGACGTGAGGGAGACCTTAAATCAAGCTTGTGTTTTACATGCTGTGAGTCCCAGCAGCAGCACTCATATCTTCTAAATCACACAAATATTCATGTGGGCTACTGGCTATCTTGCCAATTACAGTGCCTGGATCACAGGGTTCTAAATGATACCAGATGGACATGTTCTAACTTTTTGTTCTGAAGAGTTGAGGTAAAAGCAGTTTGACGCCAAAACTTTCAATAATTACCTTGATTTTTGCCTTTGCTTTGCAGCAAGAGAAGTTTCATTTGCTAAGGTTCAGGTGTCTGAACACTGGGAGTCCAAGTTAGTACATTATAAGAATCTGGTTTATTTAGATTCCACTGAAGATCTTCAGGAGAATGGATTTTTAGCCAGGGGCCTCTCAAATATAATCACTACCTTGGTAACTAGTGTCACAACCAAGAGAAACACAGATTCCTCTCTAGGGAGCTGACTGCCTTTTTGTTAATTTTGGTTTGGGATTGGGATAGATTTATCTGCTTTTATTATCTTTTTCTATACAAGTTTATGCAGAGATACTTTCAAGTAGGGTCATGATTTGTTCTTGAGTAATACCAATTTTCTTTTTTACATTCAGGGGGATTTTTTTAGACTTTGAAAGGTTGTACCTGTTTTTCAACTCAGTAGTTTGCAAGTGTTTCATTCCTTCACATACTGACTTATGCATTCCCATTAATCCATCCCAAATTTTACTCTACCGAGAAAAGCCCCAAAACATAAAAAATTAGAGACCAATTTTGATTTTTTGTAGTGTCACAACTTAGCATTTTATATGCCATAGGAAGTAATTAATTAAAAATCAACGAGAATGGAAAGTGATATATTTGCTTGGATTAAGAAAATTAGTTTTTAAAGATACACTGATGTGTATAAAATTGATGACTAATAAGAACCTGCTGTATAAAAAAAAAATTTTAAATAAATAATTTACCTTGAAGGGAAACATAAGCTGATCAAATTAATTATGTGCACAGATAGTAAAGCTTTCTGAACAATATGTCTTATATTAAAAAAAAGACAATTAGTTTTTAAAGTTCTTCATGGTAGTATAAGATATTTAATATTTTTTGGAAAAAATATCACAGAAAGGCTAAAAGAGCTGGGATGTATATCAGTATCCTATACTGACCTCAACTTTACTGACATCTGCCTTTTAAACTTTGTGTAATTGACAGAACTGGCTTTTTTCCAGCTTTTGTCTGAAACCAAAATAGATTCTGGTGTCTCCCATTAAGCATCAGAGAAGTAAATTGCTGCCCACTTGTAGGAAGCAAAGATGCTTACTTGTCTGTTTCAAGACTTATCAGAGCACATTCTTCAGTTACCATGGAAACTATCTCTAGCTAAATTTGAGAGGGTCTCTGGGCAGAACTGAAATGAACACTAATAGAAAGAACCATGTTTTAATTCTTTGCTTTTATTTGTTTATTTATTTTGCCTTATGTGAAGTGACAAAGTATTTAGTCAGACCACATTGACTTGACTTGGCTATTAATGATTCTGAAGATAATACTTAAGTGGGAAATTTTTTTTGATAGGAAAAGAAGAATTAGAGAGTTGGAAAACAAAAGCTGATAGAATTCACACTGACAAACAAATTTTTGGTTTTCAAAGTTGGGCATTTCAGTTATCTAGGTTTTACTATTGATTTCATCAGTCATACTCAAAAGTGAATGCTAGAATAATTCATGCTGGTCTGTATTTTTATGTTCTCAGATAATTAAGTGGCAGTCTGTGAGATATTTTTTTAAGTTTTTCATAATCTTTAACATTTAATATAGTTACATTTTTTTGGTCAATATATCAAAAATACTGCAGGATGTCCAAGTTTAAGTGATATTTACAGTTTCGTCTTACTTGGCACCATTACAGGTATTGTTACAATAAATTGAACATTTTGCCTGTAACAAAAATTCATAGTTGGATTATAAAGGACATTTTAGCTTTTTAGATCAAGTGTAAAAGAAAAACTATTTTCTTTTTTTCCCCCATGGTAGAAATATCTATTTAAGTTTTAGATGCTTGTTTATGTTTTAATAAACATAAGAATTTTATTTGGAATTTATTTTTCATGATGGAAAAATTTAGAGAAGACAATGAATTATGAAACGGAAGAGGAAGAACTTAGGCATTTTCTAGAAGTCAGCCTAGCCCTCTGATTTTCCATTGGAGGAAAAAAGTCCCAGGTGATTTCCTAATTACATCATGTCACAACTGTAGTATGAACGCTATTGGAACCTGAGGCTCTTAGTCCCTAATCTAGTGTGGTTAGCCTTTCCACTTGACTTATTTATGTCACCTTTGTATTTGAAGACTATCCAAATGGTAGTGCTATGTATGTCTATTAAAGTAGTTGAAAAACCCAAAAGCTTACTAGATTTCTTGGCTTTTTGGTCACAAGTATAATTTGAAGTACAGTACTTCAGTAAAAGAATAATACACCCTCAAGTTTTCTGAATATTTGTGTTTCAGAAACCCCAGTATGTGTGGCCCTAACTAAATATTTTGAACAGAAAATATGTGGGAAACAATTAGACGTTGACTACATGGTGTTTGTCATGAAACATGTAAATGTGAATGGATGTGGAAACACATTGACCTCTTTGCAGGTGGAACCGATCTCTATTTCAAGTGGTACACTAGTTATGGTGTTTTCATTTTTTCATGCTAATGCTCTTTATTGGCATGGGTTATCAGAATTTACTATACATGCATACATCCTGTTCCTGTGGAGTGAAACCTTGAAAATATTGTTTCCCATGCTGAAATACAGAACAAGGTTTTAATAAACCCTGATTTGAAATAATGTAAAGTCAGAATGTACAGAATATGGATACTATCATCTTTTGGTGACAGCACTGGGTGTAGAGTTAAAAGTCTTACATTCAAATTCAACCACGCCACTTATTGGCTCTTGTAAATTACAGATTTAGTAAGAACCGTGACAAGTGACTATAAGCAGGAGAATCAAGGGCTTTTCACTCAGACAGGTTTTTGTACTTCTATGACCATTTATTTGTAAAATGCTGACTGTATTATATAAAGGTCTAACAATTGGGGCCTTTCTCATCATCAATTCTGGTTACACTAGCATGAATACTTTGCTGATATTTATTTTGTCCCAGAAGATACATACAGGAGTTTCAAGGATGACCGTCATTTTTTAAAAAATTTATTTTTTGGAGTATAGTTGATTTACAATGTAGTGTTAATTCCTACTGTACAGCAAAGTGATTCAGTTATACATATACATTCTTTTTCATATTCTTTTCCATTGTGTTTTATCACAGGATATTGAATATAGTTCCCTGTGATATACAGTAGGACCTTGTTGTTTATCCATTCTATATATAATAGTTTGCCTCTGCTAATCCCAAACTCCCAATCCATCCCTCCCCCACCCCACCTCCCCCTTGTCAACCACAAGTCTGTTCTCTGTGTTTATGAATCTGTTTCTGTTTTGTAGATAAGTTCATTTGCGTCATATTTTAGATTCCACATGTAAGTGATATCATATGGTATTTCTCGTTCTCTTTCTGATTTACTTCACTTAGTGTGATAATCTCTAGGAAGGGCAACTGTCATTTTGTGGAGCTTTATTCATAGGCTGACTGAGTAACCAGATGATTTGTTGTTTATTAATTTGTCTACATGATTATTTAATGAAATTTAGCATAGTAGTTATTCCACCCTTGTTTTATGTATTTCAAGTATCTATGTAATGTACTTAGATCCTGTGGTGACTCTATCACAAAAGAGACAATTTATAAAATTGACTACTTAATAAATTATGTCTCCCTGGTAGAAAAGATAACAAATTGTTATTATAATGTTCATTGATTATATTGTTTCCCCTCATATAACCCACAGATTGAAATCTGTTTTATTCCCTTGAGGATAATATTTAATGAGAGACGATTAAATATGATTGAATATAGATTTTCATTAATGAAGTAGCTTTTTTTTAAAAAAAAGTGTAAAGTGTTTAACAAAAGCATGTTCTGCAACTGATATCTGCTTAAGAGGTCTGCAAGCTTATGGTACATTCAACTCATTCATCTATCACACAGTCAAACTGTTCAACTTTGCAAAAGTTAAGCCATCTATGTCCTGTCACCACTGATAGTAGCTCACAAATTCTGCCTTGAGCCACAGTCATAAATAGATGAGGACATATGTAACAGTAGGGAAGAGGTGAACACTAGCGGTAGTAATGTAGCCCTCAACCAACAAATTTATGCATAAGTCTTTCTTTTTCAGTGACCTGTTTTAGAGGGTTGAAAAATGTATGTGGAAGTTCTCACCTGGAAAAGTAAAAGTAAATAATTTGAATCATTTTATTATAGCATGCTTCATACAAATGTAGAATAAACATGTGTCAAAGATGTCTTTGACTTAATAAGGGTGCCAGTAGAATGGTTAAACTGGTTCAAAGAACATTTGAAATATACATGTATGTGTATATATGTATGTGTGTGTATATATACATACATATATGTATGTGTATATATATGGAGAGAGAGAGAGAGTAAGATTGATTTATAATAAGTTAGTCAGGAAAAAAGACTTGCTGAAATAAGTTTACTCAGTGAGAGATAAAACTGCTTAGGGCTTCCCTGGTGGCGCAGTGGTTGAGAGTCCACCTGCTGATGCAGGGGACACGGGTTCGTGCCCCAGTCCGGGAAGATCCCACATGCCGAGGAGCGGCTGGGCCCGTGAGCCATGGCCGCTGGGCCTGCGCGTCCGGAGCCTGTTCTCCGCAACGGGAGAGGCCACAACAGTGAGAGGCCCGCGTACAGCAAACAAACAAACAACAAAAAAAAAACTGCTTAATATCCTCCAGGGCAATAAAACTATAACCTTTTGTATTATCTTTTCTACCAGAGAGAAATCATTTGCACCTCTACTGGAAAAAAAAAATCCATACCATTGACATATAATTCACAGAATCTGGGTCTTAATCAAAGGTAACTAGTAAGTCAAACAACTGTTCATTCCCTAGAGAATTAGGTAATCCTTGGGTGGTCCCCTCAGACAATGTTCAGTAGGATATTGAAAGGACATACAGTCATACTTTTGTCCTGTTTCGAATAGGTATAATTTTCTTTAGCGGTACCAGTTTCTTTCCCCAATATCTAAAGGTGTTTTCTGTACTTGTAGCATCATCATGCTCTAGTAAAACCCCCCTAGTTTGAACTGAATTCTCCCCCTTAGCATCGCAGAATATGCAGTCTTGCACAAAGGGAAAAACAACTTTCTTTCTGGAATTTTTCTGGGGTTGTGCAGAATTTTAATATCAGGGAAGAGTCTTTGATCTTAATAAATATTCTCCAAAACAGAGGAAAAGGAATTGACTCTACATTTATATAAATATGGCAAATAGGCCCCCACATATATTCCTATGCTATATTGAGAAATCGTGAAAAAAGTGAAGACCTTCATTATTTGAATGTTCTTTCTAATATTTATAAATATTTTCAATTTATGATGTGCTTTGAGTTGTTTTTTAGATTTTGTTTTGCTTATTTATGTTCTTTTTGCCCTGGCTGCCATTATTTAGTCATTGTTGGAATAACCTGTGCAATCCTATACTTGAAGTTTCTCATTTCAGGGTCACTTTCAGCCCTCAAAATCCACAATTTTCACATATTGCACTGTATTTTGTTTATCTCACAAGGCACATTTTCCTTTTCAGAGCAAAAGTAATATACGTGAGATCCGTATTTTAAATGCAAGATTTATTTGAACCTACAACAGGAAGAACAAATGTCCTTCACTCAATAAAATTGAAAACCCAACTCCAACTCCACAATGTATTGTTTCTGAAAGGAATTTTTATTAAAAGAATATTGCAATAAGAGGTTACAGAATAGCATATTGAAGAGCATATAGGGAAGTTTTCGCCTGAGGGAGTGAAAGTAAATAACTTTGAATCACTTTATCAAAAGAATACGGTTAACATTGCAAACCAAGGAAAGAATAGTAAATAATAACTCAATACAATTGACCTTTAGGCTGCTAAGAGTTTATATATACAATCCCAAACAAAGGGGACTTATTATACTTCAACATATACTTTAAAAAATATAAACATTATTTTTTAAGAACAGTTATAGATTTACAGAAAAAGTGAGGTGATAATACAGAGCTCCATTACACCTCACACTCAGTTCCCCTTATTGACATATCAGTATGATACATTTGTCACAATTAATGAACTAATATTATTATTATTTAAAGTCTATATATTATTCAGATTTCCTTAGTTTTAACCTGATGTCCTTCTCTTGCTGCAGGATTTCATCCAGGATACCATGTTACTTTTAGTCATCATGTCTCCTTACATTCCTCTTGCCTGTGATAGTTTCTCAGACTCCTAAGTTTTGATGGCCTTGACAGTTTTGGGGAGTACTTGTAGAAGTCTCTTCTATTGGGATTTGTCTGATATTTTTCTCATTGTTAGACTCGGGTTACAGATTTTTGGAAGGAAGACAGAGGTAGACTGCCATTTCCATCACTTTCCATCAAGTGTACATACTATTAACATGACTTATTGTTCATACTAACCTTGATCAACTGGCTGAGGTAGTGTTTGCCAGGTTCCTCCACTGTAAACTTACTTTCCCCGCTTCTTTCCATATTGTGTACTTTGGAAGCAAGTTACTGTGCACAGTCCACATTAAAGGAGTGGGGTTATGCCCCCATTTCTTGACAGCAGAGTACCTACACAAATTATTTGGAACTCTGCACAAGAAATTTGTCTCTTCTGTTCTTTATTTATTCAATCATTTTGTTCTATAAGTATAGACTGATAGATATTTATTTTATACTTTGTGTTATAACTTAACACTGCTTTTTTGTTGTTGTTGTAGTTAGTTTTTTTTTTTTTTCTAGTTGTCCAAACTGTTGCAAGTTTGATCACTGGGAAATCTTCCAGTTTGCTTGCATCTCCGTTTGACATGTCCCCATCATATGGGTTTTTTTGTTTTTGTTTTTGCACTTTCACTCTTCAAGCACTATAAGATGCTCCAGGGTTATCTTATTTCCTGCCCCTGCACTACAGTCAGCCATTTCTCTACGGAGCCCTGGTTTCTTCTTGGAGAATGGTATTAGAAACCAAGATCTAGGTGTTAGGTATGCTCATTGCTACTGGGGTGTCACTGCTTCAAGCCCTCTCAGCTGACAGAGCAAGCAAGGAAATATATATGTGCTTACTAACCACTGAGTAAACAAACATACATATTTATATATATGTAACCATCTGTATTTTATTTTTTTATTTTAATTTTTTAACATCTTTATTAGAGTATAATTGCTTTACAACGGTGTGTTAGTTTCTGCTTTATAACAAAGTGAATCAGCTATACATATACATCTATCCTTACATCTCTTCCCTCTTGCATCTCCCTCTCTCCCACCCTCCCTATCCCACCCCTCTAGGTGGTCACATAGCACCAAGCTGATCTCCCTGTGCTATGTGGCTGCTTCCCACTAGCTATCAGTTTTACATTTGGTAGTGTATATATGTCATGCCACTCTTTCACATCATCCCAGCCTACCCTTCCTGCTCCCCGTGTCCTCAAGTCCATTCTCTAGCAGGTCTGCATCTTTATTCCCGTTCTGCCCCTAGGTTCTTCATAACCATTTTTTTTTAGATTCCATATATATGTGTTAGCATACGGTATTTGTTTTTCTCTTTCTGACCTACTTCACTCTGTATGACAGACTCTAGGTCCATCCACCTCACTACAAATAACTCAATTTTGTTTCTTTTTATGGCTGAGTAATATTCCATTGTATATATGTACCACATCTTCTTTATCCATTCATCTGTCGATGGACACTTAGGTTGCTTCCATGTCCTGGCTATTGTAAATAGAGCTGCAATGAACATTGTGGTACATGACTCTTTTTGAATTATGGTTTTCTCAGGGTATATGCTCAGTAGTGGGATTGCTGGGTTGTATGGTAGTTCTATTTTTAGTTTTTTAAGGAACTTCCATACTGTTCTCCATAGTGGCTCTATCAAGTTACATTCCCACCAACAGTGCAAGAGGGTTCCCTTTTCTCCACAACCCCTCTAGCGTTTATTGTTTGTAAATTTTTTCATGATGGCAATTATGACTGGTGGGAGGTGATATCTCATTGTAGTTTTGATTTGCATTTCTCTAATGATTAATGATGTTGAGAATTCTTTCATGTATTTGTTGGCAATCTGTATATCTTCTTTGGAGAAATGTCTATTTATGTCTTCTGCCCATTTTTGGATTAGGTTGTTTGTATTTTTGATATTGAGCTGCATGAGCTGCTTGTAAATTTTGGAGATTCTTTGTCAGTTGCTTCATTTGCAAATACTTTCTCCCATTCTGAGGGTTGTCTTTTGGTCTTGTTTATGGTTTCCTTTGCTGTGCAAAAGCTTTGAAGTTTCATTAGGTCCCATTTGTTTGTTTTTATCTCCATTTCTCTAGGAGGTGGGTCAGAAAGGATCTTGCTGTGATTTATGTCATAGAGTGTTCTGCCTATGTTCTCCTCTAAGAGTTTTGTAGTGTCTGGCCTTACATTTAGGTCTTTAATCCATTTGGAGTTTATTTTTGTGCATGGTGTTAGGGAGTGTTCTAATTTCATTCTTTTACATGTAGCTGTCCAGTTTTCCCAGCACCACTTATTGAAGAGGCTGTCTTTTCTCCATTGTATACTCTTGCCTCCTTTATCTAAGATAAGGTGACCGTATGTGTGTGAGTTTATCTCTGGGCTTTCTAGCCTTTTCCATTGATCTGTATTTCTATTTTTATGCCAGTACCATATTGTCTTGATTACTATAGCCTTGTACTATAGTCTGAAGTCAGGGAGCCTGATTCCTCCACCTCCATTTTTCTTTCTCAAGATTGCTTTGGCTATTCAGGGTCTTTTGCGTTTCCATACAAATTGGGAAATTTTTTGTTGTAGTTCTGTGAAAAATGCCAGTGGTAGTTTGATAGGGATTGCATTGAACCTGTAGATTGCTTTGGCTAGTAGAGTCATTTTCACAAGGTTGGTTCTTCCAATCCAAGAACATGGTATATCTCTCCATCTATTTGTATTATCTTTAACTTCTTTCCTCAGTGTCTTATAGTTTTTTGCATACAGGTCTTTTGTCTCCTTAGGTAGGTTTATTCCTCGGTATTTTATTCTTTTTGTTGCAGTGGTAAATGGGAATGTTTCCTTAATTTCTCTTTCAGATTTTTCATCATTAGTGTATAAGAATGCAAGAAATTTCTGGGCATTAATTTTGTATCCTGCTACTTTACCAAAATCAGTGATTAGCTTTAGTAGTTTTCTGGTAGCATCTTTAGGATTCTGTATGTATAGTATCATGTCATCTGCAAACAGTGACAACTTTACTTCTTCTTTTCTGATTTGGATTCCTTTTATTTATTTTTCTTCTCTGATTTCTGTGACTAAAACTTCCAAAACTATGTAAAATAATAGTGGTGAGAGTGGACAACCTTGTCGTGTTCCTGATCTTAGAGGAAATGGTTTCAATTTTTCACCATTGAGAATGATGTTCGCTGTGGGTTTGTCATATATGGCCTTTATTATGTTGAGGTAAGTTCCCTCTATGCCGTATTCTGGAGGGTTTTTATCATAAATGGGTGTTGAATTTTATCAAAAGCTTTTTCTGCATCTATTGAGATGATCATATGGTTTTTATTCTTCAATTTGTTAATATGGTGTATCACATTGATTGATTTGTGTATATTGAAGAATCCTTGCATACCTGGCATAAACCCCACTTGATTGTGGTGTATGATCCTTTTAATGTGCTGTTGGATTCTGTTTGCTAGTATTTTCTTGAGGATTTTTTGGATTCTGTTTGCTAGTGTTTTCTTGAGGATTTTTGCATCTATGTTCCTCAGTGATATGGGCCTGCAGTTTTCCTTTTTTGTGACATCTTTGTCTGGTTTTGGTATCAGGGTGATGGTGGCCTCACAGAATGAGTTTGGGAGCGTTCCTCCCTCTGCTATATTTTGGAAGAGTTTGAGAAGGATAGGTGTTAGGTCTTCTCTAAATGTTTGATAGATTTCGCCTGTGAAGCCATCTGGTCCTGGGCTTTTGTTTGCTGGAAGATTTTTAATCACAGTCTCAATTTCAGTACTTGTGATTGGTCTGTTTATATTTTCTATTTCTTCCTAGTTCAGTGTCAGAAGGTTTGTGCTTTTCTAAGAATTTGTGTATATCTTCCAGGTTGTCCATATTAGTAATTTAGTAATCTGTCATTTAGTAATCTGTCCTGATCCTTTGTATTTCTGCAGTGTCAGCTGTTACTTCCCCTTTTTCATTTTTAAATCTATAGATTTGAGTCTTCTCCCTTTTTCTTTCTTGATGAGTTTGGCTAATAGCTTATCAATTTTGTTTATCTTCTCAAAGACCCAGCTTTTAGTTTTATTGATCTTTGCTTTTGTTTCCTTCATTTCTTTTTCATTTATTTCTGATCTCATCTTTATGATTTCTTCTGCTAACTTTGGGTTTTGTTCTTCTTTCTCTAGTTCCTTTAGGTGTAAGTTTAGATTGTTTATTTGATATTTTTCTTGTTTCTTGAGGTAGGATTGTATTGCTATAAACTTCCCTCTTGGAACTCCTTTTGCTGCATCCCATAGGTTTTGGGTTGTCGTGTTTTCATTGTCATGTTTCTAGGTAATTTTTGAGTTCCTCTTTGATTTCTTCAGTGATCTCTTGGTTATTAGTGTATTGTTTAGCCTCCATGTGTTTGTATTTTTTACAGATTTTTTTCCTGTAATTAATATCTAGCCTCATAGCATTGTGGTCAGAAAAGGTACTTGATACGATTTCAATTTTCGTAAATTTAGCAAGGCTTGATTTGTGACCCAAGATATGATCTGCCCTGGAGAATATTCCATGAGCACTTAAGAAGAATGTGTATTTGTATTTATTTTAAACTAAACATGAGTTTATACTGAAATCTCTAACCATTACCACAACAAATACTTTTTGTGAAGAAGAGGAATTTTCTTTTTCATGTAATGGAGTTACTCAATTCGAACCATCTTTAAGTTACAATTTTGAGTTTGATTTTATTACCCTCTGTTTTACTTTTTAAAAAAATTATTAAAATCAACTCATTTAAACATATCTCTCTGATATTATTTGGTTGATTCAAGTTGAATACCTTTTATTCTTCTAGGTATAAAATTTTACTACTTAGCAATATCTTGGTATAATCATCGAGTTGTGTCTTTCAGTTTGATTACTCAGGGAAAAGAGAAATTCCAAAGAGGTAGCTTGGCCTGATAATAAGTTCATTCTCTCATTAAGGCATTTATTAAAAAGTTTTTTGGTTAGTGAGAAATGAATATTGGAAAAATCATAGCAAACAAACAAACCAAACCAGATAGTCAGTGGGTTAATAGAAAAATCAGCAATATGCAAAATTAGAATGGGTTATATCAACAATATTTCCTTCCCTGGATTTTTACTAGTTTGAAGATCACTAACAAGTGATTTTGTTCAAGGGATTTAAGTATCAGATGGAAAGTGACATTAGACTTATGTAAGAGCTTAATTTAGAGATTCAGTGATTTTGTGATAGTAGGTCTTTATATGGCCATCCTAATCCAAAGAAATATATTATGTAAAAAGATCTATATCTTACTATAGTTTGAATAGTTTGAAATCAGGACGTGTGATGCCTCCAGCTTTGTTCATTTTTCTCAAGTTTGCTTTAGCTGTTCATGTCTTTTGTGGTTCTATACAAATTATTAGATTTTTTTCTCTTTATATAAAAAATGTCATTGGAATTTAGATGGGGATTGCATTGAATCTGTGGATCACTTTGGGTAGTATGGACATTTTAATTATATTAATTATCCCAATCCCTGATAATGGAATATCTTTCCATTTATTTGTATCTTCTTCAATTTCTTTCATTAATGTTAAGTTACAGTTTTCAGTGTATAGGTCTTTCACCTTCTTAGTTAAATTTATTCTTAAGCATTTTATTCTTTTTGATGCTATTTTAAATGGTACTTTTTTTCTTAATTCCTTTTTCTGGTAGTTTGTTGTTAGTGTACAGAAGCACAGGTAATTTTTTGTGTAGTGATTTTCTATTCTGCAACTTTGTTGAATTCATTTTATAATTCTAAAGAGTTTTTGGTGAAGTCCTTTAGGGTTTTTTTTTGTTTTTTTTTTTTTGCGGTATGTGGGCCTCTCGCTGCTGCGGCCTCTGCCATTGTGGAGCACAGGCTCCGGATGCGCAGGCCCAGCGGCCATGGCCTACGGGCCCAGCCGCTCCGTAGCATGTGGGATCCTCCCAGACCGGGGCACGAACCCACGTCCCCCTCATTGGCAGGCAGACTCTCAACCACTGCGCCACCAGGAAAGCCCCCTTTAGGGTTTTTATATGTAATATCATGTCATCTGCAAATATAGACAGCTTTACTTCTTCCTTTCCTGTTTTGATGCGTTTTATTTCTTTTTTTTGCCTAACTGCTCTGGCTAGGATGTCTGATACTATGTTGAATAAAAGTGACAAGAGTGGACATTTTTGTCTTGTTCTCGATCTCAGAGGAAAAGCTTTCAGCTTGTCACCATTGAATATAATGTCAAGTGTGGGTTTGTCATATATGGCCTTTATTATGTTGAGGTACACCCACTTTGAGAGTTTTTATCATGAATGGATGTTGAGTTTTGTCAAGTGCTTTTCCTGCATCTGTTGAGGTGATCATATGATTTTTATCCATCATTTTGTTAACGTGGTGTATCACATTGATTTTTTGGTGTATATTGAACCATTCTGGCAACTCTGGAACAAATCTCACTTGATCATGGTGTATGCTGCTTTTAATTTTACTGTTGAATTCAGTTTGCTAATATTTTGTTGAGCATTTTTGCATCTACATTCATTAGGAATATTGGCCTGTAATTTTCTTTTCTTGTAGTGTCCTTGTCTGGCTTTGGTATCAGGGTAATGCTGGCCTCATAAAATGAGTTTGGAAGTGTTCCCTTTTCTATTTTTCAGAAGAGTTGTGGATTAATTCTTCTTTAAACGTTAGAATTTCCCAGTGGAACTGTCTCGTCAAGGATTTTTCTTTGCTGGGAGGTTTTTGATTACTGTTTCAATCTCCTTATTAGTAATTGGTCTGTTCAGATTTTCTATTTATGATTCAGTCTTGGTAGGTTTTATAATTCGAGGAATTTATCCATTTCTTCTAGGTTGTCTAATTTGTTGCTGTATAATTATTCATAGTAGTCGTTTATGATCTTTTGTATTTGCTTTATATCCATTATGTCTCCTCTTTATAATTTTATTCATTTCAATTTTCTCACTTTTTTTCTTGGTAAGTCTAGCTGATGGTTTGTGTGTTTTATTTATGTTTTCAAAAACCCAGCTCTTAGTTTCATTGATTTTTTTTTTCTATTGTCTTTTTAGTTTCTATTTCATTTATTTCCACTCTAATCTTTATTTCTTTCCCCCTACTGATTTTGGATTGCATTTGTTCTTCTTTTTTTAGTTCTGAGTTGTAAAGAAAAGCTATTTGAGATCTTTCTTATTTCTTAATATAGGAGCTTATCATTATAAACTACCTTTTTAGAATTGCTTTGCTTCATCCAGTAAGTTTTGGTGTGTTGTGTTTCCAGTTTCATTCATCTCAAGATATGTTTTGATTTCTCTTTTGATTTCTTCTTTGACCCATTGGTTGTTCAGTAACATGTTGTTAAATCTCCACTTATTTGTGAATTTTCCAGTTTTCTTTTTGTAATTGATTTCTAGTTTCATATCATTGTGGTCAGAAAAGATGCTTGATATGATTCCAATCTTCTTGAATTTATTAAGACGTTTTGTGGCTTAACATTTGATCTATCCTAGAGAATGTTCTATGTGCAGC
The DNA here is from genome assembly GCF_005190385.1 of Monodon monoceros. Classification (NCBI taxonomy): domain Eukaryota; kingdom Metazoa; phylum Chordata; class Mammalia; order Artiodactyla; family Monodontidae; genus Monodon; species Monodon monoceros. The sequence goes on from NW_021703776.1 coordinate 47,392,301, forward strand.
TGAGAAGAATGTGTATTCTACTGCTGCTGTATGGAATGTTTTAGAAGTGTCTGTTAGGTGTATCTGATCTAATGTGTATTTTAAATACAATGTTTCCTTATTGATTTTCTGTCTTCATGATTGCAAGTGGAGTTTTGAAGTCCCCTAATATTATTATAATGTCTATTTCTCCATTCAGCTCTGTTAGCATTTGCTTGATATATTTAGATATTTCTGTTTTGGATGTATAAATATTTACTAATATTACATCTTCTTGAGGAATTTACCCCTTCATCATTATAAAATGACCTTCTTTGTCTTTTGTTACAGTCTTTGGCTTAAGTTCAGTTTTGCCTGATATAAGTATAGCTACTCCTACTTTCTTTTGGTTTCCATTTGCATGGAATATCTTTTTCCACCCCTTCACTTTCAGTCTATGTGCATTCTTAAAGCTGAAATGAGTCTCTTGTAGGCAATATATAGATGGATCTTTTTTTTTTGATTTTGTGGTTTTTTTTAAATCCATTTAGCCACTCTTTGTCTTTTAATTGGAGAATTTATTCCTTTTATTTTTAAAATAATTATTGAGGAACTTCCCTGGTGGTCCAGTAGTTAAGACTTTGCCTTTTAATGCAAGGGGTGTGGGTTCGATCCCTGGTTGGGGAGCTAAGATCCCACATGCCTCATGGCCAAAAAACCAAAACATAAAACAGAAGCAATATTCTAACAAATTCACTAAAACCTTTTAAAAAATTAATTATTGAGAGGTATGGATTTATAATTGCCATTTTATTATTATTTTTGATTGTTTTTTAATCCCTTATTCCTTTGTCCCTCTTTGCTCTCTTCCTTTGTGATTTAATGATGTTCTCTAGTGGTATGCTTTGATTCCTTTCTCTTTATCTTTTGTGTATTTATTATAGGTTTTGCTGTATGGTTACCATGAGACTTGCATAAAACATCTTACATTTATAACAGTCTATTTTAAGTGGATAGCAATTTAGCTTTTTCTAAAACTTTTTATTTTATACTGGAGTACAGTTGATTAACAATGTTGTGTTAGTTTCGGATGTACAACAGAGTGATTCAGTTATACATATACATTTACCTATTGTTTTTCAAATTCTTTTCCCAGTTAGTTTGAACTTAACTTTGAATGCATGCAAAAGCTCTACATTTTCATTTGGAAAATTATTTTGATAGGATGTGGATTATATGTATGTATGCACTTGTCAAAACTTATCAATTGTAGACTTAGGTTTTGTGCAGCTAACTATAAGTTTTGCCTAAAATCAAATCTGTGAACAAAGGTCTTGTTAGAAGGCTTACTTTTCTCAGTAGTGTGAGTTAACAATTCTGAAACTTTTTGTGTACTCTAGACTTGTGCAAATAAATACAAATACTGAGGATAATGGGATCCAGATTTTTCACTGTTCAGGAACAGTGAAAGAGGGATAAAAATATGGAAAGAGGAGAATCAATAGGTGCCCTGTGGTATTGAATTGGAAATGAAACTCATAGTTATTAATTTAGATATAGAAATAAGTACAGATAAAATCTACAGATATAAATAGGCAGATAAAGATTATATCCTAGCTCTTTTTGCTGAATGGGACTAGAGGCGACGACACATCAATAGCAACGATCATACCTAGCATACAGATCTTAGTGTCTAATGCCATTCTTAACTAAAAACAACCAGGTTTCCTTAGAAGAATAAAAGTAAGAAAGTGTTCAAATAATCATGGAGATATGTCAAAAGAGTAAAGAGGGAGCTTGGTGGAAGCATGGACTGCAATCCCTGGCCCCGCTGATGAGTAGAAAGGAGCACAGGCAGGGGTATTGGTTGGGAACAACTCCATAGGGAGCACAGTCTCCAACAAATACTGGCTCTTTGGCTTCCTCAACAGGCTCATTCATTATGACATTTAAGTAACAATTAAAAACCCCACCATGACAAGTGAAAACCACAGACCAAGGAAGAAAGAATCCCAGCATACATGCAAAGAGGGTTACAAGAATTCAAGACAAACAATGATAAAGCCACAGAGAATTTGTCTTCACAGATTTATAAAAGCAAGTCTGGACTCTTCTCTGTTTCTTATATATCTGGGACAAAAATCTTGGAGGAAATTACATCATCTTTGTTCATTGACAAACACATTGATGAACTCAAAGGGCAATCCTGTCAGCATTTAAAAAATGAAAGCATTGGATAAACAATAATATCCTACTGTATAGTACAGGGAATTATATTCACTATTCTGTGATAAACCATATTGGAAAAGAATAAAAATTTTTTAAAAGAACGTAAAAAAAAAATGAAAGCATGGAGTATACAGAGAGTAAAGATCTACAAACTCATACAATGAATGAGGGTAAAATGGTTACAGAAAATCAAAAGTTTTGGTGGATGATATAGATTCATGGTCCAAACACTAAAGTAGTGTTATTAGAACATTAACAAATCCAATGAGGTCTTCCTCCCATATCATAACAAGAAGATAGTTATCCTAAAGGTAAAGACGACAGACACTTTTCCAAAAGCTACTGCATTAAAAACTAAAATGGTGAAAAACAAACAAGAGAAGATTAGTGTGTTTGACATCTGATAGCATGTTCTATTTTACCCGCAGATTATTTTCTTACCAACTCAAGGTTATTCTGATTGGAGACCTTTGCGTAGAAGGTTGAAATTTCATGAGGCAACTTCTATACATCACAATTTGATTTATGCCTGAGTATAAATGGAAATAAATCTAAAAACAGGAAACAGTTAATAGAGCTAATGAAAAAGCAATATATTATAAAGGTTAAGAAAAAAAGGATAAGGAAGACAACTTCAGAGGACTCACACTGGGTAAATTTGGGATTAGTAGTATACCAAAATGTATATAGTAATGAATTATAACCAATTTAATAACATAAGAATTCATGAACGACAGAGATAAAGAATAAAAAGGAAAGAATAGTTTTCCTTATAGTAAAATGTCAATAAATATGGAAAGAATGGTTGAGTTAAAAATCAGCAAGAGATGTTAAAATTAATGAATGAAACAGATCAGAACATTTTCGTAGTCTCAAACTATCTCTCCATGAATTACTTATTAATGACAAGGGAATAAATAATTACTCTAAAGTGAAGAAACCTGCAGACACCACCTTAACCAAGTGATCAAACTAACATCACATTTCTCCTTATACCATACACTGAGAATGACACAACATCACTTCTGTGATATTTCCACCAAAACACACAGCCTAAATCTTATAATGAGGAAAGATCAAAGTCATATTGAGGGACATTCTGCAAAATAACTGCAAACTCTTCAAAACTTCAAGATCAGGAAAGAATTCTTCCAGACTAAAAAAATCTAAAGAGATGTGATAACTAAAGCAATGTTATACTGTAAAGGACAATACTGAAGCATAGGTAAATTTGAATATGGACTATGGATTCAATGTTAGTGTATCAATGTCTGATTTCCTAATGCTGACAACTGTACTGTGGTTAAGTAAGAAAATATCCTTGTTCTCAGGAAACACACACTGAATATTTAGGGAAAAATAGGCATATCTTCAACTTACTCCTAAACGGCTCAGAAAAAAATAGTATAATATAGAATAGTGGTAGCAATGCATATATGATATACATTTTATATATAATATACACATATAAATAATATAGCAAATGGGGAAAATATAAACAATTGGTGAATTTAGGTAAGGGGCAGCTAGGTATTTCCTACCCTACTCATTCAACTTTTATGCAAGTTTGAAATTATATTAAAATAAAATTTTACCAAAGAAGTTTTAAAAAGTGTTGATTTTAAAATAACCTCTACATAATCTAACAAAAAATAATAGAAAGTAAATACAAATAAACAAATTTAAGAATGAGAAAGCAGATATCTGCACAGGCCAGAGGATACTAAAAGGTAAAAAGAAAATACTAGCACAACTCTACCAATAAATTTGAAAATAATTATCTGGAAAGTATAGATGGAATACTAAGTAGCAATAAAAATTATGCTGTTGAAGATACTAAATGAAATGAAAAAAGCTCATGATATATAAATTTTAAAATCTGGAGCAGTTTGCAAATAGACTCTAGTATTACAAAAACAGATATAAAATCAGAATTAGAATAATATATAATAATAAATTATTATTATAATTATATAAATAATCTAATAATAAGAAACAATCTGATGACAGAAATTCTCTCCATATAAATGGGTTATGGCTATTTTCTTCCTGGGGACTTTTCTGTATTTTCCAAATGTTAGGCAACATCATGTGTTACTTTTTCAATAGTTGTAAAAGAAAACACAAAATTTTAATGAAATATCTATGAAAACACACATTAGAAAACCATGCGCAAAGGCTCTGGAAACTAAGGATTAGAATTCATCATATATCAGAAACTTGGAAGGATTTATACTAATTACAAGCAGATGTTAAGGTTTAAGCAAGTCTAATCATAGCCAGTGAATGCTTGACCTTTTGCCCTAGAACAATGCAGTAGGGAATGGATGCAGTCCTCTGACAGGAAGAGGGTCAACAACCGGAAATTGGCTGGACACCACCTTCTCATTGTAGATACTTTCTGAGGGAGGAAATTCTTGTCCCCAGTCTCCCCTCCTCATTAGCTCTTTTTTTCTACATTCAGTTAGAATATCTAAGAGACCTTGAGAATTATCTGAGTGGATATTTTGCCTCCATAGCTCTACTTTGTGGCTCAGTCAGAGACCAGCAATCCCCAACATCAGAAAAAAACAGAATGATAGAAGGGAGAGATGGGGCACAGCAGTACAAAAATTATTTCATTTTGGCATACCATTGGAGAGAATTAGAGGTTTAAATATGGTTGATTACAGTAGAGCTATAGAGCTATATAATAGAATAAATTACTAAGGGAAACATAATTTTTAAAAGGTCAATGCAAGAAGCACACAGGAATGGAAACAAGGCTATAACAAAATATATAGATAAAACAAAATCAAACTGAACAATTGATTTGGTTAAATTCCCCCATGAAAAGATAGACTTCCAGATTGATTTAATAAAATCTAGCCATATACTGACTGCAAGAAACAAAGGATAAAAATAAAGGGATGGGGACTTCCCTGGTGGCGCAGTGGTTAAGAATCTGCCTGCCAATGCAGGGGACACAGGTTCGATCCCTGGTCTGGGAAGATCCCACATGCCATGGAGCAGCTAAGGCCGTGTGCCACAACTACTGAATCTGTGCTCTAGAGCCCGCGAGCCACAACTACTAAGCCCGCATACCACAAGTACTGAAGCCGGCATGACTAGAGCCCGTGCTCTGCATCAAGAGAAGCCACCGTAATGAAAAGCCCGCGTGGCGCAACTAGAGAAAGCCCGCGCACAGTAACAGAGACCCAACTCAGCCAAAAATAAATAAATAAGTAAATTTTAAAAAAATTAAAATAATAAAAAAAGGGATGGAGAAAGATATATTAGGCAAATAGAAATTTTAAAAATCAGAGGATGATATTACTAATATCAGATGTAGTAGAATTAAAAACTATTCAACAAAAGTGGGATATTTATAATGGTAAAAATACAATAAAAATTGATACAACAATCACTGATATTTATTTATCAAACAACTAAGAATATAGAGATTTTGAACAGAACAGTCACCAGCACACATATATATGTATATGGAATTTTGTATCTCTCTATCACTATATGTACTGTTATTTTATTACACTCACAGAACAATTGTAAAAAATTATCTGTAACTGGGCAGATAAAAAACTTGGAAAATTTTTAAATGTAGAAAGTTAGTATTACTCTTTCACTAAAATGTGAAAAAACTAAATAACAAAAAATATAAACTTAGTTGCTTCATAATTGAAAACACTCTTTAATATGATCCCAGGAAGAAATATGATTTTAAAATGAAATGTAAAATCACCAAGGGAGTAATGGAAAAGATAGCATTTTGGATAAAAACCTAAAAGAACGCAGCTAAACCTCTGCTTCAAGTAGAAGTCTTGATACTCAATTTGGTAAATGGAGAAAAAAACAACTAAAGTAACCAGGAGTCAACAAACTCCACCTACAGGCCAAATCTGGCTTGCTGCCTGTTTTGTAGTTTTATTGGAACATAGCCACATCTGTTTCTTCATGTATTGCCTATGGCTGCTTACATACAACACTGGCAGAACTGAGTAGCTGTGACAGAGACCTCAAGGACCACAAAGTCCACTACCTGTCCCTTTATGGAAGGAATTTCCTGATCCTGAAATAGACCACAAAAAAATAGCAAAATGATTATAGTTTTTAAAAACTGATGTACAGAAAATTAAATCAATTAGAGAATACCCAGAAGAGTAAGTTTTATATAGATTAGTCAGGGGAAGTGAGTCTGAGGAGATGCTGAGGTCTATAGGGTGAGACTGGTTGACTTGTAAAGAACTAGGGAGAAAGCACTCCTGGCAAAGATAACAATATGCAAGAAAGGCTTAGTGATCTTTGGGAATAAAAGGTAGGCTAGTGTGGTGGTATAGTAGAAAGCAAGGGCCAGAGTGAAATTGGTTTGGAAATAGGTAAGAACCAGATCCTACAGGGCATGGGAAGAAGTCTGGAATTTACTCAAAGAGCAATAGGATTTACACTAAAAAGGTAATTATAATTAGGTGATCTGTCAAGGTAATATTTACAATTACAAAAAGCAAAAATATGTGATATCAATCGATAATTTTTTAAAGCTTGGTAAAATTCATTAGCCTTTCCTGATTAAAACTCTAAGCCAAAAGGAACAGAAATTTCTTAAAGGCAGAAAAAGCTTTTGTTAGAAACTACCATCAACAACAAAAATAATACAAAAAAGAAAATTACTAAAGGCATTGACATTAAAACCAGAAAAAAAGACAGGAATATTGCCTATCACCACTATTATTCATTTTTTTCTGAAGAATCTAGCTAATATAAAAAGTATAAGAAATAAGTACAATTATGGAAAAAGAAAATTATTATTTATAGTTATTATGAATCTATACCAAGAAAATCCAAGAGGCTCAACTTTGAAAATTATGACAGCTAGTTCAAAATTTAATAAACAGCTAATAATAAATGTATAAAAATTAATTTTATATTAGAAATCACCAGATAGAAATCAAAATGGAAAAATTCCTGCATCTATAATAATGAAAAAATTACATGATATGTAGGAATGAATTTAACAAGAAAAATAAGATTTCGTGAAAAGAACTTTAGAAAATTATTAAGTACTGGAGACCTTCAAGTTGGCAGAAGAGTAAGACGTGGAGATCACCTTCCTCCCCACAAATACATCAGAAATACATCTACACGTGGAACAACTCCTACAGAACACCTACTCAACACTGGCAGAAGACCTCAGACTTCCCAAAAGGGTTTTGGTGCTCTGGCTGGGTGTCAGGCCTGTTCCTCTGAGGTGGGAGGGCCAAGCTCAGGACACTGGTCCACCAGAGACCTCCCAGCTCCACATTATATCAAATGGCGAAAACTCTCCCAGAGATCTCCATCTCAAGAAAAAATGATGATGAAGAACCTAGGGGCAGGACATGAATAAAGATGCAGACATAGAGAATGGACTTGAGGACACAGGGAGGGGGCAGGGTAAGCTGGGATGAAGTGAAAGAGTGGCATGGACTTATATATACTACCAAATGTAAAATACATAGCTAGTTGGAAGCAGCCGCATAGCACAGGGAGATCAGCTCGGTGCTTTACGTCCACCTAGAGGGGTCAGATAGGGAGGGCAGGAGGAAGACACAAGAGGGATGAGATATGGAGATATGTGTATATGTATAGCTGATTTACTTTGTTATAAAGCAGAAGCTAACTCACCATTGTAAAGCAATTATACTGCAATAAAGATTTAAAAAAAAATTACAGGGAAGTATCACCTCACACCAGTCAGAATGGCCATCATCAAAAAATCTACAAACAGTAAATACTGGAGAGTGTGTGGAGAAAAGTATTCCCCTCTTGCTCTGTTGGTGGGAATGTAAATTGTTACAGCCACTATTGAGAACAGTATGCAGGTTCCTTAAAAAACTAAAAATAGAACTACCATATGACCCAGGAATTCCACTACTGGGCATATACCCGGAGAAAACCATAATTCCAAAAGAGTCATGTACCACAACGTGCATTGCAGCTCTATTTACGATAGCCAGGACATGGAAGCAACCTAAGTGTCCATCAACAGATGAATGGATTAAGGAGATTTGGCACATGTATACAATGGAATATTACTCAGCCATAAAAAGAAATGAAATTGAGTTATTTGTAGTGAGGTGGATGGACCTACAGAATGTCATACAGAGTGAAGTGAGTCAGAAAGAGAAAAAAAAAATCAGTATTTCCTGATTTCCTTTATTTCTTTGTCCATGGATTTCTTTAGCTCTTTGAGCACATGTACCCCCATTTATTAAGATCTTCATCTACCTAAGTACAATGTTTGTGTTTCCTCAGGGGCAGTCTGTGTTCATTTCTTTGTTTTTTTTCTGTGAAAGAGCCATATTTTTTTTCTTTGTATACCTCATAATTTTTTTGTTGTTCTTGAAAAATAGACATTTTGAATATAATGATGTGGTAAGTTTGGAAATTAATATTCCCCTCTCCAGGATTTGTTGTTTTTGCTTGCTGTGGGTTGTAGTTGTTTGTTTTAGTGACTTGTCTACAGTATTTTTGTAAAGACTGTATTCTTTGTCACGTGTGTCTTTGAAGTCTCTGTTCCAATAGTTTAGTTGTTTTAGTAAGTTTTAGTTAGTTTAAGATTTTCTGAAACTCCTGGAGAAGGAAGGAGGGAAGGAAGGAAGGAGGGAGGGAGGGAAGGAAGGAGGGAGGGAGGGAGGGGAGAGCAAGGGAGGGAGGGGAGAGGAAGGAAGGAAGGAAGGAAGAGAAAGAAAAAAAAAGAGGGGAGGGAGGAAGGGAAGGAAGGAAGAGAAGGAAAGAAAGAAAGGAAGGAGGGAGGGAAGGGAGGGGAGGGGACAATACCCCCCAGGTCTTTGAAGACCAGCACTATGTTGAGGCACTCCTTCATTAATTAGCCAGTCTGTTTAACTCCCACTTAGACTTCACTTCCGGCTTTCACTGAACCTAAAGAATAGCCAGAAGTGAAAGGTTATGGTCTTCTCAGTTCTTTTCTGAGCAGGCATCCTGCCCTGGGCACATAAGTGGTTTCCTAGGTTCCCCATTACAGGCAAGAGCTATTCAGAGCCCATATTCCCCAAAGAGTCTCACTCTCCAAATTTTTATTCCTGGCTTTCTGTGTGTCTATCCTTTGTCCCAACTGATAAATATATTTATTGCTCCACCTGGCAGAAGCTCATTCTCCTGACTTTCAGTGTTCAGAGAAACATCCTCCATGTAGCTGCTTCTCACCTTGAGAGGGTTCCAAGTGACGTGAAACAAAGGCAGCCCCCTGGCATCAGTCCTGAGGGAACCCAAGAACAGGCCAAAAGAAAAATAACACCATTTCCAGGCACGAAGTCTGCTTGGCTCACTCTGGAATCATGTTTCCACATCAGGAACACAGGTTACTATCTTCAAGACTGCTGTTGTACTGCGGAGAGGGGCAATGCAAGGCTAAGTTAACTGTCACAAAATTCTCTTACCTTTTCTGTGGCCTTTCCTCTGGTTGCTGCAAATCTTTTTCTATCTTCCAGTCTTCATAAAAGGCTAATTCTGAAAGATTTTCCCAGATTTTTTTATGTTTCTTGGGAGAGCCAGGCACCTGGAGGTTTTTAGTCCACCATTTTCACTGATGTCCATGTGTCTTGAAATTCTTCTGTAATGGAAGGGTTGGAGAAACTTCTTTTTCCCTTTACAATACGAAAATGCAATAAAATTGCAGAAAAAATGTTAACTAACAGACCAATTTTATCGATCATTATGTCAAAAAATTTTTTGTGTTTCCATGGAGACTGTGCATCATCTGTATTATACCCTTCCAAGTCATCAGATTCTAGCCTTGTTCATTGTCTTTGAACTATCCTGCATTTCTGTTTATGTTTGGGTAGCTTATAAATATGTAAATAATGCCTTGTCTGGTAATGATTTTGATTTCCTCTCCTCTTTGGAAAAAACATTTTTGCCCCCATTTTGCAAATCCTCTCAACATTCCTTTACTCCATATAACTTTCTGGTTTTTTTTTTTTTACATCTTTATTCGAATATAATTGCTTTACAATGTTCTGTTAGTTTCTGCTGTATAACAAAGTGAATCAGTTATACATATGTTACCATATCTCTTCCCTTTTGCATCTCCCTCCCTCCCACCCTCCCTATCCCACCCCTCTAGGTGGTCACAAAGCACCGAGCTGATCTCCCTGTGCTATGCGGCTGCTTCCCACTAGCTATCTACCTTACGTTTGGTAGTGTATATATGTCCGTGCCTCTCTCTCGCTTTGTCGCAGCTAACCCTTCCCCCTCCCCATATCCTCAAGTCCGTTCTCTAGTAGGTCTGTGACTTTATTCCTTTCTTACCCCTAGGTTCTTCATGATACGTTTTTTCCCTTAAATTCCATATACATGTGTTAGCATACGGTATTTGTCTTTCTCTTTCTGACTTACTTCACTCTGTATGACAGACTCTAGGTCCATCCACCTCATTACAAAGAGCTCAATTTCGTTTCTTTTTATGGCCGAGTAATATTCCATTGTATATATGTGCCACATCTTCTTTATCCATTCATCTGATGATGGACACTTAGGTTTTTGGATTATGGTCTTCTCAGGGTATATGCCCAGTAGTGGGATTGCTGGGTCATATGGTAGTTCTATTTGTAGTTTTTTTTAAGGAACCTCCATACTGTTATCCATAGTGGCTGTACCTATTCACATTCCCACCAGCAGTGCAAGAGTGTTCCATTTTCTCCATACCCTCTCCAGCATTTATTGTTTCTAGATTTTTTGATGATGGCCCTTCTGACTGGTGTGAGATGATATCTCATTGTACTTTTGATTTGCATTTCTCTAATTATTAATGATGTTGAGCATTCTTTCATGTGTTTGTTGGCAGTCTGTATATCTTCTTTGGAGAAATGTCTATTTAGGTCTTCTGCCCATTTTTGGATTGGGTTGTTTGTTTTTTTGTTATTGAGCTACATGAGCTGCTTGTAAATTTTGGAGATTAATCCTTTGTCAGTTGCTTCATTTGCAAATATTTTCTCCCATTCTGAGGGTTGTCTTTTGGTCTTGTTTATGGTTTCCTTTGCTGTGCAAAAGCTTTGAAGTTTCATTAGGTCCCATTTGTTTATTTCTGTTTTTCTTTCCATTTCTCTAGGAGGTGGGTCAAAAAGGATCTTGCTGTGATTTATGTCATAGAGTGTTCTGCCTATGTTTTCCTCTAAGAGTTTGATAGTTTCTGGCCTTACATTTAGGTCTTTAATCCATTTTGAGATTAGTTCTGTGTATGGTGTTAGGGATTGATCTAATCTCATACTTTTACATATACCTGTCCAGTTTTCCAAGCACCACTTATTGAAGAGGCTGTCCTTTCTTCACTGTACATTCCTGCCTCCTTTATCAAAGATAAGGTGACCGTATGTGCGTGGGTTTATCTCTGGGCTTTCTATCCTGTTCCACTGATCTATATTTGTTTTTGTCCCAGTATCATACTGTGTTGACTACTGTAGCTTTGTAGTATAGTCTGAAGTCAGGGAGCCTGATTCTTCCAGGTCCATTTTTCGTTTTCAAGATTGCTTTGCCTATTCGGGGTCTTTTGTGTTTCCATACAAAATGTGAAATTTTCTGTTCTAGTTCTGTGAAAAATGCCATTGGTAGTTTGATAGGGATTGCATTGAATCTGTAGATTGCTTTGGGTAGTACAGTCATTTTCACAGTGTTCATTCTTCCAATCCAAGAACATCGTATATCTCTCCATCTATTTGTATCATCTTTAATTTCTTTCATCAGTGTCTTATAATTTTCTGCATACAGGTCTTTTGTCTCCTTCGGTAGGTTTATTCCTAGATATTTTTTTCTTTTTGTTGCAATGGTAAATGGGAGTGTTTTCTTGATTTCACTTTCAGATTCTTCATCCTTAGGGTATAGGAATGCCAGAGACTTCTGTGCATTAATTTTGTATCCTGCTACTTTACCAAATTCATTGATTAACTCTAGTAGTTTTCTGGTAGCATCTTTAGGATTCCCTATGTATAGTATCATGTCATCTGCAAACAGTGACAGCTTTACTTATTCTTTTCCGATTTGGATTCCTTTTATTTCCTTTTCTTCTCTGATTGGTGTGGCTAAAACTTACAAAACTATGTTGAATAATAGTGGTGAGAGTGGGCAACCTTGTCTTGTTCCTGATCTTAGTGGAAATGATTTCACTTTTTTACCATTGAGGACAATGTTGGCTGTGGGTTTGTCATATATGGCCTTTATTATGTTGAGGTAAGTTCCCTCTATGCCTACTTTCTGCAGGGTTTTTATCATAAATGGGTGTTGAATTTTGTCGAAAGCTTTCTCTGCATCTATTGAGATGATCATATGGTTTTCTTCCGTCAATTTGTTAATATGGTGTATCACTTTGATTGATTTGCATATATTGAGGAATCCCTGCATTCCTGGGATAAACCCCACTTGATCATGGTGTATGATCCTTTGAATGTTCTGTTGGATTCTGTTTGTTAGTATTTTGTTGAGGATTTTTGCATCTATGTTCATTAGTGATATTGGCCTGTAGTTTTCTTGTTTTGTGACATCTTTGTCTGGTTTTGGTATATGGGTGATGGTGGCCTCGTAGAATGAATTTGGGAGTGTTCCTCCCTCTGCTGTATTTTGGAAGAGTTTTAGAAGGATAGGTGTTAGCTCTTCTCTAAATGTTTGATAGCATTTGCCTGTGAAGCCATCTGGTCCTGGGCTTTTGTTTGTTGGAAGATTTTTAATCACAGTTTCAATTTCAGTGCTTGTGATTGGTCTGTTCATATTTTCTATTTCTTCGTGATTCAGTCTTTGCAGATAGTGCATTTCTAAGAGTTTGTCCATTTCTTCCAGGTTGTCCATTTTATTGGCATATACATGCTTGTAGTAATCTCTCATGATCTTTTGTATTTCTGCAGTGTCAGTTGTTACTTCTCCTTTTTCATTTCTAATTCTGTTGATTTGAGTCTTCTCCCTTCTTGATGAGTCTGGCTAATGGTTTATCTATTTTGTTTATCTTCTCAAAGAAACAGCTTTTAGGTTTATTGATCTTTGCTATCGTTTCCTTCATTTCTTTTTCATTTATTTCTGATCAGATCTTTATGATTTCTTTCCTTCTGCTAACTTTGGGTTTTTTTGTTCTTCTTTCTCTAATTGCTTTAGGTGCAAGTTTAGGTTGTTTATTCGAGATGTTTCCTGTTTCTTAACATAGGACTGTATTGCTATAAACTTCCCTCATAGAACTGCTTTTGCTGTAGCCCATAGGTTTTGGGTCATCGTGTCTCCATTGTCATTTGTTTCAAGTATTTTTTTATTTCCTCTTTGATTTCTTCAGTGATCACTTCGTTATTGAGTAGTGTATTGTTTAGCCTCCATGTGTTTGTATTTTTTACAGAGCTTTTCCTGTAATTGATATCTAATCTCATAGTGTTGTGGTCGGAAAAGATACTTGATACAATTTCAATTTTCGTAAATTTAGCAAGGCTTGATTTGTGACCCAAGATATGATCTATCTTGGAGAATGTTCCATGAGCACTTGAGAAAAATGTGTACTCTGTTGTTTTTGGATGGAATGTCCTATAAATATCAATTAAGTCCATCTTGTTTAATGTAGCATTTAAAGCTTGTGTTTCCTTATTTATTTTCATTTTGGATGATCTGTCCATTGGTGAAAGTGGGGTGTTAAAAGTCCCCTACTATGAATGTGTTACTGTTGATTTCCTCTTTTATGGCTGTTAGTATTTGCCTTATGTATTGAGGTGCTCCTACGTTGGGTGCATAAATATTTACAATTGTTATATCTTCTTCTTGGATCAATCCCTTGATCATTATGTAGTGTCCTTCTTTGTCTCTTCTAATAGTCTTTATTTTAAAGTCTATTTTGTCTGATATGAGAACTGCTACTCCAGCTTTCTTTTGGTTTCCATTTGCATGGAATATCTTTTTCCATCCCCTCACTTTCAGTCTTTATGTGTCTCTAGGTCTGAAGTGGGTCTCTTGTAGACAGCATATATATGGGTCTTGTTTTTGTATCCATTCAGCCAGTCTGTGTCTTTAGTGGGAGCACTGAATCCATTTACATTTAAGGTAATTATTGATGTGTATGTTTCTATTCCCATTTTCTTAATTGTTTTGGGTTTGTTATTATAGGTCTTTTCCTTCTCTTGTGTTTCTTGCCTAGAGAAGATCCTTTAGCAGTTGTTGTAAAGCTGGTTTGGTGGTACTGAACTCTCTCAGGTTTTGCTTGTCTATAAATGTTTTAATTTCTCCATCAAATCTGAATGAGATCCTTGTTGGGTAGAATAAACTTGGTTGTAGGTTTTTCTCCTTCATCACTTTAAATGTGTCCTGCCAGTCCCTTCTCGCTTGTAGAATTTCTGCTGAGAGATCAGCTGTTAAACTTATGGGGATTCCCTTGTGTGTTATTTGTTGTTTTTCCCTTGCTGCTTTTAATATGTTTTCTTTGTATTTAATTTTTGACAATTTGATTAATATGTGTCTTGGCATGTTTCTCCTTGGATTTATTGTGTATGGGACTTTCTGTGCTTCCTGGACTTAATTAACTATTTCCTTTCCCATATTAGGGAAGTTTTCTACTATAATCTCTTCACATATTTTCTCAGTCCCTTTCTTTTTCTCTTCTTCTTCTGGAACCCCTATAATTCGAATGTTGGTGCGTTTAATGTTGTCCCAGAGGTCTCTGAGATTGTCCTCAGTTCTTTTCATTCTTTTTTCTTTATTCTGCTCTGCAGTAGTTATTTCCACTATCTTATCTTCCAGGTCATTTATCCGTCCTTCTGCCTCAATTATTCTGCTACTGATCCCTTCTAGAGTATTTTTAATTTCATTTATTGTGTTGTTCATCATTGCTTATTTCATCTTTAGTTCTTCTAGATCCTTGTCAAATGTTTCTTGCATTTTCTCTATTCTGTTTCCAAGATTTTGGATCATCTTTACTGTCATTATTCTGATTTCTTTTTCAGGTAGACTGCCTATTTCCTCTTCATTTGTTAGGTCTGGTGGGTTTTTATCTTGCCTCTTCATCTGCTGTGTGTTTTTCTGTCTTCTCATTTTGCTTTCTTACTGTGTTTGGGGTCTCCTTTTTGCAGGCTGCAGGTTCGTAGTTCCCGTTGTTTTTGGTGTCTGTCCCCAGTGGCTAAAGTTGGTTCAGTGGGTTGTGTATGCTTCCTGGTGGAGGGAACTAGTGCCTGTGTTCTGGTGGATGAGGCTGGATCTTGTCTTTCTGGTGGGCAGGTCCACGTCTGGTGGTGTGTTTTGGATTGTCTGTGGACTTATTATGATTTTAGGCAGCCTCTCTGCTAATGGGTGGGTTTGTGTTCCTGTATTGCTAGTTGTTTGGCATAGGGTGTCCAGCACTGTAGCTTGCTGGTCATTGAGTGAAGCTGGGTGCTGGTGTTGAGATGGAGATCTCTGGGAGACTTTTGCCGTTTGATATTACGTGGAGCTGGGAGGTCTCTGGTGGACCAGTGTCCTAAAGTTGCCTCTCCCACCTCAGAGGCACAGCAGTGACTCCTGGGTTCAGCACCAAAAGCCTTTCATCCACACGGCTCAGAATAAAAGGGAGAAAAAGTAGAAAGAAAGAAAGAGGGTAAAAGAAAAGAAAATAAAGTAAGGTAAAATAAAATAAAGTTATTAAAATAAAAAAATAATTATTAAGGAAAAAAATTTTTTAAAAAAAACAACGGATGGTTAGAACCCTAGGACAAATGGTGAAAGCAAAGCTATAGAGACAAAATCTCACACAGAAGCATACACATACACATTCACATAAATAGGAAAAGGGGAAAAAAATAATAAATCTTACTCTCAAAGTCCACCTCCTCAATTTGGGATGATTCGTTGTCTATTCAGGTATTCCACAGATGCTGGGTACATCAAGTTGATTGTGGAGCTTTAATCCGCTGCTTCTGAGGCTGCTGGGAGAGATTTCCCTTTCTCTTCTTTGTTCTCACAGCTCCCGGGGTTAAGCTTTGGATTTGGCTCCGCCTCTGCGTGTAGGTCACCGGAGGGCGTCTTTTCTTCACTCAGACAGGACGGGGTTAAAGGAGCCGCTGATTAGGGGTCTCCGGCTCACTCAGGCCGGGGGTAGGGAGGGATACGGAGTGTGGGGCGAGCCTGCGGCGGCAGAGGCCGGCGTGACGTTGGAGCAGCCTGAGGCGCACCATGCGTTCTCCCGGGGAAGTTGTCCCTGGATCACAGGACCCTGGCAGTGGCGGGCTGCACAGGCTCCCCGGAAGGGAGGTGTGGATAGCGACCTGTGCTCGCACACAGGCTTCTTGGTGGTGGCAGCAGCAGCCTTAGCGTCTCATGCCCGTCTCTGGGGTCTGCGCTGTTAGCTGCGGCTCGCGCCCGTCTCTGGAGCTCCTTTTTTTCTAACTTTGTGTTTTAACTTTTCCTGTGAACTAGTGATAACATCTGTTTGGTTTTCTCATATGATAGGAATAAAATAAATTATTTAATATGTGTTTAGTTTTACATTTGTATAAATGTCCCTTTTGCTGAAAATTATTTGTTAGTATTTATAAATGCTATTATTCTCTATAGAAATATATGCAATTAGAATTTAGCACCACAATATCATATCCCTTCCCAGGAATGCAAGGTTGATTCAATATTAGCAGAGCTATTAGTGCATATTATCATATTACAATATTTAAGGGAAAAAAGTATATGATGCTTAAGAGCTCAAATTTTTAATGGTTAAAGTATAATTTTCAAAAAGTAAAATCATGTCTCTCAGGAAAATATCAAATGAACACATGTCGGAGATTTTATTCAACTTATCAATCAATGAGGGAACCGATAAGATGTTAAAACTAGTCCAGAGAGTATTTGAGGAGCCAGGAATCTAAATTTTAATCTAACAAAAGAATATCACTATTAGATTTCTGAGGTATATACTAAGCTGTTTCATATCTTACAGGACAATAAATGATACAGCATAGAAGTTATCTACATCTCTACTGACCAAAAATTCTGCACGTTAACCCCTGTCCCTTCAGAGTTATAAAATAGTGCAGGCAGTAGGAAGTTAAAGCTGCAAGCACAGCACTGTGGGGAATGAATACCCAATACTTGCTTTTGCCGATTTCTAGTTTGGGGATAATTTTTCTGTAACGTTGATGGTGATATTATGTTATCTTTCCTGCAGGGCTGGGTAGTATTTCACTGACTGTGTCTTTGGTAGAGTGAGACAAAATGGCATTTTCACTCAGATGTGTTGACCTTGCAATTGGGGATCCAGTAGCATCATCTTTACCTTGGCTCCAGGTGTGATTGATGGTACTCAGGAACTTTGATAGCTGGAAACCGAAATTTTTCAAATGGGAAGTTTCTGAGTGCAGATGTGGAGATAAACAAAGACAACCCAAGTTGAGAATAAACAGAGGTTATTTATTCAGAGTTTGCTATAGCAAGGCAGTCAGTCTCCATTCCTTGCATTTGATAGGGACTCAAAGGCACACAGGGGAATGCAAAAGCTTTATAGAGGAAACAAGAGGCTAACTAGAAATGGGGCATCCTATGCAATTAGTTTGGTAGAGATTACTTAGCTTCCTCTGTTTCCTCCTGAGTTGGAAGCTAGGGCAAAAATTAGGAAAGCTCGCAGTCATTGGCCAATTTTTGATCCTTCTGGGCCGACGGCAGCAGAAATTGTGGGTCAGAGTGGGATTGCATATATGATCTGGCCATTGTCCACTTGTATATTTGGTCTCTCAGTCCCTTCCTCCCCACACTTTGGTCATTCTATCACTTGTGAGAGGTTGACCACTTTAGGGAAGGCTAGAGATCCAGATCTTCACCAATTGGGGATTGTTCAATTATCTCCATAGTCAACTGTACTGCAAGATCTTCAATTCATAGAGAAGTGTTACAAACTCAAAAAGATTTGGCACCCGATATCTGCAATACACAATTAAATTAGGAACTCTCTCAATTGTCATTTTATAAGGAGTGTAGGATAAGTTTGGATGTCTTTAGTCTAATTAAGAGAGAGTGTTTTTCTCTTTTTATTAGGTCATGCCCTAAATAATGAGTGGTGTTTTGGAAAATTGTAATATCTTTGGAAACGTGATGTCTTTTTTTCTGCTCTGACTGTAAATGGCATCTTTTTTACAGGCTTCCTTGTTCTCTGAACAAAGTATGACATCATCTATGTATTGTGTCAGAACTGAATCACAGGAGAAATTTAGCTCTTTTAAATCTTGATTGAGGAACTGTTCCTATAGTTTCATCTTTTTTCTGTTTGTATAATTCAATTACGGTCCAAACAATTTTTATTGGAAATGTTTCAGATATGGCTTTTAGGATACCTTGGTCCCCTTTTTGAGCTTCTTTCTGACCCTTGGGTTTACTGTCAGGAGAGAGATCTTGTAGGTTCCTTTCTGAGTTGGTTCAATCAACTTTTGCTATCTAAGATTTATCATCTGAAGTTCTGAACACCATGTGTACAAGTTGATCGAGGCCAGGTAACCCTGGGTCATATGCATTCAAAAGAATTCTAAATTCATCTGTGAATAGTTGTTGGTCTCGTCTGGGTTTAGGGAAATCCTTAATTACAGCTTTTAATTCACCTCTGTTCAAAGGTTTAAATTCTATAGTTGTCTGCGTACCTGGCTCATGGGAGGCATGGATTTTAGAAGCAAGTGGTATTTCAGGGTCTTTGGAGAGTCATTGTTAGGAGGAAGAGGATCTGGACCAGGGAAGACGAAGAAGGAGATCAGAGGATGGGGGCTGGGGGCTGGGAAGGGATATAAGGAGGCAACTGGAGAACCTACTAGGGAAATGAGACTAGTTTGCTTTTGTTTGAGTTCTTTAAATTCTCGTTGTTTTTGGCTAAAGACTCTTAGTGAAGCAATTTTTGATTCAGGATTTCATTTAGAGGTCTCTGCGTGCCAGTCGAGAACTGCTGCCCATTAGGCCTGAGAAATCATATACCTTTTCTTTTCTAAGGCACCTCTCAAGTGAACAATTTCATTCAAGTTAAATATTCCCCAGAGTGCCCCTGAAGGCCCAGATCATCCCTGGTGAAGTTGTGCCATTTAGAGGGAGAGGCTCAAGAAAAAGGATTGTAATGAGAGTACACAGAGGAAAGATTCTTTCCCGAGGAGAGGATTTAGGCTTCAGTGATGCCATGAGAGCTGGCAATGGTCAGTAGTAATGTGATGCTTGTGCGCCTCATGTTTTGGGCCCCTAACGTGAAGGTTGGCTGGCTACCTCCAAATGCAGACCCAATAATCTTCATTCCCCCCCCCACAACTCTTCACCCCACAGGCAGAAAACCAGAGTGAACACTCTATCTGGATCAAAGCCAAGCTCTCAAGATAAAAAGTCAAGATGGAAGGAAAAACTCATCAGGTTTTTGGTGACCCTCAGCAGAATTCGTCCAAATGGACACCTGAGTAAGAAGAGCAAATCCACCGGTCTGTGAGGTAAGCTGGAACAGGCTTTTTGGGCCCAGACCTGTGTTTTAACCTGCAATTCTCTTATAACAAACAACACTTGTAGACAGCACAACACAAAACAGAAAGCACACAACCTTGCAAAAAAGATGAAAAGGAATGACCTGATTCCACCAAGGATGCCAAACAAATGGGAACCAGTAACAAAGCGTGCCTAATAAACTGAGGATAAATAGCGGAGGAACTCTGCAAAGATAGCAGAGTTCAGACCTGGTGCTGACTCACCACACCAGCGTGCCCTCCACAGGCCATGAGTAGCAAGACACCTGGGCCTCCCTCCTTGGGTCCTGCGTCTGGTCAAAGGCTGGGGTCTGGGGCCACAGGCAGAGCAGACAGTATCTATGTTGCGTCTCCAGCAGAACTTTGGAAATAAATGAGGACTACCCAAATTAGAATTTTAGAAGGCGATGTATTCAGAGCTTGCTACAGCTCTGAATTGCAGTCAGCCCCAATCACTTGCTTTTAGCAGAGACTCCAAGACAGGCAAGGATGCTTGATAGTGAAGAAAAAAAAATGGATAGGCCTCCAGTGTGCTGATTGGAGGCTGTCAGCATGGGGAAGCCAGAGTGAGCTAATGAGAAGTGGGTCGTCCTACATGACTGATTTGGGAATCTTATATGGCTTTCTCTGGTTGGTCCTGAGCAACAAACAAGGGCCTAAAATGAGAGGAAGGTAGCAGTCGTTGACCGTGTCCTGATCGTTCGGGCTGATTGCTGTAGAGGCATGGGGCCAAGCTCTACGTGATACATGTTCTGGCATTATCTGTCTGTATTTTCAGCCTCTCCATGAAGTCAGTGGTTTTTGTTGTTGTTGTTGTTAATTTATTTATTTTATTTATTTATTTTTGGCTATGTTGGGTCTTCATTGCTGCACGCAGGCTTTCTCTAGTTGAGGCGAGCGGGGGCTGCTCTTCGTTGTGGTGCACGAGCTTCTCATTGCGGTGGCTTCTCTTGTTTCGGAGCACGGGCTCTAAGTGCACGGGCTTCAGTAGTTGTGGCACATGGGCTCAGTAGTTGTGGTGCACGGGCTTAGGTGCTCCGCGGCATGTGGGATCTTCCTGGACCAGGGCTTGAACCCGTGTCCCCTGCATTGGCAGGTGGATTCTTAACCACTGCGCCACCAGGGAAGCTGTGTTGTTTTTTTTTTTTAATCTAAAAAGTCTTTGTTGAACTGATAGTTGGACCAAGTCCTGTGGTTAGTAAGAGGTATAATTTTGGATGGGTTTCTCCAGTCCCTGCTTGACATGTTCCATTAGACCACTGGTCTGAGGATTTCTTTGGAGACAATTTCATTTTTATAGCCTACTTGTCCTCATTTCCTTTCCTCTCATCCTGCTGTGTGACTCAGAGCCCTGAAGCGACATATGGCTGCAGCATGTCGCCCTGGGCTTGCCTGCCCAGAAGTGTTCCATATTCCAAAAAGGCTGTTAGAAACTCTTTGAAGTCCAAGGCTTTTTCTTTTGTTACCTTTTAGATTGTCAATAATACTAACACAGTCATCTACCCACAGAGGGTGATCAATAAGTGATTCTGACTCATTTAAAAATGTGCCCCAGATTCACCAAAGCCCAGAGCTTCCTTAGAGAGAAACTGGCTCATTAAAATGGTATCACACCAGGTCATCCTTATTACCTTCCCCCCAAATTATTAAATGTACATGTTACTGAGCAGGGTGCTTTGCAGACTACTTAAAAGAAAAGAAAATCTATCTTTGATTGTGAAAAAATCTTTGAGAACTGGAGACAAACTGCTTTTGCACCTGAGCAGAATTATAAGTTACTCAGTTCCGGAGAGGAAGAGAGAATTAAGCTGCTCATTATCAAGGCTCCTGGTAGCCTTGGCGCCCCACAGGCTCAGGATGACCCGAGAACTTGCAAACTGCCTGCTGGTGAGGCAATTAATGAATAAAGAACTGAGGAAAGGCTCTGAGGTTAAAAATTATCAAGAAGGGTTCGATAAAATTTAAATAGGAAAACGAATACTCTGCATCTCCCTTTTTAGCCGTGGTTTGCTGCAGTCGCTGAGTTTAGTTCTGTTTCTGTTCTGCAGAATACCTAACTTGCTCACACTGTCGGTGGCAGTTAACAGCTACTCAATAGCGGCTGCACCCAGCTCTCATTCTCTTCTTTATGTTCGCTATTATTGCCTGTGTGAAAGTGAGGGTTTTTTTTTTTTTGATGCCCTCAAGGACAGCTTTTATGTGTAGAAAAGACCATTTAGAGGTTTACTTAGGTTTCTTTATAAGTGAATATTTTATTTACTTGATTTTGTCTTAAGCTTTTAATGTACCTTTATAGTCTTTGAATTCTTTTTAAAAGTGTAGCAAATTTTTACAATCGCTTTTAAGGGAGATTTCAGCACCTTATTAAATTCCCTTAGACATCTTAGTTTATTAAATTTCCTTTTACGTTTAACATTTTACATTAAAATGTTCAATTTTCTTTTCAGCAAAACCATTGTCTAACTTAAATACAGTCTTCCTGGCTACTTAACTCTGCTTAATCTCATAAATTAAACTTATAAATACCTCAAGTTATCTTGAATTTTTAAAGAATGTACATAAATTTAGTAAGAATTGAATTTAATACCACACGCCTAAATCAATTACACAAGTACTTTAGAAAATGGAATTACAAGGGTATTAAGACAGGTAAATAAGAAAATATAGTGGCAAATATGCAAGATTCCTTAATGCAAAATATTGACACTATGGATTTTATTATCTGAAGATTTTTATACATACTCCTAATTCTCCCTGGGCGAAAAGATACTTAATCAGTAAAGAGACATTTATGTCATACCAAAAATGTTTAGAAGTGCCTTCTGCATAAGGTGAGCTTCTAGAATGATTCTTTTTTCCCCCTCTTTTTTTCTTTTTTACTGGTGTAAAAAATGCATAACATAAAATTTACTATCTTTACCATTTGTACCACAAGTGTACACTTCAGTAATGTTGAGTATATTAACACTGTTGGGCAACCAATCTGTAGAACTTTTTTACCTGGAAAAAGTTGAAACTCTATATCCATTAAAAAAACAACTCCCCATTTCTCCCTTCCCCACAGACTCTGGCAACCACCCTTCTACTTTTTCTTTCCATGAATTTGGCCACTCAAGATACCTCATATAAAGAGCATCATACAGTGTTTGTCTTTTTGTTCCTTACTTATCTCACTTAGCCTAATGCTCTCAGGGTTTATCCTTGTAGTGTGTCAGAGTTTCCTTCCTATTTAAGGCAAAATTCTAGAATGATTCTTAATGACAACAGTGAGGGAGCTCAAACTTAATGACAACAGTGAGGGAGCTCAAACTAAGTCTTAGTTATAATCACTATACCTTTCAAAAGGGGATGGAGAAGAGTTTCACATAGTTCATGTCCACGAATTTAAGCCTCAAATAAGTCACAGTTTTTCTAATATAGGCATAAACTGCTGATTCTCTCCACAGTTATGGTTTTCCCACTAGGATGCCTCTTGGATCTTAATACTCCTAACTTCATAAAACATTTATCTCTCAAAACAATATTTTAGGCTGGGGCTTATATGGGAACAAATGTATATTTATATCCCCAAAGCTCAATGCAATTTTTTTTTTTTATCAAAATGATGAGAGGGAAAAGCTTTGAGTTGTGATCCAAATACAACTGACAGAATGACAGAATCAGTGTAGAAGCCTTGACAAGCATACCATAACATGAATAAAAACTCTTTTTATTGTGACTCTTATGATGTCCGTAGGGTAAAGAGAAGTATGGAAGCACTACTGCACACAATACAATATTTAATTACAGTAATTTCACACCCTAATGTTAGAGTCTGTTACTCAAATGCAATTGTTTTCTGTATTTTAAGAAATTGGTTGGAGGCATTGAGTTGATGGTTAACGTATTAAAAGTGTTCCTGTTTAAAATAATTGGACATAGGCTTCTGTTAACAATTTTGTGCATAACTGCAGATTGTCAGGAATAGTTTACTGACATTAATCAGGAAATGCCTGCATTTGTCTTCTAAAAGGACTGTGTGGCCCCCACTAAGATTGTGGCCACTTGCTTCGTCATCTCATTTGGCTTTTCACTTCGTGTCCTAAAATACTTAAACAGCTTCCTATCTTGAAAAACCTCTGGACTTGACCATATCTTGCATTCTTTTCATCTTTCTATCTTCTAGGATTCTAATTATTTTACATATTAGAAGATATCTAATTAACTTCCAGACATCCTCATAGCTTTGTTTTCTTTTGCACTCTTGACTTTTAAAATCTTTCAACACTTGGACACACAATGTGATCATGTTCTTTATGTATCTGTGTTGCCTGTCGGTGTCTGCCTCTTAATCTGTCTTGTCAAATTAAAAAGCTCTTTTGGATGGGTTATAGAAATGTTTCTAATATTTAGCGAGTCCAATTTAGGTTTTAATTCTCTGTTTTAATAAATGAAAGCAGTAAATATGTATTTCAGGCTCCCATTCAAGCTGCTTCACTTCGTTAAAAGGACAAAAAACATTTTTGCTCTAATCCAAATAATGAAACAGTCACATTACAAAGTGACCAGAGTGATTTTGTCATCTGTAATCTTATTTTCTATTTTACCGGTCGTGTTAGAATGAAAATGTCCAACTTGTTTGCTTTACAAAAGGGTCATAAGATCAAACTGTTAATTTTTCTCAACCTAGATTTTTATGGCAATACCTGCAAAATATTAAAGTCAGAAGAAATTGTTACTAGCTTTAGAAGTTTGATGAATTTTTGCTGTCTATGAATGGGAGCAGATTAAGGAAGGATAGACCAGTGTATCCACAGAAGCTGGAAAGAATCTGAGATCCAAACCCTGGCAAAACCTCTTTTAACTCTAATCTGTTAACAGCTAGTACCCCATTTGCAAGAAAATGCGGAAAAGAAACATTTCCAGACCAATGAAAGGATAATATCATTCTAAAGAAAGGGTATATTCTGAGGAAACAGAAGAAAAGTATTCCTCTGAAAGATATTTACTAATTTTTATGGGAAATCATCTGAAAGCAATGATACTTTCCAGGTATACCACTGGGCAAGCCATAGCAGAGGTCACAGAACAGAAAGGTTCTGAGACCTCAGACCACCTGTGCCATCACAACACAACTGTTTGTTCTAGAGAACTCTGGCCCAAGGAGATAAGACTATAAATCAGTAAATTTAACTATTTGTTCAGGGAATTTCTACAAGCCAATTTTATCCAGGTAAATACTTTGCTCATTTGGATAAACAGTTCTCCTATTGAGACAATACTTGCTAGCTGGCTTGGGCAAACAGCTTCCTAATCCTTCAGCAGTTTACTCATCAAAACACCTTGCTGCCTCCACAATCCTAAAGTATTGTGTCCAAACTGTCACAATAATGAACTGCCATGAAAGACGCTCTAAACCTTGTAAGCCCAGCTCCTTAAACCCTACAAATACTACTTCTTGAAATCTCCCTTCTGATATACTACGAAGACTATCATGGGGGTGCTCCCCCTTGTGACAGTAACTCTAATAAACTTAGCTTTGCTTGATCAGTAGGTTTCTCTGATGTTCTTTTGTGGAATTGACACTGACAACCCTGAAGACACAAGAAGATCTGATTGAGACCCGCTGGCTGACACAGCGCAAGGCCCTCAGCTCTGAAGCCACATGGACCCTTGAGGCTTCCTGAACCTCATGTTCAGGGACCTCTCCCACTGCAGTGGTCAAATAGGTCCTGCATTGGTGCTCAGGCCCAATAGATTTATGTGAAGCTCACTAAAACTGAGTTTATTTTGTGTCCTGGGAATGAGAGGATTCCTCCTGGGAATCTTTGTCTATCTGGTCAGATTTGAAAACTCACATTTGGAGGGAAACCTAGCTTGTTATTTATAACACAATGTTTGGGTTCTTTTTCTGTTCTTGTCACTTTTTGCTGTGAGGCTATAAGAGAAAAGTCAGAGGGGAAAGGATTAGCATAGGTTTAATAGTTTGTTTCTCAATCCATCCCTGAGTACTGACAAGTTCAAAATGCCTCATCAGACCCACATCCTTATAGGACCAATTTTGCCTTGGGCCACCTATCCAAAGCTAATAAAACTGTTCCTTCGTCTCGCTTGTGTTTCTTTGATAGTCACTTAATTTTGTTTCTTTTGCTTGGAGCTGGAAGTCTGAAGCCTGTGAGACTTGGTGATTGGCCAGATTCTCACCAAGTGTTGCAGTTCTCATGAGGTCTTCTTTGACACTCTGGGGCCCACATGTGCTGCCTTCATGCTTTCATTCGTGTGAATATTTCTCTCATCAGCCTATTTCACCAAGGAGGTTTTAGAATTACTGTGGCCATTTCAGGGAATTTCTGACTTGAACAAGATGCAAATGGGAAGAAAACCTTGGGAGGAGATTCTCTGATTTGTGTGTCCAAACAAGAGGTTACTTTTTAAAAAATTGAATTACAGTTGTTTTACAATATTATATTAGTTTCAAATGTACAACATAGTGATTTGATAATTTTATAGTTTATACTCCATTTACAGTTATAAAATATTGGCTATATTCCCCATGTACATCCTTGTATCTTATTTATTACATCCTTGTATCTTATTTATTTTATACCTAGTAGTTTCTACCTCTTAATTACCTTCCTCTATCTTGCCTCTCCCCCCAACCCCTTTCCCCACTGGTATCCACTAGTTTGTTCTCAGTATCTCTGAGTCTGTTTCTGTTTTATTATATTCATTTGTTTGTTTTAGTTTTTAGGTTCCACATGTAAGTGAAATGTCAATACCCATGATATTTTTCACAGAACTAGAACAAATAATACTACCACAAATACTAGAACAAATACTAGAACAAATAATGCAACCACAAAAGACCTCAAATAACCAAAGCAATCTTGAAGAAAAAGAACAAAGCCAGAGGTATCAATCTCCCTGACTTCAGAATACACTACAAAGCCACACTAATCAAAACAGCCTGGTATTGACACAAAAACAGACACATAGATCAATGGAATGGAATAGAGATTCCAGAAATAAACCCACACACATATGGTCAATTCGTCTATGACAAAGGAGGCAAGAATATATGATGGATAAAAGACAGTCTCTACGTGGTTTGGGGAAAACTGGACAGCTACATGTGAAAGAGGTTACTTTTGAACTTAAGAGATCCACCCCTCAAGTTTTCCTACTTTGGTGATTACTGAGTACCAGCTTTTTAATCATAAGTTTTGATGGAATGGTTAAAGGCCCTAGTTATTGTTTAAATAAAGTGTAGTGCTTTTTTCTCTTGTGTGTATATCTGTAAAAATAGGGTTTCTTTCATCTGACCCCTTTCCCTTGCTTGCAGAGCTTAGATAATTAGCCTTTTATTGATAATTTTTTATCCATCGTAAGCTGGCTTCCTCTTGTTTCTTCTTTCCCTTTCTTTTTCCCTTCTCTTTGGAATTTTAGAAGTTAATTTGTTCATGAACATTGCTCTGTAATGATGTGTAAATTCTAGAATATCTAGTGTAGATATAAAGTTTCCAAAATAAAAAAAAGGGGAAATATTAGATTGTTTGTGCTGCTTTGTATGACTTTCCTCGCCAAGAGTGAAACTCAGCAGAAAAGTTAGCTGTGATTTTAAGTAATGGATGTGGCTCCCAGCTAGAAAGAAAAACTCAACACTGAGAATTTTTGGCCAAATTTCACAGTCTTTAAATTCTTTTTTATTTTTCTGGAAGTTTAAAAAAAAAATCTTTATTTCAAATACAACAAAATAGCATAATAGTTAAGAGCACAATCTATGGTTCCAGAATCCCTGAGTTCAGACTCTGGCTCTGCCACCCATGGGCTATATTACCTTGGTGTAAACCTGCATACCTCGGTAAAATTCTTGATATTATTACAGAGACTTATTTATATATGAAAAATCAGGAAGGTATTCTTCTTAGATAGACAATTCTTTGGACAAATTAGAGTAATTTAACTGTAGCTTTTAAATCAACATAATGTCTTACTAATTTTATCAACATGTAAAAATGTTTAGCAAAATATTTTAGTTAGTATGAGTTTAATTTTTCATGATTTAAATGTTTAAGATTTCCTACATCATTTCCATGGATCCAGTAAATTATCTTTGTTTCCACAAGTTTTTTTAGGATTAAAAAAATAATGAAGTGTGTTTAAATGAAAATGTAATGAGAGATGTCTTTTCATAGAGTTTAATCTTTTAAATTCTTGTTATGTGGCCTAAAATGTCAACAAAGCCAAAGTGAAGAAACTTTGTTTTAAACCAAAATTATGAATCCAGTTGGAATTGTCCAAGATTTCACCTTGATAATGTAGATTTGCTTCTGAAGTAAGCTTCTTTAGAAGTGTTTTTTTTTTTGTTTTTCTGCGGGACGCGGGTCTCTCACTGCTGCGGCCTCTCCCATTGTGGAGCACCCGCTCCAGACGCGCAGGCTCAGCGGCTATGGCTCACGGGGCCCAGCCGGTCCACGGCATGTGGGATCTTCCCAGACCGGGGCACGAACCCGTGTCCCCTGCATCGGCAGGCAGACTCTCAGCCACTGCGCCACCAGGGAAAACCAAAATAAAACTTTTAGGATGTCTTTTTCATTTTTTTTTTATTGTGGTAAAATACATGTAATATAAAGTTTACCATCGTAACCATTTTTAACTGTACAGTTCTATGGCATCAAGTACAAAAAGTTACTCCACAATATTGTGCACCCATCACCACCATCCATTGCCAGAACTTTTTCATCTTCCCCAACTGAAACTCCATACCCATTAAACAATATCCCCCCATTCCTCCTTCCCTCCAGCCCCTGGCAACCATCATTCTACTTTCTGTCTCTGTGAATTTGACTGCCATAAGTAGTTAATGGAATCATATAGTAGTTGTCCTACTGTGACTGGTTTATCTCACTTAGAATATCTTCAAGTTTCACTGTGTTGTGTCATGTGTCAGAATTTTCTTCCTTTTTAAGGTTCAGTAATATTCCAATGTACGTATATAATACATTTTGTTTATTCACTCATCCTTCATTGGACACTTGGATTGCTTTCACCTTTTGGCTATTGTGAATAATACTGCTACGAACATGGGTGTACAAATATCTCTCTGAGATCCTGCTTTTAAGTCTGTGGGGTATATACCCAGAAATGGAATTGCTGGATTAAATGGTAATTTTATGTTTAATTTTTTTCTAGGAACTGTTATACCAATTTCCATAGTGGCCACACCATTTTATATTCACACCAGCAATGCCAAGGGTTATAGTTTCTCCACATTTTTGTCGACACTTATATTCTGGTTTTTGATAATAGCTATCCCAATGGTTATGAAATGATATGTCATTGTGGTTTTGATTTGCATTTCTCTGATGATTAGTGATTTCAATATTTTTTTCATTTGCTTATTGGCTATTTGTATATCTTCTTTGGAGAATTGTCTATTCAATTCCTTTGTCCATGTTTAAATCTAGTTGTTTATTTCTTTTGTTGTTAAATAGTAGGAGTTCTTTATATATTCTAGATGTTACCCCCTAATTAGATACATGATTTGCAAATATTTTCTCCCATTCCATGGGTTTCCCTTTCACTCTTTTGATAGTGTTATTTGAATACACAAATGTTTTAAATTTTGATGTAGTCCAATTTATCCATTTTTTCTTCTTTTGCCTGTGCTTTTGGTGTTATATCCAAGAAATCATTGCCAAATTCAAACTCATGAAGCTTTTCCCATATGTTTTCTCCCAAATTTTTTTTTTTTTTGGCTGCGTAGGGCCTTCGTTGTTGCACGTGGGCTTTCTCTAGTTGCGGCGAGCGGGGGCTACTGTTCGTTGCGGTGTGTGGGCGTCTCATTGTGGTGGCTTCTTTTGTTGCGGAGCACGGGCTCTAGGCGCACAGGCTTCAGTAGTTGTGGTGCGTGGGCTTCCGTAGTTGTGGCGCACGAGCTTAGTTGCTCTATGGCATCCTGGATCCAGGGATCTTCCTGGACCAGGGATTGAACCTGTGTCCCCACCTGCACTGGCAGGTGGATTCTCAACCACTGCGCCACTAGGGAAGTCCAGTATTAGCTCTTATGTTTAGGTCTTTGATTCACTTTAAGTTAATCTTTTGTATATGGTGTAAGGTAAGAATTCAGCTTCATTCTTTTGCATGTGAATATTCAGTTTTCCTGGCACCATTTGCTGAAAAAATGGAACACTTTACAAATTTCCATGTCATACTTGTGCAGGGGCCATGCTAATCTTCTCTATATCATTCCAATTTTAGTTTATGAGTTGCCAAAATGAGCATTAGATGTCTTTCAAAATTAAAATTATATTTGGGATTTCTCAAAGAGCCCCTGGAAAATCACAGTGATTTACACATTTATCTTATAAAAAGAGAGATGCCAGAAATATTTTAGGTTACTTTGATATACTTTATATTCCTGAACTAGCTCATTACTATATAAGGAATTCATGAGAATTATCAAATGAAAAGATAATTTTGTACAGAGTAAATGTTATTCATATAAAATATTATGAGATTGTGCACAATAAATTGAGAGTCAAGAGATTTGTTGATGCCTTCGTTGTCCATGATGTAATCTAATCCAAGGAAATATACTAATAAAATTCTTATCTATTATACCATAATGGAAAAGTTTACTCTTTTCAATTTTGATACTGTTAGTCACTGTCATAAGTCAATCTCATCAATTTAGTTATCCTATGAAGCAGGCAGTTCTGCTTCCTCAGTGGTTATAATACAAAACTATTCTTAACCAAATCCAGGAGCTATAGCACTCAAATAGTTCTTCAAGAGAAGGACTTCAAAAACTTATGTTAAAATGAGAAAACATAATGTGTAAGCCATGTGTTGTAAAATTACTATAAACTACTATACCCCCAAGGCAATTATTTTATTTTGGAAAGATCTTCAGAAATAGCCTGAAAACACTGCTTTGGCTTTTTCAATTAAAAAAAAAAATTAACAAATCAATTTTGTTTTTGAAGACTATGTTAAAACTGCAGTCATTTTTGCTTTTTTTGATGTATAACGTTTAATTATACTTTAATATATTTCAAAACATATATTCAGTCCCAAATAAAGCCTATTTCATTTTAAATATAATTTTTGGCATAGTAGGCTTTGTCTTTAATTAATTAAAGGAAATTAAGCACCTTTGTGTTTTACTCTTTCCAATAGGAAAGAGTATAAATTTATGCTTATATATTTTAAAAATGACCAAATATTAAAATTTTAAATATTTTTAAATATTAAAATTATTACTTTAAATGAATATTGTATTGTGTTCTTTGTTGATGTGCAAAATAAAAAATATATATAAATTATTAAATTTACTTTTTTATTGTATACCATACAAAAATGGATAAAATGTTTTTTTTTAAACTTGGGGAGTTCATAAGTAAAACATTAGAAAATTTTAGGCTATCTACTTTATAGAAAATTTTCTTAATAAAAACTAATATTACATCTATGTTAGTGAAAAAAGTAACCCACAATTTTATAAAAAAATAATTCTCAATGAAGAGGGAAATGTTTCTAATCGATAATATACATAAATCCTAATCGTGTCTAGGCATTCATAAGATTTATATCAGCGGTAAAGTACCATTTAAAAAATGTTGGGCTTCCCTGGTGGCACAGTGGTTGAGAGTCCGCCTGCTGATGCAGGGGACACGGGTTCGTGCCCCAGTCCGGGAAGATCCCACATGCCGCGGAGCGGCTGGGCTCGTGAGCCATGGCCACTGAGCCTGCGCGTCCGGAGCCTGTGCTCCGCAATGGGAGAGGCTACAGCAGTGAGAGGCCCGCGTACCGCAAAAAAAAAAAAAAAAAAATATGTTGTAGCTGCTTGTATAGTGAAGCCACTCAAGATGGCTGTTTGTTTTTTGGCCACACCTGGGGGCTTGCAGGATCTCAGTTCCCAGACCAGGGATTGAACCCAGGGCCACACAGTGTAACCATTACACTGGACCTCCAGGGAACTCCCAAGATAGCTGTTCTCTGGCTCTCTGTACATCCCCTGCTCGACCAAGTGCCTGCTTCACCTACACCCTATTCACATGACTGACCTTCCTACGAACTTGCCCCCCCCCGCCCCCCGCCCCAGCTACTGACTTCTAGCTTTAATTAGAACTCTCCACTATGCTTCTCAGAGGGAAGGTGAGGGGTGTACCCCTCTGCTTGTTTCCCTGGTAACCTATGAGCCCACCTGATGTCAATTACCCCTGTGATGGGTATCCTCCCCCTGCCTCTGGGAGCGAAGACTGGCACCGCGTTCTCCTGCCTCACACTGTGGGGTGTTGCTCCAGGACCTTGCTTCAGACATGTGAGATCCCCTTGTCCGGTAAATCATTGATGTCTCTGTCACTCTGTTTCTGTCCCTGCCTCTGGGCTTATTCTTTGGTCCTGAGGCTCGGCAAGGCGTTGTAGGCCTGCGCGGTGCAGCCCAAGAATTGGCAGAGCAGTCAGGTGACCCAGGAAACTCCCCGCGAACACTGAGATGTCCGGAAATAAGGATGGGGGATGGGAGGTTTCAGGGGCTGTCCACTAGCACGTGGTGCCTGAAAGTTGCAGCTGTGATCCCGGGGTGGCCGCCCACTCGTATGTGGGGCCCTCTGGTGACTGTCCTTGATGAATGGGGGCCACCGAGAGAGTACTGAGAACTCACAGACACCCCCAAGGCTGTTGCGGAGATATTAGCTGCCATTCTGGTGGGGAAAAAAGAAGTTAGAGACAATAAGGCGGTGGCCGCAGCTGTGGGCCGGCAGTCGCTTTTTGTATTAAGAAAGGCCACAGAGGCTGAGCTACCAAGTGAGGTGAAGGTTAACTTGAAAGCTGATTCCTGTTCCTCTGAAAGTAAGACATGTGAATGTGAGTGAATGATATTGATATGTATTATTGTTTATTACTGTTATTTCTTTCAACTGAATTGGCTTATTTAGAAACTGGAAAAAAAATCCCTGAAACTGGCCAAGATGGGAATCTTTTGACATTCTAAAACTGGTTTTTGCATACGCCATTAGAGGAAGTTAGCTTTCTAGAAGGAATTGGTATTTCTGTGCTTGTGCTTTTGAGATGTAAATGATCTACTTGGGCTCTCAGGAACTTTAACCATATGTGATCCTTAAGAGTGAAGGGAAAAAAAAGGAGGCCTTTTAAAACTGTTGAGGGCTTCCCTGGTGGCACAGTGGTTGGGAGTCCGCCTGCCGATGAGGGGGACGCGGGTTCATGCCCCGGTCCGGGAAGATCCCACATGCCGCGGAGCGGCTGGGCCCGTGAGCCATGGCCGCCGAGCCTGCGCGTCCGGAGCCTGTGCTCCGCAATGGGAGAAGCCACAAAAAAAAAAAAAAAACAAAACTGTTTAGAACCAATTATGTTTTGGGAATGTCTATGTAAAACAGTCTCTCCAGAGTTTGGTAACTTGCAGCTCAACTAAGTTAAATGAAGAGAATTCATTGATTATCTGGATAGTCATTTCAAATAGGGTAAAATACTGTAACATTAATTGCTAGGCGGGTCTAAGTTTACCTACTTTTGCCTTCTTAGGAGAGGAAGAATAAAGCCTAAGTTTTCCTGCTGGTATGACAGACAATTCACAGTTACTTGCTTGTTGCTTTTTGCCAGAGATTAAGGGTTTTGTTGTTGTTGCTGTTGTTTTTCCAGCTTTACTGAGATATAATTGATATATAATATTGTATACATTTAAGGTGAACGTGTTTATTTGATGCATTTATATATTGAAAATGATTACCGCCATAGCTAACACCCCCATCATGTCACATAATTACCAATTTTTTTTTGTGGTGTGTACATTTAAGATCTACTCTCTTAGCAACTTTAGGTATATAATACGGTATTATTAACTATAATCACTGTGCTGTACACTGGATACCAGAACTTACTAGTCTTAGAACCGAAAGTTTGTAACTTTTAGTGGCTATATATTTTTAAAAATTTATTGTTTTGAAGCATAGTTAACTTACAATGTTGTGCTAATTTCTGCTGCAGAGCAAAGTGATTCAATTATACATATGTACATTCTTTTTCATATTCTTTTCCATTATAGTTTTTTACAGGATATTGAATATAGTTCATTATGCTATACAATAGGACCTTGTTGTTTATCCATTCTAGCTATAACAGTTTGCATCTGCTAATCCCAAACTCCCAATACTTCCCTCCCCGGATCCCCTCCCCTTTGGCAACCACAAGTCTGTTCTCTATATCTGTGAGTCTGTTTCTGTTTCATGGACAGATTCATCTGTGTCATATTTTAGATTTCACATAGAAGTGATATCATACAGTATTTGTCTTTCTCTTTCTGATTTACTTCACTTAGTATGATAATCTCTAGGTCCATCTGTGTTGCTGCAAATGGAATTATTTCATTCTTTTTTATGGCTGAGTAGTATTCCATTGTGTGTGTGTGTGTGTGTGTGTGTGTGTGTGTGTGTGTGTATATATATATATATACCACATCTTTATCCATTCAACTGCCGATGGACATTTAGGTTGTTTTTGTGTCCTGGCTATTGTAAATAGTGCTGCTATGAACATAGGGGTGCATGTATAATTTCAAATTATAATTTTGTCCGGATATATGCCCAGGAGTGGGATTGCTGGTTCATATGGCAACTCCTTTTAGTTTTGTGAGGAACCTTCATACTGTTCTCCTTAGTGGCTGCACCAATTTACATTCCTACCAACAGTGTAGGGGGGTTCCTTTTTCTCCACACCCTCTCCATTGTTTGTTATTTGTAGACTTCTCAGTGATGGCCATTCTGACCAGTGTGAGGTGTTACCTCATTGTAGTTTTGATTTGCATTTCTCTAATAATTAGCGATGTTGAGCTTATTTTCATGTGCCTTTTGGCCATCTGTATGTCTTCTTTGGAGAAGAATTTAGGTATTCTGCCCATTTTTCGATCGGGTTGTTTGTTTTCTTGTTATTGAGTTATATCAGCTGTTTGTATATTTTGGAAATTAATCCCTTGTCTGTCACATTATTTGCAAATATTTTCTCCCAGTACATAGGTTGTCTTTTCATTTTGTTTATGGTTTCCTTTGCTGTGCAAAAGCTTATAAGTTTGATTAGGTTCCATTTGTTTATTTTTGCTTTTACTTCTGTTGCCTTGGGAGACTGACCTGACCTAAGAAGACATTGGTACAATTTATGTCAGAGGATGTTTTGCCTATGTTCTCTTCTAGGAGTTTTATGGTGTCATGTCTTGTTTTTAAGTCTTTAAGCTATTTTCAGTTTATTTTTGTATATGATATGAGGGTGTGTTCTAACTTCATTGATTTTCATGTGACTGTTCAAATTTCCCAATATCACTTGCTGAAGAGACTGTCTTTTCCCCATTGTTTATTCTTGCATGCTTTGTCAAAGATTAATTGACCATAGGTGTGTGGGTTTATTTCTGTGCTCTCTATGCTGTTCCATTGATCCATATGTCTGTTTTTGTGTCAATACCATGCTGTTTTGTTTACTGTAGCTTTGTGCTATTGTCTGAAGTCTGGGAGGGTTATGCCTCCAGCTTTGTTCTTTTTCCTCAAGATTTCTTTGGCAATTCTGGGTCTTTTATGGTTCCATATAAATTTTAGGATTATTTGTTCCAGTTCTGTGAAAAATGTCATGAGTAGTTTAAAGGAATAGCATTAAATCTGTAGATTGCTTTGGGTAGTATGGCCATTTTAGCAATATTAATTCTTCCAATTAAAAAACATGGGATATCTTTCCATTTCTTTAAATCATCTTCAATTTTCTTTATTAAAGTCTTATAGTTCTCAACATATGTCTTTCACCTCCTTGGTCAGGTTTATTCCTAAATATTTTATTTTATTATTATTATCTTTTTTATTTTTTATTTTTTTTTGCGATACGTGGGCCTCTCACTGTTGTGGCCTCTCCTTTTCACTGTTGAGTATTATATTGGCTGTGGGTTTGTGAAAACCAGGGATGACCTTACCTTCCTTATAACACTGCTGCCATTAACTCCCTCTCCATCGATCCAGTAAGCGCTTGGCTCCAAAATTTGCCCACATCCTGGCGAATGACTGGTTTTAGCATACTAAGTATCTTTTTTTTTTTTGTGGTACGCAGGCCTCTCACTGCTGCGGCCTCTCCCACCGCGGAGCACAGGCCCCGGATGTGCAGGCCCAGCGGCCACGGCTCACGGGCCCAGCCGCTCCGTGGCATGCGGGATCCTCCCAGACCGGGGCACAAACCCACGCCCCCCGCATCAGCAGGTGGACCCCCAACCACTGCGCCACCAGGGAAGCCCAGTATCTTACTCTTGATACTTTGGCTGCTGGTGTCTGTATTGCATGTGTGGTGTCTTGTTTCAGTGCCCCCTACGTGCCTGACCCCAGGGATGTCATAGAAGAGCGGCAGACCAAGATTATAAGGATTGGGCAGGGTATGTAGGGGTGGAGTATATGGTCAGGCCACTCAAGATGGCTGTTTTCTTGCTCTCTGTACATCCCCTGCTTGACCAGTGCCTGCCTCACCTATACCATACCTACATACCTGCCCCGGGCCCCAGCTACTGATTTCTAGCTTTATTTTATTTTATTTTATTTTATTTTATTTTATTTATGGCCTCACTGCGCAGCATGCGGGATTCCCCAACCAGGGATCGAAACTGTGTCCCCTGTAGTGGAAGCACAGAGGCTTAACCACTGGACTGCCAGGGAAGTCCCATGGTGTCTAGCTTTAGATCAGAACTCTCCACTATGCTTATCAAATGGGAGGTAAAGGGTGTGCCCCTTTGCTTGTTTCCCTGTGCTGATTTTCATAACTGATGAACCTATAACTAATAACCTACCTCTACCCCATGTCCTGCCTGCCATTGGCCACACACCGTGGGCTGTCACTCCAGGACCTTGCTGCAGACATATAAGATCTCCCTGTCCATTAAGCCAGTGATGTCTCTGTTGCTGACTCTGGGCTCTTTCTTTGGACTTGAAGCTGGGCAAGTACAGGCTTTGTTGGCCTGCAGGGTGCAGGCCAAAACTGCTGAATTTTTAAGTTTTACTGAACTTTAGAATTCTTTGTTTTAGAAGAGTATTTTGACATCTTATCCATTTTATAAGGCATCTAGATTAAAGAGGGCTTCTTAGCAATGTTTACATAGTAAGAGTTTGGTAGCTGAGAATAGAAATATATATAGCCTTTGTAGTTTCAACTTATGGATAAATCCCCTTTCTTTTTTTCTGCAGCCTCTGGTCCTCATAAGTTCAAATATTTTGCTAATGGCAAATTCACTATGCCTGGGACTTTCAAGACTGTTAAAGCCTCCTTTTCTTCATGACACATAGGAAAGTACTGGGATGGCTTCTGAGCCTTTCAAAGAGTATTATTTTTATCGTTTTGTGTGTGTAAAGAAACTACAGGAAACAGGGTTGTTTGAGGATACTTTCAGTATCATCTAAGGTAATTGTTGAGCATCCCTCCAGCTTCAGAACTTATTTGTGGAAACCTCTTTATCTACCTGCCCCTACATGTGACTTCTAGATTCCCGACCGTGTTTTGAGGTGTCATCCTGAGGGTCAAGGATTTACAGAGAGTATTTTTTCAGCCTTAAATTAGTATATTCAGATTACGTGTGTGAATTCTGGGCTACAGTTTATGCTGTTTATGTTGTCACAAGAATATGAAAGACATTTTCATACTAAAGTTGGCACCAATCAGAAGAAATACTTGGGGAAAAACAAGAACAACAACAGAACAATTTTGGGAAAAGGATATTTTTGTGGAGTATTTTTTAGAGGAAGAAGAGCTTAAAGCATTTAATATTCTGAATAGAAAAGGAAATTTTACAGGTTGATTATTCCCCCTTCTCCATCCCCTGTGACCAGCAGTCAAATGCTTTTCTATTATCAAGCCTAAAAAAATAGGAAACAGCTGAATGGATTACTGTCAATTTGAATATCCAATAGTACAAGCTCTAGGTGATAAAATATATTGCAATTAAAGCCTTCAGTAACCTCAGCTATGTTAAAAAATAAGAAAAAAATACTGGAAGAACATAAATCAATTACTTACTTAAAATTGAGTCAGGAGAACGAGTTTATAGGTTTTTTCACCTTCATAACATTTTACTCTGCTCTCCAAATTTTGTGTAATAAATCAGTTCAGGGCTTAACTAAAAATAAAAGAAACTGAAACCTACAAAACCCTCCAGGATGCCCTTTTGAAACTTTAGGCTGAAGAGAAGGGAAAGATGTAGACACATAAGGTAATATAAATCAAGTTTTAATTTATTTTTTTTCACTAACCACCATACTGCTATGTCAAAATAACAAACATTTTCCTATGTCATTAATACAGAAAATATTGTTCCTATATTGGGAATACACTTGTAGAAGAGTTATGGAGCACCTGGCAAAAAATGTAGCCAACTTTATGATAGAAAGTTCTGTATTCCCCTGGTAAATGCATGTTTGTTATTCCAGCTTTGGCAATAGCAACTAAGCACTTCTGTTAAAGTTACCAAGTTACATACTCCCCGGTTTCCATGGTAACCATTTTTTTTAGGGGGGGATTAATATATGTAGAAATCACAAAATGAAGAGTAGAGTTTTTCCAGAAGTAAGTTTCACAGCACAAGGCTGAGAGGTGTGTGGTCTGTGTTGATGGACCTTAAAATGAATTGACACTTCTGGTCCCTTTGTAATGATCATAATGTATTGTTGTTCAACCAAACTAAAGGAAGATGTGGAAATGAGAAGAAACAATCAATATCAGATTTAATTTCAAAAACAGGAAAAATACTGCTTAAAACTGAGCATGCTAATTGACTAGAGCAGAAGAGCTGTGAAAGTAATTCCCTCACAATGTTTCTTTTGTCTGCCCCTAGAAAGGAATGCATAGGTTACACACATAGAATCCCTTTACTATGGTAACAGCAACTTTCCCCAGGGCAACAGGAAATAGGAAGGGAAAGTTTTTCTGCAGGTCTGCTGTGGAGTTAAATAGGTGAACTTTTTGGTAAACAATTAGTCTTCGCCAGGCTTTGACTCTCCCTTCGCCAAGGACCCCTTCTTACTTTTCCTCCCTTCTTCTATCGAATAAGGTCATTATGTTATATATTATAGATCATTATGTTAGATATTTACTCACAATAAGGAATATGCTCATAACCACAAGGAATTATGCTCTAAGGGTGGCATTTAAAGCATAAAGAGAGGTTAGAGAAAAGAGAATCCTTTACTACTACTGTGAGTCCTGGGAAATCCCTAACCTTTTTAGTTCTTTTGTATCACTGTTGGCAATACAATACTACTCCTGTAGCTGCCTTCTTTTAAGGCCATAAAGTTAGTCCTATTCAGAAAGATTTATATATTTTTTTCTATTTTTAATTGTGGTAAATAACAAAAATTACTATATTAACTCTTTTTTAGTTGTACAACAATGTGTATACTTATATTGCTGTTCAACATATCTTCACAACTTTTTCATGCTGCAAAACTGGAACTCTATACCCATTAAATAACAATTCCCTATTTCTCCCTCCACCCCAGCCCCTGGCAACAACTATTCTACTGTTCAATAAAAATTTGGCTACTTTAGGTAACTCATATAAGTGTTATAATACAGTGTCTGACTTTTTGTGACAGGCTTAGCATAATGTCCTCAAGATTCATCTATGTTGTAGCATGTGACATGATTTCCTTCCTTTTTAAGGCTGAATCATATTCCAAAGTATGTATATACCACATACTTTTGGACTGATTCCAACTCTTGGTTACTGTCAATAATGCTACTATAAACATGGGTGTGCAAATATCTCTTCAAAATTCTGCTTTCAATTCTTTTGCATATATACCCAGAAGTGGGTTTGCTAATTGCATTTTTAATATTTTGAGGATTAAAATACTGTTTTCCATTGCATATACACCATTTTGCATTTCACCAACAGGGTACCAGATTTCCAATTTCTGCACATCCTTGCCAATGCTTATTATTTTCTGTTTTTGGCTTTTTTTTTTTTTTTGCTGGTCATTTTAACAAGTGTGAAATAATATCTCATGGTGGTTTTGAAGACTTTTTTTTTTTTTTTTTTTGCGGTACGCGGGCCTCTCACTGTTGAGGCCTCTCCCGTTGCGGAGCACAGGCTCCAGACACGCAGGCTCAGCGGCCATGGCTCACGGGCCCAGCCGCTCTGCGGCATGTGGGATCTTCCTGGACCAGGCCACGAACCCGTGTCCCCTGCATCAGCAGGCGGACTCTCAACCACTGCGCCACCAGGGAAGCCCCTTGAAGACATTTTTTGATACTACTTTTTTTTTGCATTAGACCATCCAATTTATAAATGTTACCTATATCTTCTCTAAATTAATATATCACATAGCTGCAAATATTACAGTACTTGGCATTGTATTGCCAACAGTGATACAAAAGAACTAAAAAGGTTAGGGATTTCCCAGGACTCACAGGAAATTAGTGATGAATTTGGAGTTCTCAGAGGAAATTAGTGATAAATTGGGAATTGAATTGGTAGCTATGGATCCCCCACCTATTTACTTAATTCTTGGAAGCACACCTCAACTCCTAGCTTCCATGTTCTGTTACTATTTCTATGTGCAAAAATATGTATTTTTTTATTACCTAATATATTTATTTATTTATTTTTGGCTGCACTGGGTCCTCGTTGCTGCGCGCGGGCTTTCTCTAGTTGTGGCGAGTGGGAGCTACTCTCCATTGCGGTGTTCAGGCCTTTCATTGCAGTGGCCTCTGCCGTGGCGGAACATGGGCTCTAGGAGCAAGGCTTCAGTAGTTGCAACACTTTGGGCTCAATAGTTGTGGTACGCGGGCTCCGGAGCACAGGCTCAGCAGTTGTGGTGCACTCAGTTAGTGGCTCCATGGCATGTGGGATCTTCCCAGACCAGGGCTCGAACCCGAGTCCCCTGCATTGGCAGGCGGATTCTTAACCACTGTGCCACCAGGGAAGCCCCTATTACCTAAAATAGATGCCACCAAATTTTTATGAAGAACCATGTTGTATATTTCCATGTTAACATAAAAAGGACTCTTTACAAGCTACTTAAGTGATAACAAGGAGGAAATTAATTCTGATTAATGATAATCATCATATAAAACAAGTCAGTAAACAGTTAAGGGATACACAAAACAATTAGACGTAAACTAATTATATCAAAAACAGTAATCATGAGGGGAGGAGGCTACAAATGCAGGATTTTAAAAATGCATTTGAAGTTAAGAGATCAGCAACTTAAAGCAATCATATATATATAGAGACTGCTGTAAAAAAAAAAACCTCATGGTAACCACAAACCAAAAATCTATAATAGGTATACACACAAAAAAGAAAAAGGAATCCAAACATAACACTAAAGATAGTCATCAAATCACAAGAGAACAAAAGAAGAAGAAAGGAAAAAAAAGAACCTACAAAAAACAAACCCAAAATAATTTACAAAATGGCAATAAGAATATACATATTGATAATTAAATGGACTAAATGCTCCAACCAAAAGACACAGAGTGGCTGAATGGATACAAAACTAAGACCAGTATATATACTGCCTACAAGAGACTCATTTCAGATCTAAAGACACACACAGACTGAAAGTGAGGGGATGGAAAAAGGTATTCAATGCAAAGGGAAATCAAAAGAAAGCTGTTGTAGCAAAACTTGATAAAGCTTAAGAAAATGTAAAAGCACATAAATCTGAGGCAAGGAAAGGAAGTCTGTTGAAATAACATAAGATATTAAAAAGTAGTTTAATGTTTCACAAAATATGTAATTTTTAATTTAAAAGATGTTATCTTGATGGTTTGTGTACAAAACTTGATTAAAATTATATAATAAAGTCCAGAAGAGCACCAAAATTCATTTATTCATATCTATTAATGTATATAATTTTACAATAATATTTCATGTTATCTTTTTCACTGTATAGAAATTATTTCCATCTTTATTCAACTAAAGTCTTGCTAAAAGATAAACTGAGGCATATTAAATTTTAAGTTTATTTGAGCAAAGATCAATTCAAATTGGGCAGTGTGAAACAGGAAGTGGTTAGAAGTGCTCAGCTGACAGGAGCCAAGAAAGGAAATTATTTGACTGACTATATCTTAAAGCCTAGTTGGCTGTTCATGATTGGTTGTCCTTAGGATTCAATTTTGTAAGTACAAAGCATTTACAGGCTTAGGTTTTGGTTTCTTACACAGACTATCAATGCATTAGAGCCACCTCAGTCTGATGGTCTCCTTGTTTAATTAACAGTCTATAAATTAATGACTGAAAACTTTAATTGATAGTGTACAGCAGGTCTAAGTAAGCACCTTCTTCTATGTTAGCAATTCTGTAATTGTAGTCCCTGGATCAGGAGCATCTGCATCACGTGGGAACTTATTAGAAATGAAATTTCTCAGCCCCCCATGCCAGATCTAGAGAATCAGAAACTCTGGGTGGGGCACAACAATCTGTAATTTAATAAGTCCTTTGGATGATTCTGATGCACCCTGAAGTTTGGGAACCAGTTCCCTAGATAATCCTTGTGTAACTGTCAGCACAGTATGACATGGTGCATGGTACCCAACTTTTCACCTCACTTTCAACTTTTGCTTATTTTTTCATAACAAATAAAAATACGCTTAATTTTTCCCAGATTTTGAAAATGCCTCCCAAGGTCACTTCCACATTTAGAGCCAACTTCTGTCTCTTACTCCTCTGGCACTTTTATAGGATGAGTCCCAAATATTAAATAAAGAGAAATGCTAATGTTATAATACTTAAATAATCTATGGGCATATAATTTCATGTACTCTGTAGAGAAATTTGAGAGATGTGGGTTAGCCAAATTATAATGGAGCCTACAAAGCTCTATATTTGCCAGGTTAGACCTTAGAAGAGATTTCATCTTCTATTGCTAGTAAGCATTATTTCTTCTGCATAATAAATGTTATTGTTAAATGAATAGTTAACATTGACTCTTTTGTTACACATTCCTAACAAAATTATAGTTCTTTTAAGGTGTGCTGACAGAATTAATTTCTAATCTCAGTTTTTATAACTTTGTTATTCCTTTATACAATACTGCCAAACAGTACTAAGCAGTCTAAGGAGGAAAAAACCTCCAGCAGTAACACACTCTATTTCACACTGATTCTCATGAGTCATTTCAATAATATGTTGTTTTGAAGGTCAGCAGCTGGCAGGAAAAAGTAGAGAAGAAATAATGCATGAAGTTTTAAACTTCATAGTACACCAAAAAACTCTCTGCAGTCAGAATATATGTCTGTTTATGCTTTTAGATTTTCCATAACTTAAATTTACTGCTCAAAAAGGTAATTACTTTTTTATGTAGCTATGGGCATGGTATAACAGTAATTTAGTGCAATAGTTGGGACAGTCCCAACTTGAAAGTTCTCTAGCCTACAGCTAAATCCAGTTAGAAGAGTTAAATAACGTGAAAGTTCTGACTCATGGAAAATGAAAATCCACCATGACCTCCTGGGCTGGAGTAAGATAAAAATGTAAAATCTGACCCTCAAATGGACATGAATGGACATGAAGAAAACAGCGAAGGATATGTATCTTCAGGTTGAAATTAATTAAACCATAGTGATCCTTTCCTTATTTCACCATTTCAGGAAGGTTAGTAGGTTGTCTC
Organism: Monodon monoceros; assembly: GCF_005190385.1. Taxonomy (NCBI): domain Eukaryota; kingdom Metazoa; phylum Chordata; class Mammalia; order Artiodactyla; family Monodontidae; genus Monodon; species Monodon monoceros. Next base: position 47,435,556 of record NW_021703776.1, read on the forward strand.
TCTACCTTTTACCTATGGGCCCTTTAGAAAAGATGCCCTTTAGTCCCTGACAAGAAGCATTTTTAAGCTTTTAAGCTTTTCCCCATCACATTTATGGAAGTTAATGCTTCTTTTTTGCGGGTGTAGGGGGAGAGCAAGTTCTCAATAGGAAAGAAAACTTGAAAATGACCAAGGAACTCCATGACACCTAAACTGGTGAACCAAGTCCTTCATTTATAAATATGGATATGAAAAAATAATTTGCCAGGCATTTTGAGGAAAACAAATAGCTAGAAAGAGAGACCCCATAATGAACACACAAAAATAGAGAAAAAGTTAACCTTCTAAAAATTTACAATTCATACCTTCAAATAGATTTGAATGATTACTGCATCCAAAACATGAAATTATTAGAATAAGAGAATTCTTGGGAATTAAAAACATGATACTATGATATTTTTGAAAAAGAACTCAATTATAAGACTAAACAGCAACAAAATATATGTAGATGACCTAATGACTTGAAGATAAACTAGAAAGAAATTCACTGTTTTAGGCACTAAGCAAAGAGGTGGGATATATGAGAAAATATTGTTAAGAAAATATGTAGTAGACATTTGTCATTCTACCTGCTCAGCAGTTTAGAACATCTTTCCAATATTTGAGGAATTTCCCACCTATGAACATCACTAAGGTGGAAGCCAGACCCTTTCTTTCCCAGCCTCCCTTGTTAGTTGAAGGCAAAATTTGATTAGTTAAAAGTAAATATTGCAAGGTTTGGAATAATCTCTACTAAATTATTTTTTAGAAATATAATTTGCTAAAAGATGAGATAGATGGAATCACAAAATGTTCAACTGAACCACATAAAGCAGAAAAAGGGGAAGGAAAATGAACAAAAGAAAAAACCCAAGCATAATGAATAGAAACAGTTATAAACCATGAAGGTATTAATTAATCGATAATCATTTTAAATATGAATAGTCTAAATATGCCAATTAGAAGACAGAGATCGTCAAAGTGAATAAAAAATCAAACCCAACTATATGTTGTTTACAAAAAACCCACTTTAAATATAAAGACACAGATAGATTAAAAATAAAGGGATAAAGAAAGATATACTATGCCAACATTAATAAAAAATGAAAGCAAAACTATATTAATTTCAGAAAAATCAGACTTCAGAAAAAATTATTAAGGATAAAGACATGCATCCCATTAAGGTAAAAGTGTCAGTTCTCCAAGAATACCCAACAATCAATGTATGTATACCTAACAACAGACCTTCAAAGTACATGAGGCAGAACAGATAAAACTGTAAGGAGAAATACTTCAACACTCCTCTGTAGGTAATGCATAGATCAAACAGGCAGAAAATCAATAAGTATAATTGATGGAAATAGCACTATCAATCAACTTGATGTAATTAACATTTATAGAATATACAATAACAGCTGAATACACATTCTTCTCAAGCCTACATGGAACATTCATGAAAGTAGATTACAATCTGGGACATAAAATACACCTTTAAAAATGTTAAAGAGTAGAAATCATACAAAGTATGCTCTAGGACCACAATGGAATTAAACTAGATCAATAAAATTCTAGATCTGAAAGAATTCCCAAATATTTGGAAATTAAAGAGCATACATCTAAATAACACATGGGTCAACAAAGAAGCCTCAAAAATTATAAAAATTTTGAATTAAATAAAAATGAAAATACAACTTATCAGAATGTGTGGAATGCAGGAAAAACAGTGCTTAGTAGGAAATTAATAGCATTAAATGTCCATATTAGACATGAAGAAAATCTAAAATCAATAATCTAGGGACTTCCCTGGTGGTCCAGTGGTTAAGACTCTGCACTTTCAGTGCAGGGGGCGTGGGTTCAATCCCTGGTCAGGGAACTAAGATCCCACATGCCACGTGGCACAGCCAAAAAAAGTCTAGTTTAGGAAACTAAATAAAAGCAATTTATACCTAAAGGAAGCAGAAGAAAAGAAATAATAAAAATGAAAGCAGAGGTTAATAATATTGAAAAGAAGAAAACAGTAGGGAAAATTAGCAAAACCAAAAGCTGGCTTAAAAAAATAATCAGTAAAATTGATAAACCTATGGTCAGGCTAACTAAGCAAAAAGAGAAAAGACCCAAATTATCAACAGCAGAAATAAAAGAGATGTCATCGCTACAGATCCTATGGACATTAAAGGGGGGAGGGAAAAATTAGATATTTGGGATTAACATATACACACTACTAGATATAAAATAGATAACCAACAAGGACCTACTGTATAGCACAGATATCTATCTCTCTATATATATCTATATATCTATCTACCCATATCTATATCTATATATATCTGAATCACTTTTCTGTATACCTGACACCAACACAACATTGTAAATCAACTATACTTCAATTAAAGAAAACTGCAAAAAATATAAAAAATAAATAATATGAACAACTCTGCCCACAAATTTGATAATCTAGATTAAATGGACCAATTCCTTGAAACATTCAATTTGCCAAATCTCACACAGGAAGAAATAGGCAATCTTTATATCTATTAAAGAAATTGAATCAATCATTAATAACTTCCAGAACAGAAAGTGCCAGGCCCCATTGTGTTTGCTGGTGAATTCTACCAAACATTTAAAAAAGAAATTATACCAATACTCTACAACCTCTTTCAGAGGACAGAAGCAAAGGGAATAATTTCTAAGTCATTTTTTGAGGCCAGCATTACCTTAATACCAAATCCAAACAAAGACATTACAAAAATGAAAATTATAGACGAATCTCTCTCATGAACATAGGAGCAAAAAGTTTTAACAAAATTTATAAAAAGAATTATACAGCACAACCAAGAGGGATTTATCCCAGGTATGCAAGGCTGCTTCAGCATTTGAAAATCAATTACTCTAATCTGTCATATCAACAGGCTAAAAAAGAAAAATCACATGATCATACCAATAAACATAGAAAAAGCATATGATAAAATACAGCACAGATTCATTGCAAAAAAACCCCAGCGAACTAGGGTAGAAGGGAACTTCTTCATCTTGATAAAGAATATCTACAACAACTTTACAGTTAACATTGTACTTAATGGTGGGAAGCTTGAAGTTTTCCCACAAAGATCAGAAACACTGCAAGGATATCCCCTCTCACCACTCTTTTTCAACATTCTACTGGCTATCCTAGCTAATGCAGTAAGACATGAAAAGGAAATAAAATGTATACAGATTGGGAAGGAAGAATTAAAACTGTCTTTGTTTGTAGATGGCATGATTGTCTATGTAGAAAATTAGAAAGAACTGACAAAAAGGCTCCTGGCACTAATAAGCAATTATAGAAAAGTTTTAAGACACAAGGTTAATTTAAAAGGTTATAGCTTTCCAATATACCAGCAATAAACAAGTGGAATTTTACTATTCATACTTTGAAAACTGAGCCAATTATACCAAGTGGTTATATAAGATTTGAACTTATTTGAGATAAGACTAAGCACAAAAATACACTTTAAAGTGCCAGAGATCATGTGAGCTTTAAGGTGACACAATTATTGTAGGTGCAAGGCATGAATGACACATAATAGAGTTAGGACTCTTAAGGGAGAACACAAGGAAGATAAGGAACGTCATAAGCAAGCTGGTGTGAAAATAAAGGTTGAGTTTAGTCCTGGGATATGCGGTGGACTGGTGGAAAGATATTTCCTTTGTGAAATTATTCATCTTGAGTTAATGAAGGCAGACAAAATTTATTAGAACAATAAATGCATTTGAAAGATCCAGAATCTTTGAATTCTATCTCCCATTATGGACACTCCCAAGAAAAATATGGATGAATATGTTAGAAGAGAAATGTCAAGGCTCTTCCCATCAGTGCTGTCTGTCCTCTTGGTAGAAAAGAAAGGGGGTCAACCTCAGAAGCAGGTAAAAAAATGTAAAAGCTCAACTGGGACAGTCAAAAAAGAACACATAACAACAGGGGGGAAAAATAAAGAAAGAAAAGGACCACTACAAGTGTATCTCACCTGCTGGTTCAAAGGGATGTTATAATAAGTTATCTCTGATGCCATCAAAGTAAGAACAGTGATTCCAGGCCCAGAAAGGCTAGAGTTAGAATAATGAATAGCAGAGGGCAGATTAGAATGCTCCTTATTGAACCCCTGAAGATAGGCTTTGGAGGTATCAACAGCAGCTGAAGTTCAGAGCTCTGCTGAGTTTGATTCTCCAGTTGGCTGCATGTGAGGCAAGGAAGAAACTATCCCAGAACCAAATTCAAAGGTCTAAAGATTTTCAGGATAATGGGAGAAGAACCAAAAATGCCTTGGGAAATTGGCAGGAAATGAAGAAATACAGATAGAGAGTAAGAGATTTGGAGAGTGGGGAAAGCAATGGGATTAACTTTATTTAAATAATATCTTGATACAGATATGGGGAAATATGCTGAAAAGAGGGCATGGAGCAATATCATGATAGGCAATCTTCTTGAGAACGAGTTCAGGGTAGTGTTTGTAAAGATGATCAAATAACTAGAGAGAAAAATGCACAGAGTGAGAAGTTAGAAGTTTTTAACAAAGAGAAAATGTAAAGAACAACCAAACAGACGTGAAGAATACAATATTGAAATGAAAAATACAGTAGACGGAATTAACAGTAGACTAAACGATACAGAGAAACAGATCAGCGAGCTGAAAGACAGAGTAATTGAAATCACTGATGCTAAAGAGAAAAAAGAATGAAAAGAAATGAAGATAGTTTAAGAGACCTCTGGGACAACGTCAAGCACACTAATATTTGCATTTGCACTAATACTTGCACACTAATATTTTCTTTTATTTCCTTTGATTTAGGAGACAGATCCAAAAAAATACTGCTATGATTTATGTCAAAGAGTGTTCTGGCTCTGTTTTCTTCTAGGAGTTTTATGTTTTCCAGTCTTAAATTTAGGACTTTAATCCATTTTTAGTTTATTTTGGTACATGGTGTTAGAGAATGTTCTAACTTCATTCTTTTACAGGTAGCTGTTCAGTTTTCCCAGTACGACTTATTGAAGAGAAAGTCTTTTCTCCATTGTGTATTCTTGCCTCCTTTGTCATAGATGAATTGACCATATATGCATGGGTTTATTTCTGGGCTCTCTATTCTGTTCCATCAATCGGTCTGTTTTTGTGCCCATACCATACTGTTTTGATTGCTGTAGCTTTGTAGTATACTCTTAAGTCAGGGAGTGTGATTCATTCTTTATTTCTTCCTTTCTTTTTCCCTTCCTCCCTCCTTCCCTCCCTCCCTCCCTCCCTCCCTCCCTTCCTTCCTTCCTTCCTTCCTTCCTTTTTCTTTCTTTCTTTCTCAAGAATGTTTTGGCTATTCAGGGTCTTTTGTGTTTCCATACAAATTTTTAAATGATTTGTTCTAGTTCTGTGAAAAATGCCATTGGTATTTTGATAGGGATTGCACTGAATCTGTAGATTGCCTTGTAGTATGGTCATTTTAACAATATGAATTCTTCCAATCCATGAATATGTTACACCTTTCCATCTGTTTGTGTCATCTACAATTTCCTTCATCAGTGTCTTACAGTTTTCTGAGTATAGGTATTTTACCTCCTTAGATAAGTTTATTCCTAGGTATTTTATTCCTTTTGAGGTGACTGTAAATGAGATTGTTTCCTTAACTTCTCTTTCTGATAGTTTGTTATCATATAGAAATGCAATCAATTTTGTTTTTTAAGATTATTTATTTATTTATTTTTTGGCTGCATCGGGTCTTAGTTGTGGCACGCAGTATCTTTTGTCACAGCACGCAGGCTTCTCTCTAGTTGTGGCGTACAGGGTCCAAAGTGCGTGGGCTTTGTAGTTTGTGGCATGCAGGCTCTAGTTGAGGCGTGTGAGCTCAATAGTTGTGGCGTGCGGGATTGGTTGCCCCGTGGCATATGGGATCCTAGTTCCCTGACCAGTGATCGAACCCGTGTCCCCTGCAGTGTAAGGTGGATTATTTACCACTGGACCACCAGGGAAGTCCCTGCAATAGATTTTTGTATATTAATTTGTATCCTGCAACTTTACCAGATTCGTTGATGAACTCTAGTAGTTTTTTGGTGGTGTCTTTAGGATTTTCTATGTATAGTGTCATATCATCTGCAAACAGTGACAGTTTTACTTTTTCCTTTCCAATTTGGATTTCTTTTTCTTGCCTGATGGCTGTGGCTAGGACTTTCAATACTGTGTTGAATAAAAGTGGTTGAGAGTGGACATCCTTTTCTTCTTCCTGATCTAGAGGAAATGTTTTCAGCTTTTTACCTTTGAGTATGATGTTAGCTATGGACTTGTCCTATATGGCCTTTATTATGATGAGGTATGTTCCCTCTATGCTCGCTTTCTGGGAGAGTTTATCATAAATGGATATTGAATTTTGTCAAAAGCTTTTAGTGCATCTATTGAGATATCATAAGATTTTTTATCCTTCATTTTGTTAATGTGTATCACATTGATTGATTTGCAGATGTTGAAAAATGCTTGCATCCCTGAAATAAAGCCCACTTGATTATAGTGTATGATCCTTTTAATGTATTGTTGAAGCCAGTGTACTAATATTTTGTTGAGGATTTTTGCATCTATGATTGTCAGGGATGTTGTCCTGTAGTTTTCTTTCCTTGTAGTGTCCTTACCTAGTTTTGGTATGCGTAATGCTGTTCTCATAAAATGAATTCAGAAATGTTCCCACCTCTTATGTTTTTTAGAAGATTTTGAGATTTTTGGTATGAATTCTTCTTTAAATATTTGGTAGAATTCATCTGTGAAGCCATATGGTCCTGAAATTTTTTTTAATGCTAATAATATATTTTATTTCATGCAGTATAAAAAAACTATTGTAATTGTAACATGTAATCAATAAAGATTATTAATATATTTTACTTAAAAAAGTCAAGTCTTCAACATCACATGTACATTTTAGACTTAGAGCACATCTCAGTTTACATTTCAAATAGGGAGAGCCACATTTCAAATGCTCATTCACCACATGTGGCTAGTGGCTACCACGCTGAAGAGTGAAGATTTATACAACTCCTCCATGACTAATAAGAAATTCTGAATGTTTATAAAGACCATAGAACAAATATGTTTCTTGGTAAAGGCTAACTCATCCTTCAAGTCTTACCTCAAAGTCATCTCTTCTGTAGGACTTTCACTGAGCATCCTGGCCATAGCATCCCATACATATTTTCCTAGCATATGTTATAATGTTATATAATTATTGCATTATATAATATATGATTTTTTCTTATACAAAGTATTGATCTTAATGGCAAGAGCTGTCTGCATATCTACAGTCATAGTACCTTGCCTGTACTTTATCAATTAAACAAATATTTATTGAGTGCATACTGTCAAGCTCTGTTCTTTGTGCTTTAGATATATCTTTGTAGAATAAGATCACTGCCCTATTAGGGCTTACAGTTTTGGAAAATCTGTGCTCAGTAAAAAATATTGTTGAAGTAAGTGAAATTCAGGTGTTAACATTTTGGTAGTAGTCTGTAAACAATGGGTTAAACTTAAGAAAGTGATATTTAACAGGTATACATATAAAGTCTTGCAATTTGATTTAAAACAAAAACTTTCTACAGAGTTTTAGGTTAGGGAAAAAACTGTCTTAATGGTAGTTTACATGACTGAGTGGGTTTTTTTATTGTAATTATATATGATATTATGTAAATTTCAGGTGTACAACAGAATGATTCATGCTTTTAAAGGTTATATTCCATTTATATTTATTATAAAATATTGGCTATATTCCCTGTGTTGTTCAATATATCCTTGTAGTTTATTTATTTTATATATAGTAGTTTGTATCTCTTAATCCCCTACTCCTGTCTTGACCCTTCCCCCTTCCCTCTTCCCACTGGTAACCACGAGTTTGTTCTTTATATCTGTGAGTTTTTTCTTTTTTGTTATAGTCACTAGTTTATTTTACTTTTTACATTCCACATATAAGTGACATTATACAGTATTTGTCTTTCTCTGTCTGACTTATTTCACTTAGCATTATACCCTGCAAGTCCATCTGTGTTATTAGAAATGGCAAAATTTCATTCTATTTAATAGCTGAGTAATATTCCATTGTGTGTGCGTGTGTGTGTGTGTATATATATATATATATATATATATATATATATATATATATATGCCATATCTCCTTTATCTGTTCATCTGTTGATGGACACTTTGGCTACTTCCATATCTTGGCAATTGTAAATAATGCTTCTATGAACATTGGGGTGCATGTATCTTTTCAAATAAGTGTTTTTTTTTTTTAAGATATATACCCAGGAGTGGAATTGCTGAGTCTATGGCAGCTCTATTTTGAGTTTTTTGAGAAACCTCCGTACTGTTTTCCACAGTGGCTTTACCAATTTACATTTGCACAATAGTGTACAAGGGTTCCCTTTTCTCCACATGCTTGCCAATATATGTTATTTGTGGAATGTACCTCAACATAATAAAGGCCATATGCGACAAGCCCACAGCTTACATCATACTCAAAGCTGAAAGCTTTTTCTTCAAAATTGGGAACAAGACAAGGCTGCCCACTCTCACCACTTTTATTCAACATAGTATTGGAAGTTTTAGCTTGAGCAGTTAGGCAAGGAAAAGAAATAAAAGTCCTTCAAATAGCAAAAGAAGAAGTAAATCTGTCTATTTGAAGGTGACATGATATTATATATAGAAAACCCTAAATATTCCACACAAAAGCTGTTATACTAATAAGTGAATTCAGCAAAGCTGTACGGTACATAATAAACAATAAACAATAAACAAATATCAGTTGCATTTCTATACACCAATAACAAACTATCAGAAAGAGAAATTAAGAAAACAGTCCCATTTACAATTGCATCAAAAAGAATGATATACCTAGGAATATTTTAACCAAGGAGGCCAAAGACCTGTCAACTGAAAGCTAAGATACAGATGAAAGTAATAGATCATATAAATAAATGAAAAGGTATTCCATACTCATGAATTGGAAGAATTACTGTTGTTAAAATGTCCATACTGCCCAAAGCAATCTATAGATTCAATACAATCTCTATCAAAATTTCAATGGCACTTTTCACAAAAATAGATTAAACAATCCTAAAATTAGTATGGAACCACAAAAGATCATGAATAGCCAAAGCAACCTTGAGAAAGAAGAACAAAGCTAGAGGCACCTTGCTTCCTGATTTCAAACTATATTACTAAGCTATAGCAATCAAAACAGTATGGTATTGCCATGAAAACAGACACACAAATCAATGAAACAGAATAGAGAGCAAAGAAATAAACCCACATATGTATGGTCAATTAATATATGTCAAAGGAGCCAAGAATATACAATGGGGAAAGGATGGTTTCTTCAATAAATTATACTGAGAAAACAGGACCGCTATCTTACACTGTACCCAAAAATCAACTTAAATGGGTTAAAGACTTGAACGTCAGACCTGAAACCATAAAACTCCTAGAAGAAAATAGGTGGTAAGCTCCTTGATCTCAGTCTTGGCAATGATTTTTTGCATTTGACACCAAAAGCAAAGGCAACAAAGGCAAAAATAAATAAGTGGGACTAAATCAAACTAAAATACTTCTGCACAGCAAAGGAAACTGTGAAGAAAATGAATAGGCCCACCAAATGTGAGAAAATATTTGCAAATCATCTATCTGATAAGGGGTTAATATCCAAAATATATAAAGAACTCATACAACTCAACAACAGAAAAACAATCTGATATAAAAACGTGCAGAAGATCTGAATAGACATTTTTTCACAGAAAACATACAGGTAGCCATCAGGTACAAGAAAAGATACTTAAAATCAGTAATCATCAGGGAAATACAAATCAAAACCACAATGAGGTATCATATCACCTCACACCTATTGAAATGGCTATCATCAAAAAGGCAAGAGGGGGGCTTCCCTGGTGGTGCAGTGGTTGAGAGTCCGCCTGCCGATGCAGGGGACACGGGTTCGTGCCCCGGTCCGGGAGGATCCCACATGCCGCGGAGCGGCTGGGCCCGTGAGCCATGGCCGCTGAGCCTGCGTGTCCACAGCCTGTGCTCCGCAACGGGAGAGGCCACAGCAGTGAGAGGCCCGCGTACAGAAAAAAAAAAAAAAAGGCAAGAGGGGCTTCCCTGGTAGCGCAGTGGTTAAGAGTCCACCTGCCAATGCAGTGGACATGGGTTCAATCCCTGGTCTGGGAAGATCCCATATGCAGCTGAGCAACTAAGCCCATGCACCACAACTACTGAGCCTGTACTCTAGAGCCTGTAAGCCACAACTACAGAGCCCGTGTGCCACAACTACTGAAGCCTGTGCGCCTAGAGCCTGTGCTGTGCAACAAGAGAAGCCACCACAGTGAGAAGTCCACACGCTGCAACGAACAGTAACTCCTGCTCGCCGCAACTAGAGAAAGCCTGCGCGCGGCAACGAAGACCCAACACAGCCAAAAATAAATAAATGAAATAAATTTATTTTTTTAAAAAAGATGGCCTCTCAATTTAAAAAAAAGGGCAAGAAATAACAAGAATTGGAAAGATGTGGCTAAAAGGGAATCCTTGTGCACTGTTGGTGGGAATGTAAATTGGAGCAGCCACTGTGGCAACAGTTTGGAGGTTCTTCAGAAGGTTAAAACACAACTACCATATGATCTACTTCTGGACATTTATGCAAAGTAAATGACAGCATTAACTCAAAAAGATATCTGCACCCCCAGGTTTATTGCAGCATTATTTACAATAGCCAAGAAAGAAACACCCTAGTGTCCATTGATAGATGAATGGGTAATATATATATATATATATATATATATACACACACACACACACACACACACACAATGGAATATTATTCAGTCATAAAAGTATGAAATCTTGCCAGTTATGACAACACGGATGGACCTTGAAGGTATTATGCTAAGCGAAATAAGTCAGACAAAGAAAGACAAATACCATATGATCTCGCTAACTTGTGGAATCTAAAGAAAATCATATATACAGATTGGTGGTTACTAGAGGTGGGGGATGGAGGGTGTGTGAATGGGTGAGGGTTGTCAAAAGGTACTAACTTCCAGTTATTAAAAAATAGTCCTGTGGATATAATGATAGCATGGTGTCTATCGTTAATAATAGTGCATTACATATTTGAAAGTCGCTAAGGGAGTAATTTTAAAAATTCTTCACCACAAGAAAGAAAAAAATGTGTGGCAATGGACGTTAACTGAACTTATTGTGCTGGCCATTTCACAATCTATACATGTATTGAATGGTTATGTTGTACACCTGCAATTAATATAATGTGTCAATTAAATCTCCATAAAAATTAATCCAAAAAATTTTTAAAAGAAGCACTTTAATCCACATCTAACTTCCTGTGTTCATTCTCAAGCAGGTTCAAAAGAGGAGAGTGGTAATCAGTGAACACTCTCCCCAACCCCAGCTTTGATTTTGGTGAGTTTTAGCACCTAGTAACAAGGCCTAAACCTAGTTCTTAGAATTGGGCATTATTTCAGTGTTGTACTAACACAAAATTGGTAATTTGATATACAGATTTTGTGGCCCTAAAGCTAATAAAACGCCATTACCTTACTTGTGATTAATCTTAAGAATTGCAGGCAGTGATGAAACTTGGGGTGGTACTCAGGTGTTCATTTCAAAGTTACAGAAATGAACAATATATAGTCTTGAAGTCAATTTAGGTTTAGAAGGTAGGATGCTGTGTTTTTTATTAGGCTTATTCTAACATCAGGTTCTTTCAATAATGTTGAAACCTTTTAGAATAGATAAAATGTTTTTTGTTATTTTTTAAAAGAATTTAATCTATAATGAATTTTCATGATTGGCTGTCTCTGCCTATAACTTTCACCTATTCCTTCCTTGGTTTATGGCAGGGACTGCTTGAAAAGAAGTAGCCAGTGATACAAAGTTATATAACTGATCATTTTAATGCAGCTACTTTCTTATGTTAGGACTATAAGGCCTGATATAAAACAGTAATTAATGATCTTTCAGAGTAATTAATAATCATTATTGTCCTGGATCAAAATGTTATTCTGTAAATTAACCTGAGTTTCCAGGGAGCAAGATTTCTGATGTACATGTGTCATCTATCTCTAGTGATTATCTGAAAATAGAATTAGGGAGGTTTATTGTACGCTAAAAGGGTTTCTTTTATTTATTTATTATTTGGCTGCGTTGGGTGTTTGTTGCTGCACGTAGGCTTTCTTTAGTTGCGGCGAGCAGTGGCTACTCTTCATTGTGGTGCGCAGGCTTCTCTTGTTGTGGAGCATGGGCTCTAGGCGCACGGGCTTCAGTAGTTGCGGCATGTGGGCTTCCGTAGCTCTGGCTCGCGGGCTCTAGACCTCAGGCTCAGTAGTTGTGGCACACGAGTTTATTTGCTCTGCGGCATGTGAGATCTTCCCTGCCCAAGGCTCGAACCCATGTCCCCTGCATGGGCAGGTGGATTATTAACCACTGCGCCACCAGGGAAGACCTAAAAGCGTTTCTTGGAAGGTTAATTTGGGAGGAGAGGGTCATCTAGCCTCCCTTTCTCTTGTTGATCCTTTCTAATTCTAATTTAAACACTAATAAAAACAAACACTTGAGAAATTTAGTGTATTCTAGAAAAATTCTCAAATGCCAAACATTAAGAAAGATTCTTTGTCTGCACTAAATGATGATTAAATTGTGCCTGGTCACAAATAACTTGGGTAACAATGGTGCCTAAGAAAGTTGGGGTACCCTGGCAGGAGAATCTTTGGGTACTCATCCTTTAATTGCATTTGGTATCTCAGTGCACGGTCTGTGCATTGTGTCCCCCAAACCTGGTCTAGTGTCTGGCACATTAAAAGAAATCAATAATTATTGAACACACACATATATTTATTTAAATATTTATTATTTATCCCCCTAGATTCTTCTCTATATATATTCAAAGAAGCCAGAACACACGCACGCACACACACATACACACTTTTTTAAAAAACATTTTTATTGGAGTATAATTGCTTTACAATGGTGTGTTAGTTTCAGCTTTATAATAAAGTGAATCAGTTATACATATGTATATCCCCATATCTCTTCCCTCTTGCGCCTCCCCTCTTCCCACCCTCCCTATCCCACCCTTCTAGCTGGTCACAAAGCACCAAGCTAATCTCCCTGTGTTATGCGACTGCTTCCCACTAGCTATCTATTTTACATTTGGTAGTGTATATATGTCCATATATACACTACCACTCTCTCACTTTGTCCCAGCTTACGCTTCCCCCTCCCCGTGTCCTCAAGTCCATTCTCTAGTAGGTCTGCATCTTTATTTCCGTTTTGCCCCTAGGTTCTTCATGACCTTTTCTTTCTTTTTTTTTTTTTTTAAGATTCCATATATATGTGTTAGCATACGGTATTTGTTTTTCTCTTTCTGACTTACTTCACTCTGTATGACAGACTCTAGGTCCATCCACCTCACTACAAATAACTCAGTTTCGTTTCTTTTTATGGCTGAGTAATATTCAATTGTATATATGTGCCGTGTCTTCTTTATCCATTCATCTGTCGTTGGACACTTAGGTTGCTGCCATGTCCTGGCTATTGTAAATAGAGCTGCAATGAACATTGTGGTACATGACTCTTTCTGAATTATGGTTTGCTCCGGGTATATGCCCAGTAGTGGGATTGCTGGGTCGTATGGTAGTTCTATTTTTAGTTTTTCAAGGCACCTCCATGCTGTTCTCCATAGTGGCTGTATCAATTTACGTTCCCACCAACAGTGTATAAGGGTTCCCTTTTCTCCACAGCCTCTCCAGCATTTAATTTTTCTAGATTTTTTGATGATGGCCATTCTGACTGGTGTGAGATGATATCTCATTGTGGTTCTGATTTGCATTCCTCTAATGATTAATGATGTTGAGCATTCTTTCATGTGTTTGTTGGCAATCTGTATATCTTCTTTGGAGAAATGTCTATTTAGGTCTTCTGCCCGTTTTTGGATTGGGTTTTTTGTTTTTTTGATATTGAGCTGCATGAACTGCTTGTAAATTTTAGAGATTAATCCTTTATCAGTTGCTTCATTTGCAAATATTTTCTCCCATTCTGAGGGTTGTCTTTTCATCTTGCTTATGGTTTCCTTTGCTGTGCAAAAGCTTTGAAGTTTCATTAGGTCCGATTTGTTTATTTTTGTTTTTATTTCCAATTCTCTAGGAGCTGGATCAAAAAGGATCTTGCTGTGATTTATGTCATAGAGTGTTCTGCCTATGCTTTCCTGTAAGAGTTTGATAGTGTCTGCTCTTACATTTAGGTCTTCAAACCATTTCGAGTTTATTTTTGTGTATGGTGTTAGGGAGTGTTCTAATTTCATTCTTTTACCTGTAGCTGTCCAGTTTTCCCAGCACCACTTATTGAAGAGGCTGTCTTTTCTCCATTGTATATTCTTTTTTTTTTTTGAGGTACGCAGGCCTCTCCCATTGTGGAGCACAGGCTCCGGATGCGCAGGCTCGGTGGCCATGGCTCACAGGCCTAGCCGCTCCACGGCATGTGGGATCTTCCTGGACCGGGGCACGAACTCCATGTCTCCTGCATCGGCAGGTGGACTCTCAACCACTGCACCGCCAGGGAAGCCCTCCATTGTATATTCTTGCCTCCTTTATCAAAGGTAAGGTGACTATATGTGCGTGGGTTTATCTCTGGCCTTTCTTTCCTGTTCCATTGATCTATATTTCTGTTTTCGTGCCAGTACCATACTTTCTTGATTACTGTAGCCTTGTAGTATAGTCTGAAGTCAGGGAGCCTGATTCCTCCAGCTCCGTTTTTTCTTTCTCAAGATTGCTTTGGCTATTCAGGGTCTTTTGTTTTTTTCCATGCAAATTGTTAAGTTTTTTGTTCTAGTTCTGTGAAAATGCCAGTGTTAGTTTGATAGGGATTGCAGTGAATCTGTAGATTGCTTTGGGTAGTATAGTCATTTTCACAATGTTGATTCTTCCAACCCAAGAATATGGTATATATCTCCATCTGTTTGTATCATCTTTAACTTCTTTCCTCAGTGTCTTATAGTTTTTTGCATACAGGTCTTTTGTCTCCTTAGGTAGGTTTATTCCTAGGTATTTTATTCTTTTTGTTGCAATGGTAAATGAGAGTGTTTTCTTAATTTCACTTTAAGATTTTTCATCATTAGTGTATAGGAATGCCAGAGATTTCTGTGCATTAATTTTGTATCCTTCTACTTTACCAAATTCATTGATTAGCTCTAGTAGTTTTCTGGTAGCATCTTTAGGATTCTCTATGTATTGTATCATGTCATCTGCGAACAGTGACAGCTTTACTTCTTCTTTTCCGATTTGGATTCCTTTATTTCCTTTTCTTCTCTGATTGCTGTGGCTAAAATTTCCAAAACTATGTTGAACAATAGTGGTGAGAGTGGGCAACCTTGTCTTGTTCCTGATCTTAGTGGAAGTGATTTCAGTTTTTCACCATTGAGGATGATGTTGGCTGTGGGTTTGTCATATATGGCCTTTATTATGTTGAGGTAGGTTCCCTCTATGCCTACTTTCTGGAGGGTTTTTATCATGAATGGGTGTTGAATTTTGTCGAAAGCTTTCTCTGCATCTATTGAGATGGTCATATGGTTTTTCTCCTTCAATTTGTTAATATGGTGTATCACATTGATTGATTTGCATATATTGAAGAATCCTTGCATTCCTGGGATAAACCCCACTTGATCATGGTGTATGATCCTTTTAATGTGCTGTTGGATTCTGTTTGCTAGTATTTTGTTGAGGATTTTTGCATCTATGTTCATCAGTAATATTGTTCTGTAGTTTTCTTGTTTTGTGACATCTTTGTCTGGTTTTGGTATATGGGTGATGGTGGCCTCGTAGAATGAGTTTGGGAGTGTTCCTCCCTCTGCTATATTTTGGAAAACTTTGAGAAGGATAGGTGTTAGGTCTTCTCTAAATGTTTCATAGAATTCACCTGTGAAGCCATCTGGTCCTGGGCTTTTGTTTGTTGGAAGATTTTTAATCACAGTTTCAATATCAGTGCTTGTGTTTGGTCTGTATCCTGGTTTAGTCTTGGAAGATTTTGCATATCTGAGAATTTGTTTATTTCTTCCAGGTTGTCCATTTAATAAGGCATACAGTTGCTTGTAGTAATCTCTCATGATCCTTTGTATTTCCATAGTGTCATTTGTTACTTCAGCTTTTTCATTTCTAATTCTATTGTTTTGAGTCTTCTCCCTTTTTTTCTTGAGGAGTCTGGCCAATGGTTTATCAATTTTGATTTTCTTCTCAAAGAACCAGCTTTTAGTTTTATTGATCTTTGCTATCATTTCCTTCATTTCTTTTTCATTTATTTCTGATCTGATCTTTATGATTTCTTTCCTTCTGCTAACTTTGGCGTTTTTTGTTCTTTCTCTAATTGCTTTAGGTGTAAGGTTAGGTTGTTTATTTGAGATGTTTCTTGTTTCTTAAGGTAGGATTGTATTGCTATAAACTTCCCTCTTAGAACTGCTTTTCCTGCAATCCATAGGTTTTAGGTTGTCGTGTCTCCATTGTCATTTGTTTCTAGGTATTTTTTGATTTCTTCAGTGATCTCTTGATTATTAAGTAGTGTGTTGTTTAGCTTCCATGTGTTTGTATTTTTTACAGATTTTTTCTGTAATTGATATCTAGTCTCATAGCATTGTGGTCAGAAAAGATACTTGATATGATTTCAATTTTCTTAAATTTACCAAGGCTTGATTTGTGACTCAAGATATGATCTATCCTGGAGAATGTTCCATGAGCACTTGAGAAGAAAGTGTATTCTGTTGTTTTGGGATGGGATGGCCTATAAATATCAATTAAGTCCATCTTGTTTAATGTATCATTTAAAGTTTGTATTTCCTTATTTATTTTCATTTTGGATGATCAGTCCATTTGTGAAAGTGGGGTGTTAAAGTCCCCTACTATGATTGTGTTACTGTCGATTTCCCCTTTTATGGCTGTTAGTACTTGCCTTACATATTGAGGTGCTGCTACGTTGGGTGCATAAATATTTGCAATTGTTATATCTTCTTCTTGGATTGATCCCTTGATCATTATGTACTGTCCTTCTTTGTCTCTTGTAATAGACTTTGCTTTAAAGTGTATTTTTTCTGATATGAGAATTGCTACTCCAGCTTTCTTTTGATTTCCATTTGTATGGAATATCTTTTTCCGTCCCCTTACTTTCAGTCTGTATGTGTCCCTAGGTCTGCAGTGGGTCTCTTGTAGACAGCATATATACGGGTCTTGTTTTTTTATCCATTCAGTCAGTCTGTGTCTTTTGGTTGGAGTTTTTAATCCATTTACATTTAAGGTAATTATAGATATGTATGTTCCTATTACCATTTTCTTAATTGTTTTGGGTTTGTTATTGTAGGTCTTTTCCTTTTCTTATGTTTCCTGCCTAGATAATTTCCTTTAGCATTTGTTGTAAAGTTGTTTTGGTTGTGCTGAATTCTCTTAGCTTTTGCTTGTCTGTAAAGGTTTTAATTTCTCCGTCAAATCTGAATGAGATCCTTGCTGGGTAGAGTAATCTTTGTTGTAGGGTTTCCCTTTCATCACTTTAAATATATCCTGCCACTCCCTTCTGGTTTGCAGAGTTTCTGCTGAAAGATCAGCTGTTAACCTTATGGGGATTCCCTTCTATGTTATTTGTTGTTTTTCCCTTGCTGCTTTTAATATTTTTTCTTTGTATTTAATTTTTGATAGTTTGATTAATATGTGTCTTGGCGTGTTTCTCCTTGGATTTATCTTGTATGGGACTCTCTGTGCTTCCTGGACTTGATTAACTATTTCCTTTCCCATATTAGGGAAGTTTTCAACTATAATCTCTTCAAATAGTTTCTCAGTCCCTTTCTTTTTCTCTTCTTCTTCTGGGACCCCTATTATTCGAATACTGGTGCATTGAATATTGTCCCGGAGGTGTCTGAGAATGTCCTGAATTTTTTTCATTCTTTTTTCTTTATTCCGCTCTGCAGTAGTTACTTCCACTATTTTATCTTCCAGGTCACTTATCCGTTCTTCTGCCTCAGTTATTCTGCTATTGATCCCTTCTAGAGAATTTTTAATTTCATTTATTGTGTTGTTCATGATTGATTGTTTCATCCTTAGTTCTAGATCCTTGTTAAATGTTTCTTGCATTTTGTCTATTCTATTTCCAAAATTTTGGATCATCTTTACTATCATTATTCTGAATTCTTTTTTAGGTAGACTGCCTATTTTCTCTTCGTTTGTTAGGCCTGGTGGGTTTTTGCCTTGCTCCTTCATCTGCTGTGTGTTTCTCTGTCTTCTCATTTTGCTTAACTTACTATGTTTGGGGTCTCCTTTTCGCAGGCTGCAGGTTCGTAGTTCCTGTTGTTTTTGGTGTCTGTCCCCAGTGGCCAAGGTTGGTTCAGTGGGTTGTGTAGGCTTCCTGGTGGAGGGGACTAGTGCCTGTGTTCTGGTGGATGAGGCTGGATCTTGCCTTTCACGTGGGAGGTCCATGACTGGTGGTGTGTTTTGGGGTGTCTGTGACCTTATTATGATTTTATGTAGCCTCTCTGCTAACAGGCGGGGTTGTGTTCCTGTCTTGCTAGTTGTTTGGCATAGCGTGTCTAGCACTGTAGCTTGCTAGTCATTGAGTGGAGCTGGGTCTTGGCGTGGAGGTGGAGATCTCTGGGAGATTTTTGCTGTTTGCTATTACATGGAGCTGGAAGTTCTCTGGTGGACCAGTGTCCTGAACTTGGCTCTCCCACCTCAGAGGCACAGCCCTGATTCCTGGCTGGAGCACCAAGAGCCTGTCATCCACATGGCTCAGAATAAAAGGGAGAACAAAAGATAGAAAGAAAGAAAAAGGTAAAATAAAATAGAAGTTATTAAAATGAAAAGCAAGAAATAATTATTTCAAAAAAATTTTTTAAGTTATTATAAAAAAGGAAAGAAAGAACAATCAAACCAGAAAACAAATCCACCAATGATAACAAGCCCTGAAAACTATACTTAAAAACAAAACAAATGGGCTTCGCTGGTGGCGCAGTGGTTGAGAGTCCACCTGCTGATGCAGGGGACACGGGTTCATGCCCCGGTCTGGGAAGATCCCAAATGCCGTGGAGCATGTAGGCCCGTGAGCCATGGCCGCTGAGCCTGCGCGTCTGGAGCCTGTGCTTCGCAACAGGAGAGGGCACAACAGTGAGAGGCCCGCGTACCACAAAAACAAAACAAAAAAAAACGGGCAGAGAGAACCCTAGGACAAATGGTAAAAGCAAAGCTATACATAGAAAATCACACACAGAAGCATACACTCTCACAAAAAGAGAAAAAGGGAAAAATATATAAATGTCGTTGCTCCCAAAGTCCACTTCCTCAATTTGGGATGATTCATTGTCTCTTCAGGTATTCCACAGGTGCGGGGTGCATCAAGTTGACTGGAGATTTAATCCGCTTGCTCCTGAGGCTGCTGGGAGAGCTTTCCCTTTCTCTTCTTTGTTCACACAGCTCCCGGGGTTCAGCTTTGGATTTGGACCCGCCTCTTCGTGTACCTCGCCTGTTCTTCGCTCAGACAGGACGGGGTTAAAGGAGCAGCTGCTTTGGCGGCTCTGTCTCACTCAGGCTGGGGGGAGGGAGGGTTACGGATGCGGGATGAGCCTGCGGCGGCCGAGGCCCGCGTGACGTTGCACCAGCCTGAGGCGCGCCGTGCATTCTCCCGGGGAAATTGTCCCTGGATCACGGGACCCTGGCAGTAGTGGGCTGCACAGGGTCCTGGGAGGGGAGGTGTGGACAGTGACCTGTGCTTGCTTCTTGGTGGCAGGAGCAGCAGCCTTAGCGTCTCGTGCCCGTCTCTGGGGTCCGTGTTGATAGCCGCAGCTCGCACCGGTCTCTGGAGCTCCTTTACGCAGCGCTCTTAATCCCGTCTCCTCGTGCACCATGAAACAAAGAGGCAAGAAAAAAAATCTGTTGCCTCTTCGGCAGCTCCAGACTTCTCCCGGACTCCCTCCCGGCTAGCCGTGGTGCACTAGCCCCTTCAGGCTGTGTTTACGCCGCCAACCCCAGTCCTCTCCCTGGGATCTAAGCTCCGAAGCCCGAGCCTCAGTTCCCAGCCCCTGCTCATCCCGGCAGGTGAGCAGACAAGCCTCTCTCGGGCTGGTGAGTGCTGGTCGGCACCGACCCTCTGTGCGGGGATCTCTTTGCTTTGCCCTCTGCACCCCTGTGGCTGCGCTCTCCTCTGCGGCCCCGAAGCTTTCCCCCTCTGCCACCCAAAGTCTCCGCCTGCGAAGGGGCTTCCTAGTGTGTGGAAACCTTTCCTCCTTCACAGCTCCCTCCCACTGGTGCATGTCCTGTCCCTATCCTTTTGTCTCTGTTTATTCTTTTTTCTTTTGCCCTACCCAGGTATGTGGGGAGTTTCTTGCCTTTTGGGAGGTGTGAGGTCTTCTGTCAATGTTCAGTAGGTGTTCTGTAGGAGTTGTTCCACATGTAGACGTGTTTCTGATGTATTTGTGGGGAGGAAGGTGATCTTCACGTCTTACTCCTCCGCTATCTTGAAGCTCCTCTCCACACTTATTTATTATTTACTATTTATCCATCTAGATTCTTCTCTACGTATATTGAAGAAAGCCAGGAGACACACACATTTATTTATTTACTTATTTATTATTTATCCATGTAGATTGTTCTCTACATATATTCAAGGAAGCCAGAACACACACACACACACAGCTTTATTATTTATTTATCCATCTAGATTCTTTATATATTTTTTAAAAAGCCAGAAAATGAGTAAAGGGTGGGGGTTGGGTATTTAATTTCTCCAGGAAAATATTAGATGCTTGGGTAATATGTTAGTTATCACATATTTTATAGGTGTGTACCATATATTTTTTCATTATGTTATGCAGTTCTTTATGAATTCAAAACCGCTGGTCTTAGTTTTGATTGCGATTATGATTCCATGAGTAATTTTGTTTACCCTCTTCTGCCATTAACTTCTTCCTTTTTGTAGTTCTTGATTTATCTGGAATCCAGTAGTGTATTTTTTGAGGTATGGATCAAAAGCAGTTCTTCTCCACATATGTTTAATTGCTTTTATATGTTTTTATAATCTGTGTGTTTTCCCTTAAGTTCTGTTTAATCATGTGGTTTAGGAAGAGGGATGGGGGTCAGAAGGGGGAGGAGTGTAGGTGTAACAAAACAGGGATGTATAGGGTACTTCAGTTTCCTTTCAAAGTGGTTTGGTTAATAGCTCTAACACCATATTGTCTACGTTATAAGTAACCCCCACCCCCCAAAGCAAGCATTTGTGTCCCACTACCAATTGTGCCAGTTCCACCCACCACCCAGCGCACCTTGGAGACCTTGTGAACTCTGGGCTGGATGTGTAACTATTCAGGATAGTGTGTTTCCAAAGTGAGAGTTTTTAGGTTGTGTGTCCATCATTACCCCAGATCATTCCATTTAGTCATCATCTCCCATGTGTAATTCCCAATAAATGACTGTGTTTATGTCATCACCATGTCACATGAACCCAGTAACTCTTCAAAACTGGCACATCATCGAGTCCCTTTTTCAGGTTTTCTTTTTCTAAGGAGGGGGGAGGCTGGCAATCTGTTGGTGTTTTTCTTCCAGTTTTATTGTGATATAACTGACATAAGTTTAAGGTATGCAGTATCATGGTTTGACTTATATTGTGAAATGATTACCATTATACATTTAGTTCAGGTTTTATATATGCAGCCTATTATTCTACAACTCTAATGTTATTATGTTTTGAAATTTGGTAGGTTGAGTGCCTCATGAACCTCATTTGTCACTTTTCCTTAGATAACTTTCATGATCACTCTGATATTGTTTTACTGTTACTTGGCATTAAAAACATCTGTATCCTAATTTCTCTGCACGTCATACCTGATTATATTTGGTATTTTTTTATCCTCACTAAAGTTTTAATAATTTTCTATTAATAAACCTCAAATATTCCAAGTAAAATTTATATAAAAATAGTTTTATATATTATGTCAGTAGAATCTCTATTAATTGTGTGGCTTTAATTTATATGTTAAAGTTTTGAAACTTAAAAAGTTTTTTTATTATGTCCATAGAGTCACTGTTAATTGTGTGGCTTTATTTTATACATTTGCAGCAGGAATGATTTCGTTGATTTCCTGGAGTATTCTGGGTAAATAATGGATACTGGGTTGCTTGATTGATGTATTCATTATATTACCCCCACCACTTCCCCCCTTCCCCCCCAACCCCATCCTCTAGACCCCCTACCCTCCTAACTCCTCCTTCTTCCTTCACCCTCCCTTGTCCTCTCTCTCTCCACCCCTCCTTCCTCCTTCCCCCTCTCCCCCCTTCCTCACCCCTCCTTCCTTTCCTCTTTCCCCCTCTTCCCGCTTCTTCCCTCCTTCCCCCTCTCCCTCTCCCCCTTTCCTGTCCTCCCCCCCACCCTGTTCACTTTATGCCAGTGTATGCTGAAATGATTGAGACACAGTTTGCACTTAACCACTAAATCTTTATTGAATTTTTACTCTAACATCAATACAATATTAGTAAATAGAAATACAGAGTAAAGAGAAAACAGCAATAAAATGGGGAAGGGCAGGGAGGTGGGGCAGGGATAGGTAGGAGGTGTAGAGTTAGGGAAAAGGGGCAGAGGTGAGGAGGAGGGCTACTGACAGGGGCATAAGCAATGGTTCTTATTCATCACTTTCCTGTAACTTCCATGAATCTTTACTATCCATCATTATCAATTTCACTCCAGCAACAACTTCTCAAAGGGCATCTATCTATCCTAACTCTCTAAAGGCTTTGCTTACAATCTCAATCCCTGGAGTGAATACGCAGGGCCGAGTGGCTCTATTAAATTATTTATCCAGTCATCTTTGAACTTTCTCCCGCTAGGTTTTTATCCATGTTCAATAGCCCTAAAAAGATTGATCTCCCTGCAGTTCCCTCTGAATTTATTTGAAATCTTTAGGGGTAGCAATCATAGGGTAAGGGATCACAAGTAAGTACACATGTCCACTTACAGAGATATCTAACACATTATATCATGCTTTTTAACTAATCCCACCCACTTAAGATTACTTAATAGTCCCTCCCACTCTAAAATACTTATGATTATATATATATCCCCAATTA
Source organism: Monodon monoceros (assembly GCF_005190385.1). Classification (NCBI taxonomy): domain Eukaryota; kingdom Metazoa; phylum Chordata; class Mammalia; order Artiodactyla; family Monodontidae; genus Monodon; species Monodon monoceros. Next base: position 47,458,708 of record NW_021703776.1, read on the forward strand.
CTTATACTGATTACATAAAGATATAGAAACAATGCAATTTTCCACAGACCAATTTGATAGCATTCTACAATCTGAAACAACAAAGAACTTTCAGTCCCAACCGATGTGCATTCTTTCTTTAAGATGAAAACACAGCATGGTTCCCATCAGGCTCTTCATCTCTGCACGTGGTCCTTTATCTCTGCCCAGGTCTTTCTAGCAGAGTGTTCTCTGTTGCCAGTCTTGGAATTCTATCTGATGTTAGACATCTGTGGTGGATGATGACTGGATCAATTCAGGAGTCCAAGAGGTACCTGCAAACTTAAACAGAAATCCAGACTGCACTACGTAGATGTGCCCCTCTTATTTTGTGCACCTGCAAGTTCACTGGTGCTAGCTCACGATTTATTCCAACTAATTCCAGTATCTAATACAAATACCTCATTGCTCAAACTAAATTGACCCTTCAGAAATGTTTGTAAACTTCCTCCGTTTCAACAACCTAACATGGTGACCTTAGCTAGTTCTCTCCACGTCCACCTAACAATGGGAGCTTATACCTTCTTCCTTGATTTTTTTAATTAACACTGAAAATTTGGGCCAAAAGTCAATCAATTTTGCCAATTTGTTTCAAAAGGTAGACTGTTGGCTTTTCTTAATAATTTTGATGTTTTAATTTATTTATCTCCTTTGTTTCTATATTGCTCCCTTTCCACCTTCTTTAGAGATTTAATTCTTTGCTTTCCCCTTTCTGTTGAATAAGGCATTTTGTTGGGAAATGCCAAAAAGATTGTATTCAGTTAAAATAGTTGATCAACAGCAATGAAATAAATCACATGAGCGAAAGGAAACTTAATTCTGATTCTACAGAATAAATTTGAGATTACTTATCCTTAACACCTACACTTCTAGATGGCATATATAGCTATAGAGCATAGTACACACTGCCAAACAGGTTTTCACAAGCTTTACGAAACAGCCAAAAGCGTGTCAGGGACTTCATCCGTGGGTTGTTCACCCACACCACCATGCTCTCCCTGACAGTTGTTGTTGCCACATTTCCAGACTTCTGCTTGCAGTGATGGCAAATGTCCATGTGCACATGCCGGGGCTGCAGACAATAGCCCATTTCTAGGCCCTCTGCAGCTTGAAGATCAAGTGACAACTGTAAATGTGACACAGAACAACTTAAATTCAAATGTATGGAGGATGGATTGGTATCTGAGGTAAACTGAAGTGACGCTTCAAAAAGTCCAGAAGCACAAATGCACCATTTAAAAAGTAATTACTCTAAAATACGAGTGACTGACAAGCTTTCTGCTTCCATTGGGGAGGAAAAAAAAAAAGGAAAGGTTGTTTTGAATTAAATAGCCAATTAGGTATCTTCCTTGAATTTGTATATCATTTTGTGTGGGTTTTTAAAGGCCCAATAAAAAAAAAATTGAAATTATGGATGATGTTAAAACAGAAGTTTAAAGATTAACAGGATGAACTATTATACAGGTACTCCAGTTCTGAGGAGCCTCTCATTCACAGTGTTGTAAGAGTTCACAGTAAAGAAATATTTTACACTACCTTACTTATCCATTTTAATTAATTTAACAATAAGACTTGGATAGTACTTTGTAATTCAATGGAAATCACTTTTGAAAGCAGAGTCACCACTTTAAAACACTGTTAAAAGGACACTATCAACCTACAGCTAAAACTTTTAAGTATTTAAACATGCAAGGATAAGGGTGGGTGATCATGAATATGTGAAAGATGATGTTGATGAAAAGTGAAACTTCACCATTAGACTCCTCTTCATGACAGGCAATTTGAAATATACACCATGTTGTTTTCCTACTCAAACTGTTGGAGACTGTGTGTTGAAACACATGCTCCGAGAAGCCTGCCTCTTTCTTCTCCATGCATGGCAGCAAAATAGAGTCTCAGCAGCCAGGCAGGAAGGATGACACAAATCCTGCAGCAGGGCTAGTGGCAGTAGTAAATAGAAAGAGAGAGGTTAGACAAACAGTTCAAGGTAGTAGCAAGGGACCAGGCTAAAGGAAGTCAGGCAGTGCCAGGTTAGCACAAAGCGTCCAGGAGACACCAGCTGATGTTACTGGATTGAAGACAACTCTTGTGTTGTCTGTTGCTTTGAGTTGCTTTCGCAGGCCTTTCATTCCTTGGCAGCTTATCGGCTCCAACCCCTAGAGGGTGCTAAAATCATTCCCCTTCCCTAAGCATCCTAGTGCTACAGTCTAGTGAGGGGACTGATGATGAAACGCCCAGATGCATATGGAGGCAGAGACATGGATAGATGCTCCCAAGACTTCAGGTGATGCTCTTCCAGCCAATTAACAACACTCTTGAAAATTCTTTCTGAAGTTCCAGGTCAAGGTGGTAACATTAACTCTGAGTCTCCCCTTTAAGAGCTGGGTAAGGGGATTTAGGAGTCCTTTAGATTTGCTACTCGTTAGCCCTCATACATGACTGAGAGGTGATCACATTTCACAAACATCTAACACACCTGGAGCCACCAATAGTCTCTGGTTACCAGGTTTAAGGTTTTGTGGAAGCCACTGCTGGCATGGTGATGGTGAGGTGTTGTGACAAAGCCAGAGTTATTGGGTACATGTGATTTGCACCAGGATGTGAAGGCACACTCAAACATGCCAACGTCCATCTAAGAGTACTTCCTTCCGAGGCCTGAGGTGTTTCTGTTGCAGGGGTTTTGCCTGCTCCTGGGGGAACCAGTTGAGTTGCTACTCCTTGCATCATGAAAGTGGAGTTTGAAGATGGTGAAGTTTCAAAGGGTGCAGCAAAAAGATCATGGAAGCCGTTTCACACTGCACCAGTAATTGTGGCTTCCTTAATAAGGCCTCGGTCCTCCAAAGATGTAAAGAGAGTACCGAAACTGCAAGAAAAGTCATGTCCTCCTCCTCCTTGTCTCCCCCTCCATAAAGACAACAGCATTTCCTGTGTTTGCATCAGCTTCTCAGTAACTATTAAATGAGGAACCTGGCAGCCAATAATTCATATGGTGACAGAGGTTTCAGCAGGTAAAACCCAGGCTTCCAGGGTTTGCTGGGAAGTAAACTTATTACGAATTTTAATTAGATTGGCAGTTAAGGTGGAAAACAGAGATGATTCGTTGGTAAATATTTTGTCACTTCCACCAAACAGTGGAGGTCTGTTGGTGCTTTAGGATGTGCCCCACTCCGGGGTGGCCCTGATCTTCTGTAGCCGTTTCAGAGAAAACCTGTGCCTCAGGTTGGTCTGAAGGTGCAACAACCCAATTTAGCACGCAGTCACTGACTGAGAAGCTGAACAGGAGTTCATTTCGAGGGCAGAGATCCTGAAGGACATGATGCGTATTTACATGGTGCTGTAAGACGGCGGCGGGGGTGGGGGCGGCGGCGGCGGCGGCGGCTGTGGCGGTGGGTACTGGGGCACCGGTGGCTGGCGGTACCAGTGCGGATTCCAGGTGATCATCACGGGGACATAGAGCGATCGCCCCTGTCCATCTCGCCCCACGGGGTACCAGGCGAATCCTACCGGGTAGGTCGGGTACGTGGCATATGCAGGGTAGGTCGGATATCCTGGTATTTGAGGTACGTATTCAGTGTACGTCGCCAGGTGAGCTTGGTCTTCTAAATTTGGAATAGAGAGTCGAGGATACTGATTCTGGATGGTGAAATTGTTGGGAGCTCGGCAGTCGTAAGAAACTTGCAGTTTCCACCCCCTTTTCACTTGGAGAACTTGGGCTCCGTTGGGTGCGACGGTGGGAGTAATGAGCCCATCTTTCACGTTTCGGGCCACAAAATCTCGCAGAGCTGCCATTTCGGGTTCCGACAGTGAGTACACGTGTCCGCTGGGAATGCTGTGTGCTCCAGGGATCATTTCTATGTTAGGGTCAACCAGACGGTGGTCTGGGTAGACGTTTTCATCTACTGGAGTGTACACATTCTGGACGTAGTAATACCTCACGGGTTGGTAAACTCTGTATCCTTCCACCGGGTAATAGAATGACGGTTGTGCTGGTGGTGGGAGCGTGGGTGGTATCGCAGAGTACATCCGGCAATGGTATCGGCAATATTCAGAATCGAAGACGATCGATCGGGTGCTCCACGTGATGTTGGGATCGTGTGTGCTCAGCCAGCGCACCCCTAGGACGATGGGGAAGAACGGAGACTGAGTCACATCGAATGACAGCACCTCACGGTGATCTCCCAAGTCGACGATCAGGTCGTGCGTTTCATGGACAACTGGGCCCGATGCTATGGGACGTCCATCAATCGCTTCTACAAGTATTGGCCAGTCCTTGACTCTCAGAGGAATGCCATTCTGGGCGACGTATTCGTGATCAATGAAGTTGCCGGAAGCACCAGAATCAATCATGGCTCGGACAAACAGGGTGTGTCTGCCCGGAAGATGAATCTGGAGCATCACTTGCAAGTGTGGCGATGAAGCAGCATCGTCTTGTGGGGACCTTATTAATTCCGGCCCGGTCGCTGAAGGTCCCTCTACAGCGGGGCCGGGGAGTTTCCCGCCGGCGAAGCCTTCGAGGCCTTGGCAGGACAGTTGTCGGCGTAGTGACCTCCATTCCCACAGTAGAGGCACAGGTTCAGCTTTCGGCGTCTTTCTTTTTCTTCCTGGGTCAGGCGCATGCGGGCACCTCCCACGGGCTCGGTCGGATCTACCTGGTGGTGGCTGTTGACGTGAGGCATCACCAGCGCACGTGGCGGGGAGCGCGGCTTGCGGGCGGCAGCTGCCCGGGCCAGCCTTCTCTCGATGTGGATGCACTGGCCGATCAGTGCGGACAGCGACTTGGCGACTTCGAGGCGCGACAGCTCCGCCTGAATGTGGTCGCTGAGGCCCTCGTGGTACTGGTCAATCAAGGCAGGCTCGTTCCAATCCAGGTCCTGTGCGATCATCTGGAAAGTGTTGGAATAGTCGACGACTGACCCCATGCCTTGGCGCAGACGTCTGATCTTGCGTTTGGCAGCCTCGCGCCGCTGAGGGTCTTCAAACACATGCTTCATTTCGGTCATGAAGGCTGGGTAGTTGTGCATCAGGTAGTGGGATCGCTCTAGCTTGGCGGAGGCCCAGCGGGCAGCACGGCCGGTCATCATGCTTGTCACGAAGCAGACGCGCACGCGATCAACGGAGAAATCTCTGGTGCTCTTTTCCATGAAGAGCTGGCACTGGGCCATGAAAGGCACCAGCATGTCTGGGTTGCCGTCAAACTTCTCGGGAAGGTCTTCTGGGCTCTCTTCCTCCATCGGAGTGGCTGGGGCAGCAGCGGCTGCAGCTCCGCAGAGCTCAATGTCATCTTCCTCCTCCTCAGGGGCGGGCTCCACCTGCTCGCGGAGGGAGGTGTTCTCCTCTGTGAGCTTCTGTACCTGGTTCTGCAGGTTGTTGTTCTCCTCGGACTGCTTCATGACCTTCTCTCTGAGGTTGTTGATCTCTTCAGAGAGATCCTCCCGCCTTCGTTCGGCCAGGCTGGGGTTGTACTGGCCCCTTTGGCCGCTGCAGGGGGAGCTGGAGGGGGAGGCAGGATCGTTGGGGGGAGGCGGAGGAGGAGGAGGTGGGCAGTCGGGCCCCAGGGTGAGAGGTGGGGTGGGAGGAGACCTCCCAAGTGCAGCTTCACTCCGGTGGGGAGAGAGGCCTGGATCCTGGCCTCCTCTTCCACCCTTTCGCCTTTTGGTTTTCAGAAGCTTTTTGTTTCTGTAAGTGAAGATAAAAGCATACATTCAACATATGCATTTAAAGCACCACAATACAAAGAAGATTTTATCATTTAAAGTATCTACTAAAGTACGCTAAACACATGAGTATTTAAAGCATCTCTTTGTTCTGCTTGCTCACATCAATAGTTCATAGACAAAAGCCCTGCAAAAAAGATATTAATCAGTAGGACAGTAGCTAATGAAAAGCATCCTACTTTTTGATGTCCAAATGACTTTTTCCTCCTCAAGAATCACCTGTTCATCATGATTCAACAATACACAACTGTATCAACAGCACTATGACCTTTACTGACTAATAAAGAATGAGGAGACACTCCAAACAAGTTGTTTTATAAGGAGAGAGCAGAGCAAGAAACTTTCAAGCAAAGATTGATAGTGGAAAAGTTACACAAAATAAAGTCAAAATTATAACTTTATTATTAGAGAAGTTACCCGAAAAGTTGCTACTATTCCAGCCAATAGAAAACCAAGAAAAAGAAGGGGGAGGGTGAGTTAAAAATCACAGTGCCTGTATTCATCAACCTGGGGGGAGAGGGGCACTCTGGCCCACTGTCTCGACCCTGATCCACCTCTACAGAGAAGGCAACTAGTCATCAAAACAAACAACAACTGCCACCAAACCAGTTCGGATTGTCTGAATTACTTTTCGGACCATAATTTGATTTCCCAAAGAGAACTCCCTTTGGGACAGAAATGGCAATGAGCAGCAACCTGTGTATATCAGTTTCCCTCCTTATTATGCAGTCAATCAACAAATATTAATTGACGTCTCCTAGGAGTAGCTGGGCTATAAAATGGGACATTCAAAGAAGCCCAATAATAGTATACCTCAAACTTATAATAAGGATTTAATTAAATAATGCAGGTAAAGCACATAGTGAGTATTCAATAACTGTTAGCTGATATTAATGAAGTTATTAATAAAGAACAGAAACTTTAAATTTCTGTATAATGAGGCTGCGATTAAAACAGGGAGGGGCTGCAACTATGGCAACCTGGGTATGCACATCCCACTAAAGATACTAATTTTTTTTTTTTTTTAAATACTGTGTTGGTCAGACAAATTCAGGGCCTCTTTAGGCTTGCAGGTCACCAGTGTGCAATCCCAGGTTTTTAAACAAGGTTTGTCAATACAGCCCCACCCAAAAGTTTGTAACTGAGAGTGGGATGGGTCACTCCTAGCGGGGTGAGTGACTGTGTGTGTGTGGGGGGGGGGGGGGGGGGACAGGGGGGTTAAATGTCCTAATTATGGGTAGGGTGACAATAAATCATACATATAATAAATCAGCACACAGGGCCTGTGTACTTCCTGGAAATAGGGTTAAATTCATTTCGAGTAATTATTTTAACACTTTGATGATTTTTTTAACAGGCATCAAATTCTTATATTTGGAAAACTCTAGGAAAGCGCTCAAAAGTTTAAAAATATAATATGTAAAGCAGGCAGACTGCCTATTCACTACATTTTAACTTGGCAGTCCTGGTCACCTGTTCCTCTCTGACCCATCAAGGTAAAAAATGGACACCAAATTAATTATGTAAAATAAAGCCACAAAGATAAACGTGTTATTCAGAGAAGTTAGGTGAAAAATAGCTAATATTTCAACCAATAGTGTACAAGGGAAAAAAAAAAAGGTGATGGTAATCAAACATGATGCCTGGCTGTAGAGAAATACCCCTTCCTCCTTCCTTCCTAAGACCCCTCCTCATTCTTTAGGCCCCTCCCCTGCCCCAGCCCTGCCATCCACAGCCATTTTCTCTATGCCCTGGACTGTGGGTATGGCCTCTTCAAGGAGTGGCTATACAGCAAGTAGAGTCCTTAAGGGACAGAATTACTGTGCCATTTTAAATGCTACTTAATTACTTTAGTAGCTTAGGCTATGGAAACAGCTAATAGTTGACATGCAAGATAAGATCTTCAAGTTTAGAAAAAAAAATCAGAAGATGTAATTAACACATCATAGCCTGTGACATTGTTTCATTTCCAGCTGCTTAAAGACAATTACATTGGTGACATTCAGAAAATGAGGTCACAAAATAATGCAATTTTTATTAATTAAACTTAAGAGTTTTAATGTCCCATTAAAAAGCAACTAATAAGCACAGGTCAGGTGACTCAGGTGTCACTTCTGTCATCAAGACACTAATACTTAAAAACTTAGAGACAAGACTTCTGAAAAGGCATTCACAGCATGGCCTGGAGCATCGGGACCCAGGTCAGGAAGGTTAACAACCTATATGTCAATCACAGTCACTGGGGTGGGCTTTAATGAGGCCCAGGTCTGATGGTTTTCACATCTGCAAAACAGGATAGGAGAGAAATAACAACACATTAGGAAATCAGCAAACAATCACTGTATTGTTTTTGGAAACAGAAGATTAATAAGAGTTTAAAATTCAAATGCTTTTGGTTACAGGAAGGTAATATAAAGGTGAGAAGAGACTGGAGATAGGAAAACAGGAAGGGGCTGCAACTATTTAACTTGGGGATGCATACCCCACCCCCCCATCTTTTAATTCTTGTAAAAATTTTAAATACAGTGCTGGTCAAACAAATTCAGGGCCTTTTTTTTACCTTCGAGGTCACCGGTTTGAGGCCCTTAACTTTTACCAATATCAGGCCTAAGGCCTACACTCCCGGGGTTTGTAATTTGGGGTGGGACTCTAAGTCCTAAAAGAGTTAACTGCCCAGAACAGAGTCGTTTAACCATTAAAAGTGATAGGGCAGTGGGCAGGCAAGTCAACAGTACAAGTAAAGTTTACAAATGTTTAAACAGCAATTGGAGCACCAGTTAACATGGGAACAGGAGAACGGTAACTTGTCTTGAATATAGGACTATGGCTCCTTAAACACCCCCTTAGTAGGGGCTGGACTGGGAAGGTGGGTCAAGGGGCCCCGTGCCTAAAACCTGGAAGGACACACAGCATAAAGCTAAGCTCCCTGGGACAGATGCCACCTTTACACATGAAAAAGAGTTCAGTATTACTCTATTTAAGAAGTAAAGACATTTGCTTCATCTTTGACTCTTCACAATGACTTTTGAAACTTTCTATCCCCCGCACCCCCCCTACAAACACACCAAGGTGCAAAAGCAGCCAAAACCCGCCATACATTAAACATCGCGCTAGTAAATGACACTTCATTAAACAGTGCTTAATTGTTTTACATTTGCAAACGTCCACATTTCTTTTTGAGAGCTATGAGTACTATTTGCGAAATGCAAATTCTAATAATATGCACATTTTTCAAACCATTGTTTTGAACCTCTTTAAAATGCAGACACAAATTCTAAAGAGAAGAGGGGTCAGGGTGGCAAGGTGGGTAAAAGGGGCCTGGGGACTTACTGAAAGGTGTAATTATGATTAGCACACGTTATCCATAGATTGTATACTTGTTGGGGGCTGGGGGGAGGGGTGATTGGTGGGATGTGACAGGTTTTTGGGAGCCAGTGCTTCTAAAAGCCCCTGTAACAGTCCTGGCTCATGGTTTCTAATATATGGAACCAGGTTTTAAAATTTCTTCATTTAGTTAGAAACATAAATAGCGATTGGCAGTTAGCTATAAATTTGTTTTATATAGATATTTTTGAATGCCAGCTAAAACCTTCAATCTATATTTTCTCATGTAACCACTTTGTTACGTTACACAAATTTTAAATGACAATTATGTACCATTAAATAATCCACTTGCCCCAAATTTAAATAATTAGCTTTTGCTTTTTAGTTTATAAAAAAGATAATTATTTTGAGTGTTTTGAATTAATTTAGTTTCTTTGAATTATAATTACTGCTTACATTATTGGAGCTTAAAAATGCTTTTTTTTTTTTTAAAGATCCTGTTGAATGAGAGGGAGATAAGGCAAGCAATGTCTTGGACAACCCAGGACAGCAAAACACCACAGGAAATAGCCAGGAGCAAAAAACCAGAACACAACTGCAGACACCAAGGAAGACACTGAATATAAACCAGTTTACTCTGGTCATTTAACACTTATTTGTGCCTACAATGTGTCAGGCACAATTATGTAGGCAAGTTAGCCAGGGCTAATCCCCTAAAATTCCAAGAAAAAAATCCAGATAAACACCTCATCCTTGCTCAGAGGCCAAGCCAGTAGCACCAACAAAGTCACTTAAAACTCCTGTGAAACAAAGTTCAAGTTGTTCTTTATTTTGTAGCCACCAAAGCGTCTGATTCCGGTAGGTCCCACCACAAAGGTCCACTAGTGTGTCAAAAAGAACTTGAGTTTTTTAGTTTTAAAAAATTAAATTTTTAATTTTTTAAGGTTTAAAAAATCTTAAAATTTAATGATGTTAAAAGCATTTAAAATATTTTTTCATTTGCAGTAAAAACGTTTAGCTAGATTGCCTTTAGAGGCGCCAGCCACGTCAGCTTGGAAGCAGCCTTCATAAGCCACTATCAGGAGTTTAAATTGTGGGATTATGTTGTTTAACATATGCAAAGTTCTTATTAATGCCATGTATAATTACTATTGTTGTTAATTCTTATTTATTTTTCTTATATTTATTAGACACTGGTGGATAAAAAGCAAAACCGGCGCAGAAGAGAAACCGCAGCAGCGAAACCGCAGGAGAGCTGGGCTGTGCAGCCAGGCGCAGGCAGCGAAGACGCAGGCGCAAAGGAGGGGTACCTGATGGGAGGGGTACCTGATGGGAGGGGTGGGGGGCCCACACTGCGCAGGCGCAGGTGGGCCCTGGGGAGGTGGGGCCATAGGCCAGCCCAGAAGAGGCTGGTTCAGGGCGGGGCCAAGTTTTGCGAGGTGCGGTCTGGAGGAGCCACTCCAGAGAAGGGGGGCTCAGAAGGAGGAGGGGTCTAGAGGAACCGCCTCAGAGGAGGCGGGCTCGGGGAGACGCGGGGTCTGGGGAGGCAGGGTCTAGAAGGCGCGCTCTGGGAAGGCGCGCCGCAGAGGAGGCGCGCTCTGAGTAGGTGCTGGGAGGTGCTAAGCCTGTTCCTAGGAGATACTGCAGAGAAGGCGCGCTAGGATGGGCGGGGCAGGTCTGAGACTGGCTGCCTGCCTCTCCCAGGATTCCCCCCTCCCCAAGCACCTCCCACCAGCCTCCAACAGGCAGATTCATTTCATGCAACAAGAGCAATCACCCCCAGATCCAATCCCCCCACCACCACCCCGCGCCTTCCAAGACTAAGCAAACCAGTTTCCACAAACTGTTGCTGGACGCCAATTCGCGCCACCACTACAACTATACCACCACTTCAATCAAGCGCAACTAGGCAAGGCAGCCCGCTCTGCCACCACCAAAAGATTTTTTACGCTCAAGTCAGCGCCCTTCTACTCCACTGCCATAGCAGGAATGGTGTGGGCAGAATGTTAAACACTAATTTTTGCCCAGGGCTCCATTTTGTCTAACAGCACCATCATGCAGAGAACCGTCCTGTAGAAAAACATAGTGGGAGCCATTCCAAAAGGTGTGTAAGAGACAAAGGGTGGGGTTCCTCCAAGAAGACAGAGTAATCTTACTCTTCAGTTCATGTGCACTTCAGCTGGTTTCTTTGTAGCGCAAAACAGTGCAGCTTGTGTACCTCTGCAGCTGTTATTACTTTGTAGCGCATTTTAGGTGTAAATTGTTCCGCAGCTCATGTACCTCTGCGGTTCCTGTCTTGGAGCGCAATGAAGCGCTGTTGTGCTAATCGTTATCATTTTTGTAGAGCTGATCTTCTACAGCTCAGATTTTGTAGCGCATTTAGAGCGCAAATCAGTCATCAGTCTGCGGCTCACATATCGTTGCAGTTCATACTGGTTCTAGCGCAAAGAAGCATCCATCAGTCTGTAGCGCATTGAAGCGCCCATCCATCCGTAGCGCATTTGAAGCGCTCATCAGTTTGTAGCGCATTTGAAGCGCCAATTAGTTTGTAGTGCATATCACTTTGCAGCGCATTTGCAAATTGGTCTGTAGCTCATGTCCGTCTACAGCTCATGTTTGTCCGCAGCTCATATGTGTCTACAGTCCGTATCTGGACTTAGGTTCTGGAAATCAAAGCCCTGAAGGCTTGGTTTCTCCATGCAGTTTTGGGGCACAGCCAGTGAAGGCGTGACAAGGTGTGCGTGGAGACATTCCAGGCGCTACTCCATCTCCCGCAGCTTCTGATAAGAAGGGGGAATGAATGTGATCTTAAAAAAAAAAAATAAACATCCTCACCGCATACTCACCACGCGAGGACTCCTCTGCGAAGACACTAAGGATGGGGGTCCCACACCTGTGCCAGGCGTGGGCTCCGCTGGGTGCTCGGCAGCCCGGAGTGGCTCCGGACGCGAGCCCGCTCAGCGGACCTTTCGCGAGGCTCGGTGGTCCCTCTCCGCTGGTCTCCTCAGGTCGTAGTCAGGTTTCTTCGACACACACCAACCGAAGTTGAAGCGCGTGTACCGAGAGCGACGACTGGGAGCCTTATATAGGCTGAACGGAGGAGGGGGGCGCCAAATCCCAGCGTGCTTCGCGGGTTAGGGGGGCGGAGGGGGGAGCGGGGGCGGAGGGGATGGGGGGTGGGGGGTGGGGGGGGGGGGGGGGGGGGGGGGGGGGCGATGGCCACGCTACACTGGCCCGCCGCTAGAGGGAGCACGGGATTAAGGAGGGGGTGCAGGATGCTGATGCTGAACTGGCCAAGCTGAGAGGAAAGAAGAAAGGGAGGGGAGTGGAGAATCGAGGACGGCCGGCCTAGGCAGGCCAAGAATGCAATTGCCCTGGTGGTGGGAGCTGGGAGACCCTTGTGCTTGGACGGGACAGTGTCGGGGGACACGCAGGATGAGCCCCGCAACCACTGGCACCTTCTGGCTGACAGGTTAGTGGCCCGCGCGCGACGGGAGGTCCTGGGGCCAACAGGCCGCCGCTTCCCCATCCCCCGCCCGGGTTTTGGGTACCCGGGTGCATTTTCTGGGCATCAGCCCCTCTTGCTGCGGAATCCCCGGTGCACCCCTCCTCCAGGACGCCCCGCACCCCACTTCCCGGGCCCTGTACGTCCCCTACCAGGCTTGACCCCTGGCCTTTTTTCTCCGCGCCCCCTACGGGCCCCTCCCTGCCCAGAGGCGCCGAAATTCCATCTCCAATTTCCATTCCCATTGCTCCCCCACCCCACCCCCAGCAGTCCTGGTGGTGAACCTCTCCCGATCCCTGCCTGAAAGAGCTGGGGGTCGTTGACCATTTGGGGGGGGGTTGTGGCTTACCCCGCGAATGGGGCTCTGCGGCCCAGAGGCGCGCTGTAGGAAATGGGTGTCAAGCTGCGCCCCCCCTCTACACAAACGCATCTTTTTTTCCTTTTCTTGAATCCGATCTGGAGAGAACACAAAAATGTGCATTTGAAACGCCTAATTCTCCCCTCTTTCTAAGAGAATTTCTCGGCGACGAAAATCTCGTTTTTCTTAGGTTTTGCGGAGCAGGGAAAAGGAATCATGAAACGCTAGGAACCAAACAGGGTGTTGAGGTCAGGGTTAACCTCGGCTGGGGGCCAGAGATGCTGCAAACAGAACGGTTTGCCCCACCAAGTGCACTATTTCGAGAAAGCAAAAACAATTAGAAACAGCTGTGGATGCCTCCAGTGTAGTTGGCGGGCTTCGGAGGCTCCCAGCTACGGCCTTGTGGTGGTGATTACGAGGTTTACGCAGAGACCTAGATCTCTCTGCAACATTACATTTTTCTAAATCTTGTAGGGTGAATGAATACATTTAGTCACGGTTACCGCACGTTTAATCCTTTGAAGCGTGTCGCCGAGATTCGGCCGCAAATATTTGTGTATATTTATACGTATAAACATATATATTTTACGTTAGAGAAAATCGCAGTGAGTTACAAGACTTTAAAATACTGGAAGGAAGGATGCTGGAAAAAAAGCCTTAACGTGGGTTTCCGTTTAAGTGCCTCAGAGTGTTACGCACTGAGGAAAGGGACAATCTGTTGATAATCTTAGTAAAAGAAGTTTAAAATGAAAAACCAATTGCCTACAACTGAGTGAGATTCCTGAAACACAGATGAGACACATTTGTATATAAAGGCTAAAACTGAGCATATTTCAGTAACATTGCTACAGATTATTTTATACATAGAGGATAGATAAGAATTTGACCCATTGTAGGAGGATAGATAAGAATTTGACCCATTGTAGATGATACGATGGCAGAGATCTCACTTAAAGCGAGCCTTTCTAGGAGTAAACAGAACTGTAGCACATTTATTGAGATTCTACTTTTTAATCAGAAATAAAATGTTGACTATCAGATATGTGAATGAATGACGTGCAGATTTCCAACACTGAAAGATATTTTTCTAGGAAGTTGGGTGAACATAATTATACTGTTTAGAAGTGCCTAGTGCCTTTTAATGTTTAGGATGTTCACTCTTTTCTGCAATGTAGAATTTCAGGATTTCTTATGTATGCTAGAGTACTGTTCTGGTGACCACCGGACTGTCAAATTCTTAGCATTTTTAATCCAGGAAAGTTACTTCATCTACTTGTTTGTTAACTGATAGACATTCTTTTTTCTAAAAAATGAAATTAAAAAATAGTATAGGTGATAGAGAAAATTCAGGTTTAAAAATCTATCCCAAGACTTTTAAAGTTTGAACAAGTTTGAACCTATTTGAATTTTTATTTCAAAATGTTAGACAGGATTTTTTTTGGTGGGGGGGGGGTGTGTGGAAAAAAAACAGCTTTAGTATTATCCTTATCATAATAAAAGTAATTCCTATTCATTGTACAAAATTTAGGGAAGAAAAACTCCAGAAACTGGGGGGAAAAAATCAAGAAGAAAATCAAGATCACCTGTAATCTCTTCATCCTGCGATAACCCCAGTAAACATTATGGGCTCTACTTTATCTGTGCATATATATGTGCCTAAATAATATACATTTTTCACAGAGTTGCACGTGTATAATTTCTAAAAATTGAAAATGGGATCAAATTAATTTCCTCCATTTTTTTCTCTTCAAGGAGCCTTAACTATCTAAATAACATTAAATTTGCAGAGTTTTTTTTAAAAGGAAATAGTATTAATTACTTTTTCTAATTAAAATTTTAAATGAACAACATTGGTACGGAAATATTTAAAAGCAAAGAATAGAGAGTTTCCTCTGATCTCACTATTCTAACATACACATAGTAATCATTTGTTATATTTCCTTGTGTTTTTTATTCTTCTACATATGAAATAATTTTTGCTCAGAAATAGATTTTTCTAAGGAAAAAACAACATCAGTAGATAAGTAGTTTTGATAAAACTTTTTAATCTAAAGCAGCAAAACAATGTTAAACATAAAAACAAAAATACAATGTTAATAGATAAATACTTGAGATAACATGTTACCTAAAACAACAAAACTACATTTAAAACCACCCCCCAACTTAATAGACAGGAATTTAAAACACTTTCTTGACATTTGATATCATGAGTGAATTTTGGATTTTCTCAGATATTTGTTCCCATTATTGTTTGTTTCTTACCCGTTTTGCACAAGATTACATGCAAAGCAAAAAGAGGTGCTAATGTGCATTATATAGTTTATCAAATAATAACTAGGCATTGTATCTAAACATTTTAATCCATTTTTATGAGAATTTCCTGTGGATCTATGAAGCTGTTGATTTACCACCTGTATTTTAACTTCTAGTGTAGTGGGAAAATTGTATTTAAAAACAAAGTGGGATTTTCACTTGTCAAATAATAGCTAGAGTTTCTAATTGGACGTTTTATTTATTTAAGACAATTTGCCATGTATCTGTGAAGCTGTTGATTTGCCTTATATGTTCAGCTTAATTTCTTGGGTGGTGGGAAAATTGTATTCCAAAACAATAAAGTTGAATTTTCACTTGTCAAATAATAACTGGACTTTCTAGTCGGACATTTTATCTATTTTAGATGGCAGTTTGCTGTGGCTCTATGAATCTGCTGATTTACCACATGCATTTGACTTACCTTTTAGTATATTAGGAAAAATTTATTTCTAAGCAAAGTAAAATTTTCAGCTGTCAAATATTAACTGGACTTAGTACTTGATCATTTTATCCATTTATTATAAGAGTTTGCCATAAATCCAAAAACTGTTGCTTTACCTCATATATTTAGTTTAAATTCTAGTATGGTGGACAAATTGTTTTTCTAAGCAAAGTGGAATTTTCACTTGTCTCTCAGACATTGAAAATTAGCAAGGGACAGTGAGAAAACCGATGAGAGAGAAAAGTAACACGTATCCAGTTTCTAGCACTGGTTTTCACTGATAAAAACCATGCTCCAAACAAAGTGTTGAAGCATTGAAGAAACCCTGACATGTTAAAAAATTCTCAATCAGATATACAGATTGGTTGGGATTGTAATAAGTGCAGTATTTATGGATCACATTTTCTCCAAAATAACCAGCTACTTTGTTTCTTTTTCTTTTTTACTAACTGTCCACACTTACTCTATCTGATCCCTTTTCTTAAAAAACTTACCGTTAAGTCAGTTCTAAACACCGAAGTGTAAATTCCATTGTTGGTCTTATTTCCTACTCTTAGTGTAAAAAGGACTGTAAGTGAATAGATGACATGGGTTTATGTGTCCGTTAGAGATTCTTGGTCTGGAGCTCTGTTTAAGTCCAGAGCTTCACAGAAATATTAACATTGTGATTTTTTTCTTTCTATCCTTTCCAATCCCTCCATCAGAGACAGAGAGACAGGCATGATAGAAAGACAGATACACATGGGTAGGCAGATAGACGGACAAACATGGACAGATAGACAGACACTTGGGCACACACACATGCATGACATCCAGGCTTTTTCTAAACTTTAGGATCCAGTTCTCCAGTTTGCTATCTCCCTGATTTCTAAAAATATTAAGCCAAAAGCATCAGTGCATAATTCAGAAAAGGAAGCTGGTGTTTCTAAAGATCAACAAGTATTTTTCAGGTTGGTAGAATCAGATAGAGTCTCAATGCTCTTAAAGTTGTTCCACGTGAACTGCTTCCGAACTGCTAACAAGCAAAATTCTGTCTAAGCAAAATTCAGTTTTTTTAAACAATGTAACTATAGTAAAGACAGTATTGAATAAAAAACAATCTCCACCATCTGACACTAGAAGAAACATTTCCATTGATGTTCCTTCCCTTCTAGTCTTTGTTCCATGTGCATATATATTTTTACATGACTATAATTTTAATATGTGTAGATTTTTTACACTTTGAAAGATAAGTGAATCTTGCTTTCAGCTAAGCATTTGTCAAGGCTTCAGGATGCTCTTGTGTGTGAGATGCTGTGTTAGACTAGCAGGATTGCTTTGTGAGCATGAGGCAGGCTGAGCCAGTACCCACCAGGTGTGGGGTTTACTGGGTTTGGGTCTGGGAGCAGTCCCTCGTGAAGGATCACAAGTCTTTGCCCTAGGTCTTCGCTTTTTCAACATTTTTATGGATAACTGTGATGAAGATCTAAGATGCTTGCTTTAAAACCCATGGTTGACTTGAAAAAAGGTTAACTGTTACAAATAGATAACAGAATTTAGAGCTAACAAGGTTTAAGTAGGCTGTAGTGCTATTCAAAAATATATTTTATAGCAGTAAATGCATCATAATTCATTGGTGTGTAAGGAAGGAGGTGACTTTACATGGTGGCAGTTTTTGAGGAAAAGGACAGTTAGTATGAACTGGTGGCATAACATGGCTACAAAAATATCAAATTTAGATTCCGATAATAGTGTAGTGTCCATATGTCACAAAAATTAACAGTACCCTGCTCTAATTAACCACATCTGTAGTATTGTGTCCATTTCTGGCTGTCACGTTTAAAGAGAGACATTGACAAAGTAGACAACTTCCAGAACAGTCTGTGGGGATGGTGAGGGGTCTGGCAATCCTGTCATAGGAGGTATCCTCCAAGGGTCTGGAAATGTTTAGCTTGAAGACTAAAAGTAGACGTAAACTCCCTTCTGTCTGCTTCAGAAAGCACATCTAGCTGCAGTGGGTGAAAGGCAGAGATGGATTTCAACTTGAGACCTTTCTAACAGTGCAGCTCAGGAAGGGAATCAACTTAACACCTTTACTTGGTCTCTTATAAAATAAAAGTATCAGAAATATTTACCTTTCTTGTAATGAATATTTAATTTGAAGGCCATAATAACATTTTAGTGTAGGATAGCAAAGATACTTGTGATGGAAACATTTTATTTTTTCTGATCAACTATCTAAAAAGAATAGTCCTATGTGTTGCAGGTTGATTTCTTACAACTTGAAAATAGCTGCAACAGGACATTTTAACACATTCTTTCCTCCCTTCTCATTTCATTTCAAACATGAAAAGCTGTAGAAGTAAAGTTGTTTCCCCCCCTGCAAATTATCCTGGCTTTACTTGCTTCCTAGAGTTGTTCCTTTCGTAGTGTTTCTTGCTTGCTGAGAAGGGGCTTCTCAGGCAGAGTGGCTGCAGATGCCTTGGGGGGCGCCCTGGGTTAAGGGGGAGTGGACCGCTGCTGGGCAGCTGAGACCTCAGCTGCTGGAGCCTCTTACTCAGGGGAAATGTGGAGCCATTCTCCCTTCTGCAGTCCCCGCCCCCCCCCCTTATATGTCCTTGCAATACTTAACAGTTACAATTTTTAGCTTTTCAATAGAAAATAAAACCTTTCAATGAAAAGGAGCTGCTGCCCCTGTGCTCTTTTAACTTCTCTTCCTTTCAAGTTAGCCTCGTTTCTGACTGCCAGTCTTAGCGTTTCAAACACGTCTCGGGACAGATTTTTCTTTCCTCTTCATCTGCCTATTGATTGTTTATTTTGATTATCATCTCTAACTTTGAAAATGTGATTGCTCAAAATTAACTTGTAGAGTATGCACACAGGACCCCACTTCTAAGAACTGATAACCTGTAACACATCTGACTCCATAGCAACGATTTTTATGCCCCTGACCCTTGAAAACTAAGACTCCGATGAGAAATGTGAAGAAAGAAGAGAACATTCTTCGGTCATCTTTTTAAACCAACTTTTTCCTGCCTCTTTTACTCCTGCCTATTCTCCCCACACCCAGAACTTTCTCCTCCACTCAAATTGTTAGGTCAGATATATGGGCAAGCTAACCTTGACTATGTGAAGTGTATTTTTAATGTTGAACAAGTTTCTCCTCTTCTTATTTTCTCTATCTTTTATAAAAGTGTCGTGCACTTTTGTGGGATAGTAGTAATACACCGGGCAACTTGTGATGGCTGGGTTCCCAGTTGTTGAAGATGCCACAGGCGTTCCTGAGCTAAGCTCATATTTCCGAGAGAGAAATGCTCAGCGATGAGCGTCTGGCTTGTCAGCGCTCACGCACCTGATCTGCGGGCGGCTACTTGCAATTCCTTGAATGCAATACTCGCTCCTCTGCTCCTGGGTTTGGGAAGCAAATGATCTCCAACGTTTAAAATTTAAAACTTCAAGAAGTTATCTTAGGAAATAAACAGGTAGCCTTGAAACATGAGTTGCTGTGCTTATTAATGTTCTGTTCTTGCAAAAATCAACATATTAGTAAAGCTGAAGTGCTGTTTTCTTCTTGGGTCGCTTTGGTAAAATTCTTATTTTTCGTGTCTTCATCTAAGAATTTCTATGCACTCTTTATGCGATCGCGGTTTAAATGTGTCTTATCACTTAAAAAGCGCTCGTCTTTAGCACGTCTCATTTTCTACTTAATTGCCTTGGACTAATCAGATTTTTTAGACCAGCTCTTTGGCATTCTGTACCACGGGAATCGACACGGCATCTGTTGTGACACGGAAGGCAGACTTTTTCTCTTCTGACAAATGAAGCCGCTCATTTCAAAAATGTTTAGGAGTTAGGCAGCTCCAGTGTAAATTCTTTCCCATTCTTTAGCTTTTCACTCATTCATCTGGTCACCACTTTGATTATTATGGAGATTTGGGGTTCACTGTGAATTTGAAAGAAGAGATCGCAGTTAATTTTCCTATAGCAGTTAAAGTGAAATATTTTAGTTCCTGATTTCTTCAGCAATAGACATAGAAGTAAAGTTGATTTTTTTACTTTGGAATGCAGAAGAAGAAAAAATTAGCCCCATGGTTTTTCTTTTTTTTTTTTTTCTCCTTAGCAAATTGGTGTTTTCTCACTGTGCCGTAAAATGTCTGTGGCTCTTCTGTCCTATGAAAGAGTTAAATCAGTGTAGCACCTTTAACATCTTTCATTTTTTTGTAGTTATAGAATTGATTCTAATCAAAGGCCAGTACTGCAGAAGTGGAAACAGAACAGGTTGCTACATGTGCTTATCAAAATTTGAAATGTATGTTATTTTTTGTCTAGCCGTTTAAATTCTAGTTTAGTTTACAAATATACTCCTTTAAGTGATGAAAAATAAAAATATAAGGACGTTTATTGTAGGATTGATAGTAATAATGAAAAACTAGAAAAAAAATTGGGTCATCTTACTAACTAATACTTTTTTCATTCATTTGTTTTTTGAGTATTGACTGGTTTTGAGACTGTGTTAGATGCTGGGGAATACACTTTCCCAGCCGTTAGGGAAGTTTTACATTAGCGGGGTTGACAAAGATTAATCAATTAATCACACATATAAATGTGCCCTCAGAACTATGATAAGTGCTACAAACACTAGTAGAATTTCTAAGCAGGGGATTTGGCCAGACAGGGGGATTAAGGAAGGCTTCTCTGAGTAGGTACTCAGATCTGAAGGATGAGTAAACGTTGAGAGAGGTGAAGAGGAAAGGTATATTTGAGGTCAAAGGAAGAGCTCTGTAGAGGCCCTGGGGCAGGTTGCCCTGGCAAATAGAAGGTGTTGGAAAAAGTCCAGTGATGTTGGAGCCGGGAGAGAAGGGGAACTACAATATGAAAGGAGGCTAGATAGGGGGTCAGGGAGCAAATTTTGCCGGGTCTGTTAGACTACCTTAAAGAGTGTAATCTTCATCCTAAAACCAACGGGAAGTCTTTGGAGGGGTTTAAGCAGGACTTGATCAAATTTGCATTTCAAAAAGAGCACTTTGGCGGCATTGTGATGAAAGGATTGGAGGGGTCAGAATAGAAGCGGTAGTTCGAAGGCTACTTTACTAACCCAGAATAGAGATGATGACCTCCAGGCTAGGGTGGTGATGGGGAAATGAAGATAGGAGGGATATCTTGAGGGGTAAACAGCAATCGGAGTGGGTTGTGGATTGAATTTGGGGTGGAGAGTGACAGGAAATATCAAGCGTGATTTCTAGATTTCTGTTGTATTCATGAGAATGAATGGTGATACCATGCTCCTGATGAAGAATGCCAGAAGAGGACCAAACTTTAAGGGAAAGATCAGGAGTCCTAGTTTGGACAGGCTGAGTTTGAGGTGATGATAAATAAATTATGATTGAGCCACACAGCATGAAGCTTTGCAGTCTTAAAATGTGATATCATGTAAACACGTTCAAGATATATGCTAAGGGAGAAAGTGTGATCACATTATGTAAAGAAAAGCATGGCGTATGTGTGTGTTTATATGTGTATGTGTATAAACGTACGTTTGCATATGCATAGAATATGGAAAGATGCAGGGATTAAGAGTGGGTACCCTCTGCAGTGGCATTAGGAGGATGGCATTGGAGGGGACTTTTATATTTTATACCCTCCTGGTTATACTCTTTGAATGTATTACAATGAAAATGTGTGGCTTCTATAATAAAGAAAAATAATGACTGTTTCAAGTAAAGACCCATTAGTATATTATTGTTATATTTTTTATTTTGAGCAGAATTTTTTCCTACAGTTTTGCTTCCCTAACCCAGTAGCTCTTAACCACTTTGCCTTTTAATCCTTTCCCACTAGATTGCACTATTAGGCTAGATTTCACCGTCTGCATAGTATTTTGTATTCTAACTTTCGCTAATTTTATTAATTTCCAAAAAGTCCAACATTTTGCAGATGAGGACATTAAATTGTAATGGTGCGTGTAACTCCTGCATATATTATGTATCCCATTTTCAAGGGTCCCACTGGTGCTCCTTACGCATCTAGTGTTTCTCAGATAGAATATAGATAGTACCATTTCCGGGCAGTGAAAACCCAGTACGTGCCTTGGTTGGGCTGTTTGAGCAAAGGTGTAAAACTCCGAAGAGAAGTGGATAACCCTCCCTTCTCCATGAACTATTCTATCAAACCAACACTTTTTTTTATCAGACATTTAATTTTTCATCCAGTTTTGATATATGTAATGCAAAGTCGAATCTTGTGTCTGTGCAGTTTTTGCTTTTGTTGCATTATTTCCTCAGAATAAATACTTAAAGAGTTTGTGAGAGTCAGAGAGTACAGATATCAATATAACTTGCTTCTTTTTATTTTATTTTTATTTTTTTAACATCTTTATTGGAGTATACCTGCTTTACAATGGTGTGTTAGTTTCTGTTTTATAACAAAGTGAATCAGCTATACATATACATATGTTCCCAGATCTCCTCCCTCTTGCGTCTCCCTCCCTCCCACCCTCCCTATCCCACCCCTCTAGGTGGTCACAAAGCACCGAGCTGATCTCCCTGTGCTATGCGGCTGCTTCCCACTAGCTAACTATTTTACGTTTGGTAGTGTATATATGTCCATGCCACTCTCTCACTTCGTCCCAGCTCACTTCCCCCGCCCCCCCTCCCCTGTATCCTCAATTATAACTTGCTTCTTTTCACACCTGGCTTTTGCAGCTCTCAACCAGTCTTCCTTGGCCGGTACTGGGAATGAAGACTTGCTAAGATGCCGTCTTCTTAGCCCTGTGAAGTTTGGGGTGGTTGGAGCCCCTGGGCTTCTCCTTCCGCTGGTGAGCAGCCTCTAGTATTTACTGCACTCTGCCATACAAATATCATTTTTCATGTGTCTCATGACCGTGAAGAAAAAAAAAAAAGAGTGCTATATTCTATAATGCCAACTGTAGTGACAATAGTTTTTCCATTTGAACATCTATTTTTAAAAAAAAAAAACACATTTAAAGAAATCTAAAATTTCCTTCATATCAAGTGAAGAGTAAATGTAATAATAGCTTATATTTTTTGAGAACATCATTGTGTGCTAAGCACTCTTCTAAGGGTTTTAAGTGTATTATCTCATTTAATATCCACAATGCCTCTATGAAGTGGGCACTGTTCTGGCCCTACCAGATGAGTAAACTGAGGTACAGAGACATTGAATAACTCGCCCAGTGGAGAAAAACTGGGATTTTGAACCCAGGCACTGTGTCTCCAGAGATGCTGATTTAAACCCTACCTTTCTGTGCTCCCAATTTTTATTTCACTCTAAAGTCTAAAATCTTACCTAGCTTGTGCTAAAATTATAAAATTCTAATAACTTTAAATTATATTAATTACTTACGTTCTGCCCTGCCAGGCTCTTCTGTTTTAACAAAGTTTAGAGGCTTCTCATTCTGGCATTTTCAGTTTGAAGTCTTGCTATTACACTTCTCTTAGGAATATTTTTTTCTGACTCCCTTTGAGGTTGGGGTGGACAGTTCTCAGCAAAGCCATTTTTTTCTCCATAGATTCCAACTAACCTTTTAGCTTTCCTCTTTTAATGAATTGTGTGTGTGTGTACATACGTACATAACACATAGGATTAATTCTCATGGGTATTGCCTCCTTGCTAGCTGTTTCTTATCCAGCAGTCAGGGAAAACTTATTTTTTTCTAGAAAGAAAAGTAAGTTGAAGAGGACCTACTAGTAATAATAATAATATCTCAAATTACTTAAGAAATATACAGTTCACAGAGTGCTTTCCCATTTAACCATTTGGGGATCGTACTGATGAGTAGATAACGGGGACTTTGAAGTCAATCAAGAAATGGGTTCAAAATCCAACTCTGCTACTTACTAAGCATAATGACCTGGGATAAGCTACATAATTTCCTAAGACTTCTTATCCTCATTGTAAAATGGAAGTAATAATACCTGTTTCACATAGTGATGATGTAAGGATTAGAATAGTTATGTATAAAACCTTTAGTGCCTTGTACTTAGCACTCAAAACTTGGTAGCTAATGATAATGTCAGCTAACGTTTTTTAGAGAGAAAAATATAAAAACAAGATTTCAGCATAAGAGACAATTTTAAAAGTATTAAGGATAGTTGCATAGAAAAGGGAAGAGAAAATGTAGAGGGCAAGGGAGAGCCATAATGACATGGGGAATGATAAGAGAAGGGAAGAGATGTAGGCGACATGAGCTGTCTATCCTATTTATGAAAACAAAGTCTTTGTCCCCTTTGAGTGAAATAGGAAAAGAGACAGATGAAACAGAGGACAGAGAAAGACTTGACAGTTTGGTTCTAAGGTGAGTGTGTCAATCAGATTATATTTCATCTGGCATATTCTGCTACTTACTTGGACAGTGATGTCAGACTAAATTATTATTTATTATTTCTATCCCTTGACATTTTGATTAGCTCATCAGCAATCAGTCACTATTCACAGCTCTTCAATTGCTTTTATTAAATAGCAAACCCTTCCTCACTAAGTCAGCAAATTATTCAGGTTTGGGAGAGTCATGTCTCTTCAGAGAGTGTTTGCCCCAGGCCAGATGAGATGCAGTCATGCTGCTACAAGACTCCGCATGAATCATGGAACCTTAAGACAAACTTTAAGGATTGAATGGTTTCTAGGGAATTTAAGGGCATGCCAGTCACCATTGGATTAATTCAGGCTTTGATGAGTTTTGAGAGGGAGCATTGAGGAATTGGTTAAATTGTATACCATGCTATGCTAGCTAATTGTGTGACTGTCTTCTTAGTCTGGGCTCTGTAAACACAAGATTCATATTATTCTTTGCTTTTGTGTTTATGAATTAGAGCAAAACTCATATCCAGGTACAAATGTAGCATAGATTATCATGAACCCAATGAGTGCAGTGGAGTTCTTTCAGGATTTCTGAGGATGGTCCATTATCTTTGGAAGGAGTCCAAGAATCAGTCTATACGGGCTGACTTTATTTTTTTACATACTAGATTTAATCTTGAAAAGTAATGTATAGAGTAAATAGTTTCAAAAATTGAGTCATGTTTTCCCATCCTAAGGAAATTTGTTCTCATAGAAAAAAAATGGTGTGCTCCTTTTCTAATGAAAATTAAACTTATTAAAATACTACCTTTTTTTCCCCAGTGAGTATTCTGCATTTGTCAATGTACAGATTACAATAATTTTCTTTACAAGAAGTTAGCTAAGTGGATCCATGATCTTGGACACACAGTGAAAAATAGATATTTCAGTGTTACTGAGATTTCTCCCTCAAGGTGTGGGACTTGAATGTTTAAGCAGACACATTATCCGTGGTGTTGTGTCTTGCCTTTATTGACATTGTCTGGTGAGTAGAGCAGTAAAAAGTTGTCTTTTTATTTAGATTTATTGGACTGTGGTCTCCTGTGGTCGAAGTAGGACTTTAGAGGGATCAATATAAACTTAAAAAAATTGAATATGCTCAAAGCAATGCCAGCCTTAAAACAGAGCTATATCTGTGAGATGTGTTTAAACTATTTTACCCTGCCTCTATTTTTTAACAACTGAGGCACCAATCACATTTGTCTTTTGAATTTTGAAATTCTTGTCTGTAAAAGCCAAGTAGGCTGCACTTACACAGGACCTGGAAAGCATGAGCAATGATACGTTGGTTCACCCGGCAAGGATGTGCAGTGACATTAAATCTTATGGGTTAGTGAGGTTCTAAAAGCCAGAGTATAAGGCAAAAAATTCCGTAGACTTAAGTTACCCTAGTAAATCCTTTGAATTACCTATGAAGTACATTATGTGTAGTTTTGTGTGTATAACTGAACAATAATTCTTATGCACAGCATGGTCTGAGAACCACTGGGCTAGAATAAAGGAAGGAACAAAAGGGGTGCTGTCTGGACACCCAAGCCCTTCTTTCTTTATGGTAACTCCCCAATCCATGGAAAAGTGGAGGATTCTGAAGCGTGCCTGCTTGCCTGCTTGCCTGCAGGGTTTACTCCATTCTGCTGTTCGATGAAGCCTCTATAACCTTCAGACATGTTAACAGATCTCTTGGTTTTGTATGGATTGAACTAGACAGTCTACATGAAAGCACCTTGCTCAGGACCAGGTGATGTGATGGATTTAAATGTTGCTTGTCAGGTCCACATATATACATTGTTTTTTGAAGAGTTGTAGAGAAGAATTTGGCCACTTGCTTCCTGTCTTTCTAGGTTGAGATTTCCCGCTGTACAGCAGTGACTTTCATGTTCTTGCAAATTGGCTGCACCTGTGGGCCAGTTGGGGATAAGAGAGAGTAAAGTTTTCAGTTATAAGGTTAGCCCTACGTTTGTCGCATTTGGTGTGACTTGGCTGAATACCCTATATGCCCTTGGGTTCTGTAGGTCTTCTGTTGGTCTTCTAGAGTTCGCGTTTGTGTGTGAGAATCACCTGATGAAACTGTGTAACCCACCTACCTAGATTCTCCATGGTGGAGTCATGAATATGTGTTCTAAATTTTTTTATTTTGTAGTTTTTGGGGTGTGTGAGAATATGTATTTTTAGAGAGCTGCCCAGGTGATTCTTATGTAACTAGCATGTTGCCTTTGGAACCCAGCAATTAGGAAAACCCTTGGAGGTGGGATATTTTGCCACAAGAGGCCATGAACATTTCTGATCCATTTTAGCTTAAATTATTTAGGAAATGACTACTGTATTCTTCATCCAGATTTAAAAGGACATAACTTCAGTTCTTAGGTGAATCAACCATTTATTAGGTGAATCAGCCGTAAGATTGGTCTTTTAGTAGATATAAAATTAGTATACTTAGGTTTACATAATTTAAAAATTCAATACCAACCAACTCATTTATTCACTTGGGGTGCTAAGGCCTTTGATTTCCACTCCCAGGTATCACTGAAATGATCACCTGAGGTTTTGTTCGATTGTTTATTTTTAGTAACTTGGGTTTTGAGTTGTATCCTTTTTTTCATTTTGGAAGGGGACTTGGTATTTCTCATAATTTAGTTTAAGTTTAGAATTTTACTCAGAATTCAGTTTGAGAAGGAAATAACCATTTCACCTCTGATTTACTAGGGTGAGGAGCTCTTTCAACATTAGGTGTCCTGTACCCCAACAAATGTTTCTCTCTTCACTTGTCCTTACTCTCTGATTCATGAAGTATTTTCTTTATATGCTTGTATAAAGCATATATGCTTTGTATATGCTGTACAATATACAAATACATGTATATTGTATGTTTCTGCTTGGCCCCACCCATTCTAGTTTTTCTGGGATTGTGTCTCATCATTTATGTTCCTTTTCATTACACCTAGTCTCTTTCTCTCTCCTTATGTGTTTTCCTCAGCTTATAAACAAAATTTGTTTCCCTACACTAAAATAAACAATCTTTGTCTCTACCTTGCTGCTCCTCAGTCTGCCATATCATCTTATCTCTTTGCTTCCCTATTCTGGCCAGTGTTCTTAAAAGATTAACTCTGTTTGTTGCATCTACATCTTGGCCTTTTGCTGTCTGGCTTCTACTCTTACCACTTTATTGGAACTCCACTTTCAAGGAGTCACCAATAACTTCTCCCCTTTCACATCTAGCAATCTTTTCTAAGCTCTCATCCTCTTTGACCTTTTTGCAGTAAGTGAGGATGTTGATCACACTCTCCTTTTTGACAACTCTTCCGTTGACATATGTATATGACACTTCAGGCTCAGTTGTCCAACCTCTCTGACCGCCTTGTCTCTTATTTCTTTGCTGAATTATCCTCTGTTTTTTGCTATGTAAATGTATTTATTAACATGTTCTTCTGCCTTTGTTGTCCCTCCCACTTTTCGTGCCTTCCTTCTTGCTATATATTTCAACCCCAGAAGTTAGGACAAAACTACGGGGTACACCCTGGGGGATTTGGGAACTGAGCTGAACTCAAAGGGAACATATCTGAGATGGCTAGAGGAAGGGAGAATGAAATGGTGACCCAATGTTGTAGTTAGGAAAATGGTACCCAAATATCAAGTCTGGAAGATAAGGATGAAAAATGGGAGAGTAAGCAGTAAGATTGGTAGTTTGGATGATTGGAAATAGTATTGGCAAATAGGTCAAGAACGTGAATGTGTATCTTCTCCAGATCATTTTGTACCTGACAGTCTAATGCGTGTTACCTGAGAGCATGATCTCTTTAAGGAATTGCACTGGGGCTTTGGCTTCAATAATCATTTCTCTGGTGATGAACTTCAAATCTGCATCCAAAGCTTGCCTTTGATTCTCCTGTGAACCAGAGCTCTATTTCCATCTTCTTCTTAGGTGGTTTCACCTGGATATCCAACTGGTACCCTCACATTTAACATATCCCCAAATACATTTGTCATCTTTCTACTGAAATGGACTCTTTTTTGGCATTCCTAATATATCACTGTTCTGCGTCATCCTGGATCAAAACTTCAAAGCCATTATTCTTTTTTAGCCCACATCCAGCAATTTGAGAAGTACTGTCAATATTCTCTCCCATGATGTCTTGTAACTGGCCCCACCTTTACTCTTCCTTTCTTCAACCCCTGATTATGGGCTGACTGCTACTCTACACTCCAGAGATAACCCCCTATTTAGTATCCACTGACCCTGATTCTGTTCATTGCTGCCAGTGTAATGTTTCCAAAACTCAACTGTAAATTTCAAAGACGTTTTAAACTTATCACAACATTCCTAGCCAGGGAAAATTGCTTCCCCTCTCAGTGCTATTGTAGCAGCTATGCTTTCTACCACTGTGTGTATATGTGTAATTGCTATGCGTATACACTATATTATATATTACATATACATTTTGGTACATGAATTATCAATCCCTATAGATTGTAAGCTCCTTGGAGGGCAGGAACTGTGTCTTTACTTTGTATCCCCATATATTCCTTGTATTGACATGCAACAGATATTTATTGAATGGAATTAAACAGCTCACTGGGGCTGGAAGGAATCTGATACCAGTTAATATGTAGTAGGTGATTTGTGATAGTCATTTTAATTTGACATTAATTTCATTTTTTGTGCATTTGTTTTATTCTGAAAAGCTTTTTTATTAAGCTGTGCTGATGGCATAAGTGGAACAGTTAACTGGAAGACCAAACAGGCCAACAATTTTATTATCAGCAGAAAAATGACTGCTGGGAAGAAAGATGGTGAGTTTAGGTTGTAAATCTAAATCCTTTTGGGGAGTCA
Organism: Monodon monoceros; assembly: GCF_005190385.1. Classification (NCBI taxonomy): domain Eukaryota; kingdom Metazoa; phylum Chordata; class Mammalia; order Artiodactyla; family Monodontidae; genus Monodon; species Monodon monoceros. The sequence continues at coordinate 47,487,544 of NW_021703776.1, forward strand.
ATTAAATGTCCGCTTCCAATAGTCCTTTTGCTTTTTTAGTCATGTGTGGACTTTTTTTTTTTTTTTGATAAGTCAGTCTGAAAAAAATCAAATTTTGTTTTCCTAATCTTCTAAAGCTTCTGATCCTCTGTGTTCTTAATCCATTATTCTCCAAGTTTTTTTCCTTTGCTGTAGTTTTCCCTTTTTTTTAACCAAAAATAATTCTTGTTTTTAACCTATTGTTGCCCCTTATCCGGTCACTAGCTTGCCACTTATGAAAATTGTCCCAGTGTGGTTATTATAACAATTTACTTATAACATTGAAAAACATTAAGAAGTACATTTAACATAAATCATTTAAAAACAGTATTTACGTAACCTTAGAAAAATGGTCATAAAATATTTTGGCTAGTTGTGGATGATTTTTTGAATGATTTTTGTTGCAAAACCAAATTGGTATGTTTGCTATTAACTAATTAGATGGCATTTGTTTTCTATGGAAAAGATAGCCTGACCCTTGAATGATTGATTGTCCTTCTAAATTTTTCTTCCCTATCTTTAATGTGTTCATTAGCAATATGTCAGGACCTTTGAAATAATGCATTTCATCAGGGAGAAAAAGACTTACTTAATAACCAAAAGATTAGTTGTTTTAAAAATATCAATTATCAGTATGAGCTTTCACTTAATATTTCTGGATTACTTGTCTTTATAATCCCTCTTAACCGTACCCTCCCCCCCCACCCCTACACACAATTTGGGGTATATGTGGTCATGAACAGAACATTAGCAGAACAGTAGCCTAGTCTCCATAACTTTGGGGTAACCAGAATATCTATTAAAAAAAACAACAGTTTTAAAATATTTTGAAAAGAGCAGTAATTTTATGTGATAAAATGGCCTTACTGCCATATAAAACTTTCTAGGTATCTTGTAGGAGTGATTCCTGGCTTACCTCATTTTCTTCTTACATTTCTGAGTTGGGGGTCACTGACTTTTTTCCAGCTAGCATCAAATTATTCCTCAGCTAGAATCTTCTACTCCCAGATCTGTTTCACAGTAGGACCAAGGCTCCCAGCATCTCTTCTACTCTGCTGTCTTTGAAACAAACCCACAAACACCTTTGCATTGTTAAGGAATTTTCATCTCTAATATAAAAGAAAAGAGTTTTATAACAGTAAACTCTCATGAAAAGTTCACAAAAAGTTGTTTTCAAAAGCACTAGACTCACTTGTTCTAGGATCTAAGCGCATCATCCCACAGTCCTTTCCCCACACCCTCCTTGGATATTCTCAAGGGATTTTCTCTGTTTCCTTCAAGGGAATCACCCCCGACTACCTTATCTGGGCTGCTCCTTAATCAGGCTGAGGGCCTTCGGCTTCTTCGGCACATCCACTATTCCTGTTTTCTTTTTCTTTTATTTATTTTTGGTTGCGTTGGGTCTTCGTTGCTGCGCACGGGCTCTCTCTAGTTGCGGCGAGCGGGGCTACTCTTCATTGCAGCACAAGGGCTTCTCATTGTGGTGGCTTCTCTTGTTGCTGAGCCCGGGCTCTAGGCACATGGGCTTCAGTAGCCGTGGCATGCGGCCTCAGTAGTTGTGGCTCGCAGGCTCTAGAGCGCAGGCTCAGTAGTTGTGGCCACGGGCTTAGTTGCTCCATGGCATGTGGTATCTTCCCGGACCAGGGCTCAAACCCGTGTCCCCTGCACTGGCAGGCGGATTCTTAACCACTGCACCACCAGGGAAGCCCCTTCCCATTTTCTAATCTTACCAATTATGGCCCCAGATGGCCCTCAGTATTGCCATCTGCAGTTTACTTCTGTCATCTCCCAGGGATTTGGGACCTGCCGTGATTCCTGCTGCCTCACACGAGATCACTAAAGACCCTTCCTCTGGACTTCACACTATTTTGCACTAAATTGCAGTCTTTCCCTTTTCTTCAGTTTCTTCTTTTTAACGTTGATCCCTAGAATTTCTGTCCTCTTTAAGCGTGTCCCTCCATTCCTATTTGATTTTGCATAAAGGTACTCTCTAACCGGCTGTCAGGCGCAGCTATGGTGCTCTTCTTAGTGAAATGTATTCCAAGGTCTTTACCATAGCATTCTCTAGAATCTCCATCTCTTCCTTTTTCAAATTTCATGCTCCCTCTGGACCTCAAACTGATTTTCTCCTTGGAACCTGAGCCATAACTGTAGTTCTCAAAATCGAAATGATCAATATATCTTGAGGTAACCAGTTCAGATTATCGCATTCTCTTATTTCCTCAGTTTCTCTTGAACTCATTCTTTTGCTTCTACCTTCCTGGTCTCCTCCTCTAATTTAAATCCTATCATTATAGTTCTGCATTATTAAAATATCTTACACAGAGAGTAATGAGTTTACTTTAGTGGGTTGTAGTAATGTAATGGACAGCCACCAAATGTATTACCTCATGTTAACAAATCAACAAAATACGTAACTACCCTGGGTTCAAGTCCTGGCTCTTCCTCTTCCTAGTCCTGTAAGCTTGAACCTGTCATTCAGCCTCTCTGGGTTCAGTTTTGTTAACTATAAAATGAAGGACTGAACTTGATTTTTTGCATGCAAACTCCGATTGATGTTATCTGTCAGGAATCCTGGATTGAGTAGAATGCTGAGACCATATCCAAGCAGGAAGTAATGCAATGATTTGTCTCTTAGTAGAGAAAGTTATTTGGCACGCCCTGCCAGGATGACATCTAAAGCCCCTTTCAACTGCAGTGTTCTATGAGACCAAGTTTATTGATTACCAATTGAAAATGGTTTGCAACCACTTTCCAGCCGACATTTAAGAAAAAAACAACAAAACAAAACAAACACATGATCATTCTATGGAAAAATCAGGATATTTAACTCTAGTATAGAAAAATGGTTTTCGTAAGTGGCTTTGGTTGGGGGGAGGGGAATCTCACAAAGTAACCTTTCTGCTTCTTGTAGAAAAAGATCCAAGTAGTGGTTTCTTTTCTACCTCATGTAGAGAAAAGTGGCCTCTTAGAGGAGTGAAGTTTTAAAAGGCAATTTAATACCTTCCCCATGATGAGCTCTACAGCCCAGGTGTGGACTATCTGTGACTGAAATAAAACAATAGCTGACCACTGCCCAATGAATGGCCTTCAGTACTTTGATGTTGAGTAAACTTAAGGGGTGAAGGGTAGACTGCCGAGAAAAGCTTTTGACTCTAAGCCAAGATTTATAAAGCTGGATTGATAAAACACAGGGTAAATTTTAAAGAGGAAAAAACAAAAACAAAACAGGTTGTGTACCTGGCTGCATATTGATGCCTTTCAAACTATTTTTCTACAGACATTATCTGGTCTAGTAATTAAATTTCAATTAGACTATAGAAATAACACATTGAAAAATAAATTAGGAAGGAAACCATAAATATATCAAGCTCTGAAAACCCTGAAATGAGTTCTCTTGGTGCAGAGATATCAAGTGGAATTCATCTCTTATAATCAATTCCCATTAATTGGTAGCAGCTTCTTGGAGTGCTGTGTATACAGGGGCTCTGAGCGTCATAAAGAGCTTTTAGCTGTTAAAACTATAAAAGAGAAGTCAAGTCTTATTTTTTTCTGTCCGTACTTACAGTTTCTAATTATCAGAGATGATCATATAGTAAAATAAGTTTTCAGCAATTGTATTTTTGTGTAACTTTCTTTTTAATAATACTCCAATTCTTTAGCAGAGACCTGGTGTCTCTTCTGTAAATAGGATTTTAAGGAATTGGGATACCTAGTTGCTTAGGCAAAAGTTTATTTTAAAAGCTGTACCGGATAAGTGGCTATTCAGTATTATCTTTGTATTTTAAACATATTTAAAAGTCTTCTTCATCATTCTTATCCAAATTTTTTTCAAATAATACTTACTATTAAGGCAATACTATGAACAGTTGGAAAATATGCACTGTCTTATTTAACTAATTTGCACTCAGTTAAAGCACCCTTGTCATGTTTCCCAATGAGTAGCTTACGTCTTAAAACTCTCTGAACACGAGAGACAAATTAACAAAATTGAAATGCTTTTGGAAATGGGCTTCAGCTTCTTATTAATAAATTACTTATTTTAGTGTGTTATGTTCTTAGGCTGATTTAGCTATTGCTAAGGTTAATAGATCACTTAATCAATAGATCTCTTCGTTTAAATTATGCAGTATATTTCCCACACATCAAATATGTAAGAAATTATTTTATACAGCACATTAAATCCCCTCCTTTTGATTTGGCAGTTTGTTTACGTAACATATGGGTTGAATTAAGACTTTCTGTGGTACACTTATTTATTTCTGAATGCATTTAATACATAGAGTTTATGTTGCCACCTCCTCAAGTAATGTCTGTCTCCCAGTTATAGTAAGACTTTCAGAAGTATACTGTGTCAACTAAGAATCAGGAACTACACCACAAAAGGGTCTCTGGGTAGCAAAAATAGATGCAGCAAACGCAGGCTCCTGTTTTTCACACCTGGCAGAGCCCTGCGTGCGTTAAGACAGTACAAATTTGTTCTTACTTTAACATGCAGTCCCACCTCACTTGGTAGCCTGGTTTCTAAACCTGCAGCGGATTAATAGCAGCAAATTAGAAGGGATAGAGGAGCTGTTACAGGAAACATGGATAACAATGAGAAGTGACGGCTGACAACGTGTCTACAGATGAGAAAACAGAAAATCTGTAAAACACACAACCATAAAAAGCATTAGCAGACGGTGACCCGCTAGTGCTACTGGGATCGGTAAATGACAAGGCAACCAAACAGTCCATAAGGGCATGACTGTATTATAGAGGGAAGTGCAATAATTGATATGCCAAATGATGATCTTATGCCATAATGAAGAAGGATCAACCGCTGAGCACTTTAGAAAACTCAGCTCTCTAAAATGTTTCCTTCGTTGGGGTTCCTGCTAAACTGAGATTTTACTGTATTCTCTCAAACTGCAAAAATTAGAAAATGATGATGTAAGTGGACCTTTTAAAGTGATTAATTTGTTGATAAAGCATCTGTGAGAGAGAGATCACCTTGACGTGAATACTGAATCCTTTATGACTTCAGAGGAGAGACTTTAAGACTTAAATCTAGCTGAGACTTGTAGGGTGTCACACTCAGCAGCCAGTTTAGAGTCATGTCCTTGTTCTTGATGCAGAAAAAGGGCTGATAGGGGTTCTCCGGACTCTTTTTGTAGAGAGTGGACTTTGTATGTGCTTGTGCACGTGCATATGCCATTAAAAAAATCATTGTGATAAGTGTGAAGTGTTATGCTCTAGATTCGTTAGCAATGCACCACCAAACCCTTTCAAAATTTGATGTTTACTAAACACGTACAGATTTGCTTTTGTTTTTAAGTAATTGTAAGTAAGCACACAAATGTGCACCCTCATATTTTCATCTCAGTGTTGCTCCCATAGGGAGAGAATTCCAAATGGACTATTAATAAAGGAAGACAGGATGCTATTTAACTAGCATGAGGTCCCACTTTATTGCTACCGCCATCACCGTCTGTTACTTGGTTCTTGGCTCTCTGCTGTCCCATAAGATACATTTTCGAAAATGGTTTGTAGTTTCTATGCCTTATGATTAAAACATACAGGGAACAGTTTTACAGAAAGATTTTGGTAGCATGTTAACAAGGAATATTGGACCTGCATTTAGGGAGGGTGAAATATAACCCCGCCACTTGCCCACATATCCTTTTGCTCTTTTCAACTCAGATATGTAATTTTTCCTGTAAAAAATGCCGTTATTTATGACTGTCTTCAGTTTTTAATCTTTGCAAATCTAGCTACCCTTGTGGTTTGAAGATGATGTTTTTGACCCCCCCCCCCCCGTGGGTTGGACTTTTGGTTTAATTGTTTTGCCCATTAATGGTGATGGATTTGCACGGATTTAGCCACAGACTGGTTTCTAGTTTCATTTGTATCCAGTGGCATGTGTTTGCAGAGGTAATGGATTTGCAGCCCTACACGATTGGAGAGCCATGCAATACACAGAGCAGCCAGACCCTGTGACCTCAGCTTGATTAGCAAGGCACTGTATGCTTGTATATTTCAGAGACTGTTCAGAGGTTTTTTTTCAGAGATGTGTATTTCAGAGATTGTTAAAGTGTTTCAATTTCATTTTCAAGACTTTCTTTTAGGGAAAACAATATGCCTCAAGCTTGCTGTTTGTGAGTACTACCTAGACATACGTGAGTGCAACATGTGTTCACTGTTAAGTAACAGACTTTTTTGGTGTTAGTGCAAACCCTATCAGTATTGTTTATATCGCTCATGTTTAGAACAAGAGCCCATAAGTCTGAATTCTCTGTGTCACTTTGTTGCTTTTGAAAGGAAGCTAGGTGTAAATACTGCCCAAATAGCCTCTGTTGAAGAGCTATTTGTTTTTGCAAGTAACAAATGGGAAAGGTAAGGTAAAGGGCACTTCTCTAAAATGTTCTGCGGGTGCCCATAATTTAAACTGATGCTACAGAAAGGAAGTCTTATTTTCACAAACAAAACATAGTGGCTTAGTCATTTTCCATTTCTAGATGATGAGTGTGTCATACATCTGTATCATGTTTTTCTCAAAGTGAATGGCATACTATACTTACAGTGAAGCAGGCTTTACTGCAGAGTTGCCAAGGTAACTGACCAGCAAGTATGCAGTTCAGCAGATTGCAGAAAGGCAGTTTTACACATGAATAAAGAAATGTGCATGTAATCTTAAAACCCAGGGGGGCCATGGTAGATTGTGGTTTGGCTCTGTAGATTGTAGAAATGTTGTTTGTTGTTTTTTTTGTTTGTTTTGTTTTATGAAAGCAGAAAGTGAGATGTTCTACACTAGTCCTTGAAGTGAGGTAATAAACAGTGACAAGTACCCTTTTATGGTTCTATTTTAGGCCCTGCCATGGGCCATATAGAAAATAGGACCATTTCAATATTATTAATATGAACAACTTTTCTTTTTGATTTATAAGCTAGCTTTTACCACCTTATGTCAGCAAAAACTACGGAAGACTGTTAGTAGTTTATAATGTAAATGGAGGATGGTAACCCATAAACTGCTACACACATATGAGAATTAATTTAGGTTACAAAACTGAAAATGAAGTTAAGTAGTATATATATTTAGAACACAAACATAAGAACTGTGTTTCCCTCTACAGTGCTTTGTATTAGAATGTATTCATCCATTTATAAAATTATTCAGGTATGCCAGACACCTTCTAGGTGCCGAGAAAATAACAAAGGTAAATAAAGTTCAGTGCTGGACTTCAAGGTGTTTTTAATCTCTAGAAAGAATAAATTGGATAAGCTCCAAAGAGATTCCTTTGAATTATGCAAAACATTCCTGTGCCTTGGATGTAGGATTGTGATCTAGAATTTAAACACCTTTCTGTATAGAATGAAATAACTTCTCACCAGGAGTTCACAGCTCTCCATAATTTGACTCATCTTCCCAGTTTTCCTCCCCCCACCAGGATCTAGCGTTACTGGCTTAATTCCATTTCTTGAAAGGGCCCTGCAGTATCCCACTTTTGTGTCTTGCACATTTCAACGCTGAAATTGCCCATCTCTGAGTTTCGGAATCTTGCTAGCACTTTAAAAGCCATATTGAATTCTACTTCTTATATAAACCTTTCCCAGGTCTTTCCAGCTTCCATTGCTCTTCACCATCTTTCCAGGTCTTGCCAGAGCAGTTTGTCTCTCTGGGGTCATACCTAGTTAGGGGAGTGTTGGTCTCCCAAACCAGATGGTGAGCTCGTGAAAGGCAGGGACTGGGTCTCCTTCATCTTCACATTCTCCACAGCACCAAGCATTCAGCGGATGCCATGGAATCCAGCTGGTGAAAAATCTCTAATTCTCATCCTTACTATTTTTCTGTGATTCACTTATTCTTGTTTTTTTGGAACGGGACCATTTTCACAGGTGAGTAAATTGCTCTTGGGTAGAGAATGGGTATTCTAAATGCCATGGGAATGCTTACCAGTGCTAGTACAAAACAAGTCAGGAAAGAACGAGTCTCCCTATTACCTAATTTAAACCTAACTTGCCGCTTCCTTCCTTCTGTTACCACAGCCTTTGAAGTTGTGTTTTTAGTAGTAAAGCTATGGATACATGAAGCTACAAGCCAAATATTTTAGTTCAGTTCCCCATTTTTGGCAGTCATCCACAGAACTGTAGGGGCAAGTTTTCACAGATAAAGAAACATTTTTGTGGGAGTTCCTATTTTTATGCTCAAAAATTCACTGTCAGTGATTTTGCCATCCAAGGGCTTTTAGTTAGTTGTGAGCCCCGGAGTGAGCAGCCTTGAGTTCTTAAGGTTAATTACTACATTTACAAATCCATCAGTGACTAAGAGAAAGAACTTGCCTGATAGGGTTTATCTGTTTAAAAATTGCAGCCAGTAGCCAAACAGGAAGATAGAAAATCAAAAGAGATTGTAGAGGTGACAAGGGTAATGGCAGTATTGTGTTGGTGGAGATGATGATATCAGAGGAAAAAAACGGTAAGTTGAAACTAATCAAACCAATTTGGTCATTTTAATGTACTCACATCATGTATCTTAAGTAACCAGTAAATCATGAAATCTGCCCCATTTCACTTAAAGAAATGATTTGCACTGAATTTTGTGATGTAATTGTTATTGCTTATTTAGGAGGTAGCATAATAGACTAGATTGTATGTGTGAATTATTAAATGTCGAGATCAGGTAAAGAGGAATAAATCATTTCCAGGAAAGATGGGGGAATAATACTCAAAGAAAGAGTATCCAATGCATTTTTATAAGTATCAATATGTATGAAAGTCACCTTACATATATCAATGGTATTATGTAGTCTGATATGCTCTGTCTGGCAAACAGTTAATACGGTGGAGATTGTTACCATTTAAAAAAAATGACTCTTTATACTTTGCTTTGAAAAAAGAAAAAATATACTGTAGCAATTATATAGCTGATCAGTTCTCATGATGTATTTTGTTGGTAATAATCTCCATAAAAATTACAAAAGGGATTTCATGGATGTCTTTATTATTTAATAATAATTTAAAATATTAAATATGCCTAATTCTGCTTACATAATATTTGAAAAGTCTATAAACACAGCAAGTTGAGAGTTATTCCATGCTTTGTCCTAAAACCACTCCCCTTTAAAACAAACTTCTTAACAATCTTGCATGTTGCTTCAGTTTTCTCAGAAATTTCTACATAGTGAAACCCTTCTTTACAGTGTAAGTGAATTTTCAAAAGCAGAGCTCATTATTTGTCTTTCTGTCTCTTATCTTCCCTCTGTTTTCAGTGTACACTATTTTCTCCAAGGTGCACTCTGATCGGAATGTCTACCCATCTGCAGGTGTCCTCTTTGTACATGTTTTGGAAAGAGAGTATTTTAAGGGGGAATTTCCACCTTACCCAAAACCTGGTATGTTCTGGCGGGAAAAAAAGTGGTTAATTTACTAAATTTTTCTTTTTGTTCAATGTGCATAATCTAGATGATATATGATCAAATATTACTGACATTGCTTGACATGGTCTGGATATGTGATAAATTGATTGTTATAGAATATTTCCCATTTTAAGATTAGAAATTTAATTACCGAAGGAAGTAACTCATTTTTGAAATTTAAAGAAAGTGTATTTCTGATTTCCTAGTCTTGAGTTTTGTGCTTCTGACAGATGATCTACCTATATTCTCAGAGAAATAATTATAGATGTACAATTACAATTTTACACATTAAGACTTAAGAATCTTACAGAGTACATTGATTTTTGGAAAACTATACATATGTTGTAGAAGAGATTGAAATATGATATTAAGAAAGAGTTCTCAAAAAAACTTTTACAGTATGAGATAATTTTATATAACTTCATAATCATATAATGGAGATTAATTTTTCTTCAGAGTAATACCAGTTACGAAGTCCTATTTAATTTACTATCGGTTTAAATTATGTTATGTTGGATTGTCACAAATGCCATCAAATTAACAAAGATAGAAAGAATAGCAAGAGAAAATACATTGTTATTATGACTCTTACTTAAGTAACAAATAAAAATGAATTTCTGAAAATTCCAGCATTAGAATTAATATAAATATTATTTTTGTGGATTATATGATGAATAGCATACCTGAAAACACTCGTAAAATATAGTTAAGCATGTTCTCACCAGCATTCAAGAAACAAGGCAGTCTTTTCATCAATTACTTAAAAAATGTGTTCTCGTGAGGGGCATTTTCTTTTTGCAGAACTATATAGCTAAACCTTGTGAGCAGCAGCTTCAACACTGGAGAAGAAAATGTAGTTAAGAGCATATTTCTGGAGTCAGCCAAGATTAAATTCTAGTTTCAGGGGCTTCCCTGGTGGCGCAGTGGTTGAGAGTCCGCCTGCCGATGCAGGGGACACGGGTTCGTGCCCCGGTCCGGGAAGATCCCACATGCCGCAGAGCGGCTGGGCCGGTGAGCCATGGCCGCTGAGCCTGCGCGTCCGGAGCCTGTGCTCCGCAACGGGAGAGGCCACAACAGTGAGAGGCCCGCGTACTGCAAGAAAAAAAAAAAAATTCTAGTTTCACCACTTAATATGACCATGAAGAATTAACATGGAAAATTACGTATTTCATCAATAAAATTAGGGCTAATAAGCGTACTACTTTCATTGGTATGTTTGAAAATCAGATGAAATAGTGCCTGTAGAGGCCAGGCACATGCTAATAAAATGACACCATTATTATTTATTATTAATAAATGTCATGTTATTGCAGTTCTTTTGGACTTGGATTTTTTCAACTCATCCTCCATTGTTTTTAAATTACATTATTTTTGTTTTGATGACACTTTTATAATTTTGAGATATCCCTTAAGATGAGTTTGATAGTGCTCAGAGTTTCATGAAAGGAAGGTTTCTCAGAAGAATGAATACATCAACATGATTAGGGGATTTTCCTGAAAGAAAGTTGTCTCATTGGTAGAACTTTTCCACTGCTATGTGACCTCCTCCCCCCAAAAAAGAAAAGGAAATGTACCCCCAAATTGTATGAATATGCTTTCTTTGTTGAATCAGATTTCTAGACTAACTAAACAACCAAAAGGATATTTTTCTTACATGAGGCCCTAATCTAAATTCCCAGATGGATTTTTTTTGGGTGTGTATTTAATTTGCTACAAATGTTAAGAAAAAAAATTTTAGACAGACATATTTTTATTGAAACAATCAAAGCAACATGTGAAAATAACTGTCTTATATCTTACTTCTGTGTTTCTTACCTAGGCGAGATTAGTAATGATCCCATAACATTTAACACAAATTTAATGGGTTACCCAGACCGGCCTGGATGGCTTCGGTATATCCAAAGGACACCATATAGTGATGGAGTCCTATATGGGTCTCCAACGGCTGAAAATGTGGGGAAACCAACAGTCATTGAGGTAATTTACTTCGAAAGAGCAAAATTATATTCTTGATTTTTTTGTAATTTGAATTTCAAATGTTGTGATTAAAATTACATGGCAGTGGTTTTCAGTATTTTATGCATGAAAACACACTAGATAACATTTGGAAGTGTACCATTCCTTTCTGTTCATCTACAGAGTTTCTTGTTTCAGCTTTTATGTAAAAAAGCGTCGTCTAAATTAGTGAAAAAAATTAAAAGGTATTTAAAAGAAATAAATTACTGTGAATTCTATTTAATAAAATGAACAAAAACTTAAAACACTTATTTTCTCCAAATTTTAATTTCAGATTTCATGTTCATTCAGTCATTAAGGAGACGTCTTTTGAGCCCCTACCATGTGCTGAACATTATGATAGGTGTCGGTGGTAGAAAGATGAATAGTAGCTGTGCTCTGCCGTGTCTTACAGTTCAGGGGTTGAAGCACTGAATGGAAACCCAAACTTAGCCAGCACTGACATAACTGTTATAATAAGAAGGGGCTGTTTGATGCAGAGTTATAAGAGGGTAAATAGAAATTCACTAAGTAGAAGGAAGGCTATTTTAGGCAGAAGATGCAGCACATCAAAATCTTGGAGGCATAAACATAACCACATAGTCTTAGAGAACTACAAGTGTGGCTAGAGGACAGGATGCACTCCAGAGGGCAAATGATGGGAACGGAGGTGTTGATGTTGGTAGGAGCAGATCTTTGAGGGCTCTGTAAGCCATGCGGATATGTTTGACCTTTACTTTGGGAGTGATGATGGTGCTATAATTAATCAGATTTTTACCAGTACCTAATATCATACTTGGAAGATATTAGAAATTGAAACAAAAACAATGATGACATCAAACCTTTAATGGGAATTAATTTTTTTTTCATGAATGGATGTAAAAGCTAAAGGTGTTTCACTCTTTACTATACCTAACAAAATCAGAATTATAATGGCCATTAACGGCAGGAGAGGCCTACTATAGTTTTATGCCTAGATGCCTCTAGGATCTTAAACTGGAATTTAACTCTTCAATTCCATAAAAGCTTACTGGTAGTGACCAGGGCACCAGCATAGGAACTGCTAGTGGAATTGCCAGGAGTTTGCATATGTCCTGCGTGGCATGTTTTCTACCACCAAAAATTTCTGTAGATTCTCAGGAGATTACATGCTTTGAGGTTTTCTCCAAAGTTTTAATCAGCCGTGGACTCTGGATATGAGCTTCCATGCTGGCTGAGAGAAGGTGTTTCTTCATTTGAACTGAAGTTTGTATTAACATGACATTTCAGTGATTTCTATCTATAAATCTGCTTTCTTAAGGCAACGTTGATATAAGATAGAAATATATGTAGATGTAAGAAAGAAAGTTATTTGGAGTTATTGTCAAAATAATTTTTAAAATATTCAGTAAAGTTACAAAAGAAATATATAAATGTAAGTCACCACCTTGCTAGATTAAAAAAGAAAAACACAATCACCTTGAAGATTCAGAGAAAGCATTTAATAAAATTCAACACCTATTCTTGATAAGAAAAAAATAACTCTTAGCAAACTAGGAATATAAGTGAACTTCCTTAACCTAATAGGTTATTTATCAAAAATAATAGCAAACATAATTCTTTAATGGGAAAACACTAGAGGAATGCCATTTAAATTCAGGAACAAAACAAGAATGACCCCCTGTATCACATCTATTACAGAATATATTAGAAGTCCTATCCAGTGCAGTAAAGAAAGAAAAAGGAATTTATAACTATTTGAAAGGAAGAAATGGAATAGTCAATGATATAAAGAGTCTATGGGCTATTAAAATCTTCAGAAAGCCTAGCAGTAAGCTATGGGATCAATATAAAAAATTTAGTTATATTTATTCATTAAGTACAAGTACTGAGAAAAATACATGTTTTTAAACGATACCATTTTTTTTAGTAGCAGCAATATTATAATGTACTTGGAATAAATCTAACAGAAGGTATGCAAGTTCTGTATGGGAAAAATTATAAAACTTTGTTGATATTAAAGAATGCGTATATAAATGAAAAGATAGTTCATTCAGGGATAGGAGGACTGCAAATCATGAAAGCATCACTTTCCCCCAATTGATCTATAGATTCAATGCAGTTCCAATAAGAAAATCTCAGTAGGTTATTTCACGGAACTTGGCAACTAATTCTAAAATTTATAAAGAAGATAATAAAGCAAAATCAAGACATGCTTAAAGAAGAATAAAAAGGGGAAAGATTTCTTTCCTTTCCAGATAGCAAGATTTATTGTAAATATGTAGTAATCAATCATAAGTTTGTATTGATACAGGGATAGACAAATTAACCAATGAATAAAATAGGGAGCCCAGAGACAGATCCATCTACATAAAGAACAATGATATATGTCTAAAGAGATGCTGCCAGAGATCACAGACTAGGGAAAAGGAGGTCAATTTATTGACTGGTGCTCAGCATATGGCAAACATAAAATTAGATTCTTCACAGGAAATACAAAACTCATGTCTAGGTAGATTAAGGATTTAGCAAAAGTTTAAACTATTATATAAAACTGTCGAGGAGTATCTTTCTGAGTTTGGGGGAGGGAAAGATATCTTAAATAACACCCAAATTTTTTTATTTAAGAGAAAAGATTGATAAATTTTACCATATTAAACTTGTGAACTTCTGTTCATCAAAAGAAAACATTAAAGAAAAGACAACCCACAAGCTCGAAGATGATATTTTAAATATATATAGCTGACTAATGAGATAAGTATGTAAAATATAAAAAAGGACTCCTACAATTTCAATAAGAAAAAGACATGAACAGACATTTCACCAAAGAGGAGACATCAATGCCATTTAAGTAAAGAAACTTACTCTCCTCAGTAAGGAGGAATATTCAGTTTAGAACCTCAGTGAGAATTTTATCCTCAGTAAAGGTCATTGCAGTGGATATGGGCTGGAAAACGGAATATTTCACATAGCTGAGTATCACTATACCCTATGATCTAGCAGTCCCACTTCCAGATATGCACTTAAACAATTGCAGGGAATTCCCTTACGGTCCAGTGGTTAAGACTTGGTGCTTTCACTGCTGTGGCCTGGGTTCAGTCTCTGGTCGGGGAACTAGGATCCTGCAAGCCACACAGCATGGCCAAAAAAAAAGAAAAAGAAAAAAAAAAGAAACACTTGCAAATGTCCACCCAAAGGCATGCACAGTCATATTCACTGAGCAATGTGTGTATAGGAAAACACTGGAAACCCACAAACCAGTTGAGATCCAGAAGTCCAGCAGCAAGAGAATAGATAAATTGTGGGGTATTCGCACAGTGAACATTTATAGCAGCAATGAACTTAAGCTTGCCTGGCAACATGAATGAATGTTTTTAACGTAATGTTGAAAAAAAACAAACAAACCTCAGAAGACTGCATACAGTTTACTATTTTTATAGGCGCTCAAAACCCAGAAAAATGGACAATATATTTTAAGCATACATGCATGGATAATAAAACTATATTTAAAATGGATGGGATGATAAAATCCAAAATGTTTACTCTGGTTGGAGAGAGGCAAGAGGCTAGGGTAGGAGAGAAACACGTGTTGAACCAGGATTCACAGTGGTGCATTATACCTTACTACCAACATACAATGTTATGAATATGTATCAAATAATATCTAAAAAGATGATGAGGGCTTCCCTGATGGCACAGTGGTTGAGAATCTGCCTGCCAGTGCAGGGGACACGGGTTCGAGCCCTGGTCCAGGAAGATCCCACATGCCACGGAGCAACTAAGCCTGTGCACCACAACTACTGAGCCCAAGCTCTAGAGTCCACGGCCACAACTACTGAAGCCCATGCACCTAGAGCCCGTGCTCCACAACAAGAGAAGCCACCGCAATGAGAAGCCCACGCACTGCAACGAAGAGTAGCCCCCGCTCGCCACAACTAGAGAAAGCCTAAGCGCAGCAACAAAGACCCAACGCAGCCAATTAATTAATTAATTAATTAAATTTTTAAAAAGATTATGAAAACTTAGCATGTCTTTCATTTAACACAGTATTGATTTATCTGTAAATAACTCATTTCTACATCCGTATATAATAACATTTTCAGTGTTTAAAAATATTCTATTAATATAGTCAAAAGATTTTGCATATCTTAAACTAATATTTAATCATATACATCCACTAATTAATTTATTCAGTAGCTACTTATTAAGCATCTAAAATAGATCAGCCACTATTTTAGAAATAGGGGATCAGAAAGTGCACAAACATGCATGCCTCTTTGCTATGAAGGGCTTCACATCATCATGATAAGTAGAATTCGACTGAGGATATTACAGTATTTAAATATCTCGTTAGAAGTCATAGAAGAATTGCATTCTGTTACAGCTGTTAAAATTAAGCATTAAATATAAATTCAGGTAATAAAATTCTTCCTCCGGATTCATGAAAGGTTCTTCACTCTCTTGTGTAGCCTCTGATTTAAAAACACTTATTTGAATTTATGAAATTTACAATAATGAAATTTGTGATAATTATGGGAAGGCTAGCCAGAAAAATATTGCCATTAATCTGAAAATGTTTAATCTTTTTTTCTAGCATTAGCTTTGAGATATTATAACAAATAGTATCTAGTATTTTTTTTCCACTGAGAATATTATTAAATTTTTTGCAGGGTAAACTTTTAAAATCATGAGGATTCCCAAATGTTTTTGCATTTCTTCATTTGCTTGTGAACAATAATGCCTCGTTAATTTTAATGACTACTCTTAATTTTAGTGTTCAGTGTGAACCTAATTGATCATGTGTCCCAATAGAGAGCAGCAAAGAAATCATTAAATCCAAAAGAAATTTGACAGATTGTGGAGAGATAAGTGCTTTTATCTTTGTGGAATAAGACACATTTCAGAATATGTACTTTGAAATATTGTTAAAGGTTTGGAATTTTTTATTCCAAACTTCTGATTTTCACTGTTCTCTCAAATAATATTTCTGATGAGTGTAATGTATTTTATTTAAAGCTCATATGTGATGCTATTAAAATCTTTGATACTTGTTTTTAAATATGCAAGATATTTCTTTTCAGTTTGCGTCAGTTTTGTCTTTCTTGTCTCAGTGTCAACTACAGCTGCAGTTACTGCCAGAAGGCTAGTGCTGGGATGCTAAGACTTTTACACAATCATTTGGGGTTTTTTTGAGGTACTGCAGGCCTGTCTGAGTGATTTAATATCTGTTATAAAGTTAATTATTCCTTGATTTTTGAAGCCATATCCTGTTGTTGGCCTTTGCTTTGTTTGTTGTTTGCAGTGGCTGTTTCTGAATTGACTTTGATGTAAGTTCATTGGCTCTGCAAACATTTACTAATATTTGACTCTGTGAAGGGATTGATTTGTGTTTTTGAGCATTTGCCATCAGCTTCTTAGACTGTGATCCTTACTGCTCTACTCCCATTGTGAGATATGATTTCCAAAGGGTTCGTGACATTTCTTGACTGGTTGGTGTGCAGTTTAGTACTGAATGCAAACAACACAGAGATGTGCTTGTTTTAAAGTGTACTTTCTGGTATGATCCTTAAGCTCCATTTAAAAGTACACCAATATATTGTTTTGGCTTTTTTGAAATTTTAGAACAGCTCTGGTAAGTAATTCGTAATGGTTAATCCATTTACTAATGATGTATCTGCATTGCTACTGGCACTTAACAGTCTTCTATAAAAGGGTTTTTCTGATTTTAACTTGTTTTAGCATGTTAAATATACCTAATTATCTATTTTCCCACAATATTGCTAAAAGCTCTGGATTCTTGTCCAGAGAAGGAATATTTTGTAAGTATATAAACAAATAATGAAAATGGAAAGAACGACAATTTGTTTTCATTTTGTCCTTAATGAATTTCGTTTTCCAAATAACATTTTACTTCTTTAATATGACTTTCTTTTTATAATAGATAACTGCCTACAATAGGCGTACCTTTGAGACTGCAAGGCATAATTTGATAATTAATATAATGTCAGCAGAAGGTAGGTATGGAAAAATATGTTGCTGATTGTTTCCTTATTTGCAAGAAGTATTTCATTATATTTTATATGTATGTAAGACATAGTTAAGGATTTTAAAGGACCACATACCTACTATAACTAATGAAATAGTAAAATGTAGAAAACTAAACAATATTTAATTCATTATAAAATATCACGATGTGTTTTGGTGCTGAAAACCTCAGGGTAGGGAACCAAATGTAGAGGCCACTTATTTTCTCCAGGCCTTGGTTAAATCATCTGTAAAGTGAGACTAAGAATACTATTTCTCTCATAAGTCTGAGGTAAGGATGCCATCATTTAAGTCTCAAAATGTGCTTGACATAGAGCTGATCATAGAATGCATGATTGGTATTATTTTACTTTCAAACCTATCATCGGTGGTAGTTTGGTTGTATGTGATGATAAAGAGTTGTTGATGGACAGAAATAAACCATAATTTGGGTCACAGTCTCCTTTCTAAATAGCTAATCATGCCTCTGTAATTGCTGGAGTCCAACAACAATTTATTGTTACACATGCTTGAATTGTAAGTGATGCCTAAGGATTTAGAAGGTTAGGGACACAGGAGAGATTCCAAGAATTACACTCTCAAATATTCTGATCCTGTTTTGGCATTCAATGGGAAAAATACATACCACTAAACACTTTGTGGTTAAAGTTTATAAATCATGGGATACTATACCAGATATCATTTATGAGGGTGACAGGAGAAGAACTGATACAGCATTTTTCCCCCCAAAACAGTAAAACAGTTGTGCATCCTGGGTAGGAAAATTCTTACTTCTATTTACTAGTATGATCGAAAACAAATAAGCAAACACAACACATTTTATCAGAGCCTACTAATTTGGAATTCATAATAATTCAGTAAAGGCTGAGTTAAAAATTACCTTTACAGTATATGAAAGAAAGCAATTTCGATAGAATTGATAATGCAGTACATAATTGGGGAGAAGATTGCTGGAAGTTTTTGAAACCCTTAGCATGAGTTTTTTTCCCAGGCATTTTAGCTGTAATAATTGCAGACAACAAATGTGCTAGTTTAAAATTTAAAATGACCTTCATACATGAAAAGAAAGTCCAAGTACCAGTTCCTTTGGCCTGGACAGAAGACTCTTTACCCACTTTTCTACTTCCCAAGGGCTTTTGGAAGGTATTCATGTTTGGATCAAGGAGATTTTTATTCTTGACTCCAATTGTAATTGGATACTTGTATCCAGTCCAAGCTGTCCTTGTAGAATTTGGAATACCTTTAATGAGCAGAATGGTTGCGAAGTTCCCTTTCTCCTTGGGAATCCATCAGTTTAGTTATATACTTCCATTGCAGTGGGCTTGGACCACTAACCTCACTGTTATGCTCTCAGAGGGACTCAAAACCCTTTGTCAGGTATGGGAGCCCCTACAAACTGAAAGATAGCCTGGTCTACAGTTTTGAATCTCCTCCTTCTCAAGTCTGGTCTCAGTCCTGTCAATACAGAGTACACAGGCATCTGTCAATACAGAGTACATGGGTCCACACACATGTACTCAATACATAGTACACATGTGGGGACCCATGTTCAAGCTGATACTAATGTAAGACTGTTAGATGACTGAAGGATTGAAAGTTGGCATTAGGGGCTACTTATTTAAATCAGGGTTGAGGGAGCACGAGTACGTGGGTTTTGAAAGCCTCCTTTTACATAAGGGTCAGTGGCCCAAACTCTGAAAATCAGTGCACCAAATGGCAGGCATTTTTCCTTGCTTGTCTCGATGGAATGCATGTGGACACTAGGACGTACATCTTTGAGCATGGCCTGTACACATGCCGTTTCTCCCGGATAAGGTTAGGAAAGAAGTAACAAGGGTTGAATATCCGGATAACCATGCTCGGTGCAACTCCCTGCCCAGCAGTCTCCTGCTCCGGGAAACCTAATGGGAAATTAGTCATGTAGAATCATACAGCATGGAGCTCAAGGAGAGTACATAGAGTGATTCTCTAAATTGGGTTTAGTGCCTCAGAGGCCTGCCACCAATCTGTTGGCTACTGTTCCCTTGGCCTCTGTGATATCCAAATATAGCAGGCACGGGATTTCCCCAAAGTTAGAAAGCTACTGTGACTCATCTCTGGGAGGCCTGGCAGCAGCACTTGGCCGGGTAGACGGCAGGCAGCTGCACAGCCTGGAGCCTCGGAGGGCGTGGCGGCCGCAAGTCTCAGAAAGGAGCCACGGAGGGTCACATGGATTAGGGAAAGCCAAGTAACAGTTCTCCAAGGAGTAGCACTGATAATAAGGAAAAAGTTTTGCACGCTTTTTTAGAAAAATTTCACTGAATGAAATTAATAGATGATAGACTTCTAGCATACCCAAAAACTATACTTGGTATTATTTATAAATATTATTTATTGCCAAGAAACTGTTCTTCATGACATTTTTCTGCATGACTGTTTCTCAGTATGGGGGAAAATGTAGCATGATTAAGCTCCTGTTTATCTGTATAAAACAGGAAACGTATCAGTATAAAACAGGAAACTTATCTACATAAAAGAGAATAAACATAGCATATTTTAGAAGATTGCAGATGGGCTATACATCAAACAAATCTAACAAAATCATAAGCAGAATAAATTACAGGGTAGGGGATGAGTAAAGAGCCTTCTGTGATTAGGGCTTTGAAAGACTTATTCTTTAGGGAGAGACACCACACTCCAGAAAACTCTCCTGAAAACTCGAAAGCCAGAATATCTCCTTGATTTCATCTCTGGCATCAAATGTCCTTTAATATTAAAGAGGCTTGATAATAAATGAAGTCATCAAGGTTTCAGTTATTTGTCATATAATTTTAGTTTTAGTTTATTAAATAAGAATGGAATAGTACATGAGATAAAAATAGTATAAGAAATAAGAACATATAGTACATGAGTTTTAATGAAATAAGTCAGAGGATATACATAATATAATTATTGTTGGGGACTTTAAATCCGTGTATAGTCCAGACGTATTTTTTTTCCTTTTAAGTAAAGTGCAGAATCCAAGTAATTGTGCATATTATTGTAAGAATTGCTAAAGTTTACCATTTTCTCAGTTCTTACTCTATATTGGGAGCTCCGTTGAGCACTTTATATATATACAGTCTCTTTTAGCTTAGATGAAAATCATATGAGGTAAATTCAAATGATCGAAAGATCAGCTTCTCTTTCTGAACCTATGGAGAAAAATACAAGTACCTGCTTACCTTCTGCTTGTGAGAGTTAAATACGGTAATTCACCTCTTTCCCTTAGCTTGGCCTGCCTCGTAGTAAGTATTAAAAAAAAAGTAGCCTTTATTCTTACAGAAATATTACTAAACAAAAAGAAAGCTATCCTTTGTCTTAACAGAACAACCAGAACACAGGAAATGATAGTTTGTAATTGAAGAGTAACATTTGAGAAGCTGAAATAAATTATATTTATTTAAAGTTTCTTATATTGAGAGTCTGAATGGGACATTGGGTGGGTTTAAAATATTCATTTTGGCATCTTTAGAGGGAAATTACTGATGAGACATTGGGGACGGAAAAAGCGAACTCAATCTCTAACAATGTGAGGTATGGAATTTCATGAGAAATTTAAAATATTATTTCTCTAGAATATTTAATTATGGAGTGATCCAAAAAATGAAATAGCTATGATTTCAAAGTTCTTGTTGAAAATACAGTCAATATTTATTTTAGTAAAATGTGATGTTTTAGCATGCTCTAAAAAGATCAGTAACACTGCAAATTAAAAATATGGCTTTCCATATCATATATAAGCAACGCACAAGCAAGTATAGATATTTTGCCATGTCTTCTCTATTTAGAAAGGATGGTGCTGTGTTCAGCCTCCTCCTTTGTTCAAATGGGAAATAGCACTACCTAGGATTGTAACGATTAAATTAAACAATGTATTTGAAGATCTGTCAGCTTGAAAACACTACAAGTACAAAATACTTTTCTAAGTTCTGGAAATGCTCCTTCTACCTGAGTACATTGACAGGACAAGGAGGCCGGCAGGTCGCTGGCAAGTTAGTGACAGATTTGAGATTTGACATTTTTTTCTTGTCCGTTTTATTTTTTTTCTCTAATTGTGAATTGCCCTGCTGTCCCTTAGATTTGAGTGCATTGTAGATAAAGTTCTGGGTCTAATGTACGTCGTGTTTTTAGATATATCCTCTGTTATAT
Organism: Monodon monoceros; assembly: GCF_005190385.1. Lineage (NCBI taxonomy): Eukaryota > Metazoa > Chordata > Mammalia > Artiodactyla > Monodontidae > Monodon > Monodon monoceros. Next base: position 47,509,149 of record NW_021703776.1, read on the forward strand.
AGAAAGCCTTTAAAGTCAGTAATAATATCGTTCCCAGAAGCCAGGATTGTGACAGAAATCAACAAATCTCAAATGGTTCTTTGTTTCCCTTTCAAAAGACTACTTCATTAAAGATATGCATACCCTTCTTCACCAAAATTAGACTTCCCGTTACCGTATCAAGCAGAATTCTTCATTAAAAATATGAACGTAGAAGAAATGTTGGCCAGCGAGGTTCTCGGAGACTTTCTTGGGGCCGTGAAAAATGTGTGGCAGCCAGAGCGTCTGAACGCCATAAACATCACGTCAGCTCTAGACAGGGGCGGCAGGGTTCCGCTTCCCATCAATGACATGAAGGAGGGGTAAGCAGACTTACCTTAAGTATGGATTTTTAAATATGGTGATCTTATCCAACTTATTATAGATGGAAGATGGCCTATTGCATTTTTCTTTTTAATAAGAAATAGTTATTGTAAAGATATGAAAAAACTAGCAGTTTTCTGTATTGACAAAGAGATTTTATATCTGATGTTCCAGGTCCTGTGAAATCTAATCATAGATGAGGATCCACATCATAAATTACAGCACTAAGTCTTTTGTACCTTCCGTAGAGAAGCTGTTTATTTAGGGTCCTGAATTTCAAAGGAAGTTGATGCCCCGGTTATCAGCTGCAGAAGGATGTACAGACTGCTGTAACTTTATTCTAGGAAACTATTTCTTCGCCTTTAACATTCTTTCCACCATGTGGTGGTGATTGATGGCTGGGGTGGATTTGAAACCCATTCCTAAAGCCTGGCCTTGTCACTCACAAGCTGGGTGACACTGGGCAAACTGCTGCACTCCTCTGGGCTTCAACTTCCTCATCTGCTCCAATGGGGACTATACTCTCTCCCTCAGGGTTGTTGTAACGATTAAACGAGACAATGCATTTGAAAGGGACTTGTCTATTCTCAAGCCTTACAGATTCAGAGTATGACTTACATTCTTATAGAGGTTATGAAACACTCCTTATGCCTGGGTACATTGACAGATCGAATCTCAGTGTCACATGAAATTTTGCTGTTTAATTTCTGTTCCGTAAGTTGAGGCAGATCTGCCTTTTTAAAAACCAATCCTATAAATATGCGAGATATGGAATAAATCACATTTTATGTAGCATGTCCTTTTCCAACTCCTCCTTTATCCATATTCTTGGTAACATTTATACAGATGATATCTGGAATTAACTGGAATATCTGGGTTAATAAGAATCAAATTTAAGGGAAACTTTAAAGGAGAACTTTGTTGGAGATAAGGGAAAAGATCACAATAGATGAGGTATGAGCGAGTAGTCTGAAGGGGGATAAAGGATAAGCAATGAGCTGCAAAGTCCAAGTTACAAATTTCAGAATTCAATTGTACCTTGTATGGTACAATAATGGATTTTGAAGTCAGTCAAGCACACATAGAAGTGCTTGGAGGAAAATAGTTGCTTTATCGCTTGCCTATCATCTGCTGGTTGGCTTTCTCTATGAAAACATAATTCTGGAGCTTAAAATTTTACTTGAGAGGTACAACATGGATCTCTTTCCCAATGAGTAATGGAAGGAGGACCGTAGAAGGAGATGAACAGGGGTATCTCCCCTGAAGACATTCTCCAAATGTGGAATCTTTTCAACAGGTTTTTAAGGTAATGTGTTCCACAGTGATTGTTAAAACAATGACCAAAGATGTTGGAGGAAACAACATGAAAACCAGGTATTGGTAGAGTTTTCCATAGTTGTGCTTTCTTCTGGGCTTACCGCTTCTCTAACCAGTAGTGTAGACCCCACCCGTAGAGGCACTTTAAGAAACAACTAGGCTAAATTGAACTAACAGCTCTCTAAACTAAACTCTGACCTAAAACAGGGCTGCACAGCTATGTCTAGCCTGAGAATTGCCAGTAGAGCTTTATGAAGAATATACCTAGGTTCCTGGCCTCTGATTCCCCCTAGAGATTCCGGATCTTTGAGTCTAGGGCTGGGCCTGAGCATGTGACTCTAAATTAAGAACAGAATTTTTTGTCCTACAAGTACTTGTTGGAGAATTCAGTCATTAGCTGACTGACCCCCAACACCTGCTAGCGGGAGGCATGTGCTGTCAGTCCCGTGGCATTTATTTGGACCCTGTTGTCTCAGATCCTTTCCCAACTTGAAATGCTTTCCATGAGTTTTAATTTAATGTTAAGCCGCAACCTTTACAGAGTATTCATATAATAAGTCTTTTAAAATAGATTTTCTATAAATTATACCCAGTGCCAACTCTGTTACTCCAGTGTCCCTATATGTGCACCAATGAAATAAGATCCTACTGGAGTATAATTGCAAGAGAAAAATTTGTCCCTGGGAATGATTTTGCATATTTTCTTTGGTTGTTACATAATGTCAAGGTAACAAAAATAGGGTTTTTTTTTTTACGCTGTTGCCTTCAATTTAGAAATAAATCCAGTGCTTAACTCATCTCTTGTGCTTTTCTTTCTTTGTAATGGTGTATATTATGATTCTTGATTCACTTACAAAACTTTTTGCCTCTGTACTTTGTTTTGAAAATAACATGGACTATAAATCTCTTTAAAAATGAAATATTGAGGGCTTCCCTGGCGGCGCAGTGGTTGAGAGTCTGCCTGCCGATGCAGGGGACACGGGTTCGTGCCCCGGTCCGGGAAGATCCCACATGCCGCGGAGCGGCTGGGCCCGTGAGCCATGGCCGCTGAGCCTGCGCATCCGGAGCCTGTGCTCCGCAGCGGGAAAAGCCACAACAGTGAGAGGCCTGCATACCACAAAAAAAAAAAAAAAAAAAAAAAAAATTGAAAAGATTGAGGGTGGGATCAGAGGTGCAAAGGAATTGCATCCCTTTATTTTCTAAAATTTTATTTAAAAATATATTTAGAAGTGTTAATTAAACACCTAATAACCGTGTTCTGCTTAATATTTTGCATAAGTCTCAGTCTCTGATTAAAAAAAGAAAAAACTCCTCGAAAGTATTTCCTATTACGCACGGCAGCCACAATTTACTAACTGCAAACTTTTCCATGTTACTCAAACCAACAGCAGAAGACAAAGAGGAGCTCTCAGTAGTAGACCCTCAGAGTAAACCAACAGCCCTTCCACGGCCCAGAGTGCCCTTAAGTGTCAGTCGTCAAGAACCCCCTCTACAGCATCCCAGCTCCTCATCCTTCTTGATGTGCATTTTTTTCATCTCTGTCGACCTCACTGACAGCCTTTAAACTTCTTCTAAATCTAACAGAAAACAATTATAAAGATTTCCTTCAGAGTGAGTAAGCTCCTGCAAAGGAACCCTAAACCTCCTGAAAAGATTCCCTTTCACTTTCCAGACCCATAACCTCAGGGCAACTGTGCTCTCTCTGGGTGTGGTCTCAGGGCTGCTTTGCTCTTGACACTGAGCCAGAGGCTAAGGACTCATGGATGCATTTAGCCTGGGATAAAGCTGGTGGGGAGAGGAGCAGGTTCATGTTTCATTCTGGGCATGGCAGAGCTGCCAACTCAGGGTGAGTGATGCGGTGTAAATGGTGGTTAGGAAGGGAATGACGGGGTGTGAGGATTAAAGAATATACTCACTTTTCATAAGAGATTGTCAAAGCTACCACTGTTTCCTCTGGTTACCAAAGCCTGTGGATCTATCCTCAATCAACAACAGAGGATCCTAGTTTATTCTCTAGACAATCTCACAAAGTACTCCCTCTAATTAATTGTCTGTGTTTTGCCCTGTAAAGGGCTCAGGGAGAAGTTACACTTGAAGAAGAGAATGTAAGTCAAAGGCTGCCAAAGACTGCTGTGATGTGAGGTCATGGTCCTAGGCCAGTCTGTAGTGCTCTGCTGAATCTGTCCCCATGTTTGGTGATTTACAAGATAGTCTTTAATTCTTTTTTTTTTTTTTTTAGCGGTACGCGAGCCTGTCACTGTCGTGGCCTCTCCCGTTGTGGCCTCTCCCGTTGCGGAGCACAGGCTCCGGACGCGCAGGCTCAGCGGCCATGGCTCACGGGCCCAGCCGCTTCGCGGCATGTGGGGTCTTCCCGGACTGGAGCACGAACCCGTGTCCCCTGCATTGGCAGACGGACTCTCAACCACTGCACCACCAGGGAAGCCCAGTCTCTAATTCTTAAACAACGTGCCTCCTGTGTTTTTGATGCAACTGTTCTTTCTTTTAGGGAATGATGGTGATATGAGATTGGAATTTTTTTTAAAAAGGCTTAATAAAGTAAAAATTGGAAGCCAATATTAGTCGATTTTTATAAGTATAAAAATAAATAACTTTTAAAAGTCAATGCAGCTATATGTCTAAACTATATGTCTATAACTATATTTCTTTAATATCTGTTCTTCTAAGTTCTAGGCATAGATTCACTTTTTTTCTTTCATAGTTTAGCATTTATTAAGTATTTTTTATGGGGGAATAATGTATTAGTCTCTAGGGTACAGTGATTTTAAAGAATGCAGTCTATGCTCACATCTATTAGGGACCAGGCAAGTAATCAGATAATTAGAAAGCAGTGTTGTACCTATCACAGTTGAGGTATTCACAGAGACGGCTCCTCTCCCACTTCTGGTCCATGTCAAAGCGTTCATAGAGGAGATGAAACCTGATCTGAGTTTAAAATATGAGTACAAATTAGCCAGCTCAAAAAATGAGAAAGCGAGAGTCTAGGCAGAGGAACAGCTTGGGCAAAATCCATTAGGTAGGAGGAAGCCTGGTCAATTTGGAAACCTACTTTGTGTGGAAATGGGGGACAGGGATCCAGAAATGATAATGACCAAAGAGGCAAAGACCAGACCATGTAAGGCCTTGTACACCTGGAAGAATTGTTTGGGTTTTTATCTTGAAGCACTAGGGACGTTTGAAGAAAATGGTTTGTATTAAAATTTTCATTTTAGCAAGTAGGCCTGCTAAGCCCTACCACATGGCTGAAAGAATAGACCAAACCTAAATGCCTCCTTTCTGCAAGCAGGAAAATCCTCCCACAAAAAACTCCAGAAAGGTCTGAGCCTTGTGTGCCAGTTCCCTCTTTTGTTAAGATAATTCATCCCTTCTCCAGTAAAGATGAGTAACAAGCAGTGGAACTAGAGTCCAGAAGTGACCTTATTCTTTGTTTTATTTCTTATTCTGAATTAGATTCTTTATTTAGTTTTGTTTCTTCTTTATTTTTCATCTTATTTTTTGATTGACTGATATGCACAGAACAAAGAAGTGGGGTGGAGCAGAGAGGCAGGAATCATGATGCATTTTCTTTCAAGAGCTCAAGAGTTCCCAGGCAACATGTAGCATATGCGGACACTTTCTTCTCTAAACTGTCCCTTGTCTCCTATATACATAAAATAAGGAATAAAATACATTCATTACTTGGACAATTAGGTAAAAAAATACAATCACTGGATCTGTTTATCCGGATGTTGCTGACAAAAACCAGAGTTTTGACTTAATTTTTGTTTTATAAATTTATTTTATTTTATTTATTTTTATTTTTGGCTGTGTTGGGTCTTCTTTGCTATGCGCAGGCTTTCTCTAGTTGCGGCGAGCGGGGGCTCCTCTTCGTTGCGGTGCGTGGGCTTCTCATTGCTGTGGCTTCTCTTGGGAGCATGTGCTCTAGGCACGCAGGCTTCAGTAGTTGTGGCTTGCGGGCTCTGGAGCGCAGGCTCAGTAGTTGTGGCGCACGGGCTTAGTTGCTCCGTAGCATGTGAGATGGGATCTTCCCGGACCAGGGCTCAAACCCGTGTCCCCTGCACTGGCAGGCGGATGCATAACCACTGCGCCACCAGGGAAGCCCCTGACTTAAACTTTTTACCTGTAACGTGGTTCTCCACGTTGTATGTGTGAAGGACTCAGTAAATGCTTTTTACCTCAAGGGAAATTGAGTTGTTCAAATTGGAAGAAAAAATCCTTCGTAAGGAACAAATTTTATTCAGAGTACCCAGTGCCTAAGATTGTGAGTCACCATGTTTTGTTAACATTGCTTGAGAGCCTTGAACTTGATAATATGCTCCCATCCCATCTGTTTACATATATTTGAAAGTTTGAAAACATATGGCTATGGTCATGAAGGTAAAAATCATCCTCCTTTCACTTCATAAAAATTTTAAATTTCTGCCTATCAAAAAGCTAGCCTATCAAAATAGCTGCAAATCAAAACAAGCTGTGTGTCAAAGATCTGGGAAAACAGCAGATTAGGAAAGATGTATGTTAGCACGTATAGCATAGAATTATAATTGTTATACATGGCCTCGTACAAAATTATTTTTTTAAAAAGCCAACATGTTGAAACTTGCTCTATAAAAGAAGCAATAAATACATGTTTTTTTGACTTACAAGGCAAATCCAGTATCTGCTTCTCTTGAGTAGTGTGTTTGCATTTAATTTATTAACTTATTTTTCCAGTGTTATTGTGATACAATTGACGATATAACATTGGATAAGTTTAAGGTGTACAGCATCAAGATTTGATATAAGTATATATTGCAAAATGATCACCACAGTAACTTTAGTTAACATCCATCACCTCACATAGATACAATTTTTTTTTCTTGTGATGAGAACTTTTAAGAACTACTCTCTTAGCAACTTTCAAATATACAGTTGCTTCTGTTTGTAAACTGGTATCATTCATTCTGCAGATAGGCTCCCTGAGAACAGTGAGAGAGACTGGGTTCAAGGAGGACAATCAAGGGGCTGTTGGCTTCACTCCCTGTGGAAAGTGACAGTGACTAGAACTGGGGTGGTAGCAGTGGGATGGAACAAAGTGGACAGGTGTGTACGAGAGTTCTTTCAGGGTAAATGTCAGAGACTGATGATAGATTGAATATGTAGGGAAAAGGACAGGCGTCAAAGATGATGGTGCTTGAGCATCTGGCCATGCCAATCACCAAGAGAGAAGATGATGGAAGGAGCAACAGGTGGAGGTGGGGTGGGGTGATGATGAGCTCAGTTCGGAACATATTAAGTTTGTGAAGCTTCTGGATCATCCAAGTAGAGAAGAAAGTAGTCTGGCAGTATGTGTCAACTGTCATAAAAATGTTTCCACTTCTGGGCATCTCTTTTAAGATAGTAACATTAAAGAATATGCACAGAGATAGTCTTTACAATATTATTTATAACATCAAAAAATGAGAAGCAACTTACGTGTCCAACTCTGAAATAATTACTGAATAAATCATGTACACTTAAAAATTATACTTCTATAAAAATATAATTACAAAGACTGTACAATATGGTAAATGCTTATGACGCATTAAGTGAAAAAGCAGGATACAAAATTATATTTTAGAGATTGATTGCAATTAGGCTAAAATATATGCACTTGAAAAGTATTCTGCAAGGTACATTGGAAAATGAAAATCGTGATCTTGGTAATAGAAGTTAATTGTTTTTATATCCCACGTTTTATGTAATGTTTTTATATTGCTTTTATAATTTGAGGAAAAAAATAAAACATTTCAAAGCACCCAAAACGTATGCTTATGCCTATTTATGTTATCTTGAAGTGAATTAATTTGAAATCTTACTAATTATAAATGCAAATCAATGTTATGTAAAAGCAAGAGAACTTCTAACGGTTTTTAAAATATTTATTTTATTTCTGTATTTACAAATATATTTCACAGTTATCAAGGAAAAATATGGTCTTTGCTAAGCAGTTAATAAGGGGATAGAAATTGGCTTTATATGAAGTTTAAAAGTTAACAAATTGTTGTAAATGGAATATATTTCTTTTTTTTTAATTTTTATTGTAGTGTAGTTGATTTACAGTGTTGTGTTAGTTTCTGCTGTACAGCAAAGTGAATCAGGTATACATAGACATATATCCACTCTTTTTTAGATTCGTTTCCCACATAGGTCATTACAGAGCATTGAGAAGAGTTCCCTGCGCTATACAGTAGGCCCTTATTAGTTATCTATTTTTTATATACTAGTGTATATATGTCAATACCAATCTCCCAGTTTATCCCTTCCCCCCCACCCCATCCCTTTCCCCCTTGGTAACCATAAGCTTGTATTCTACATCTGTGACTCTTTTTCTGTTTTGTAAATAAATTCATTTGTACCATTTTTAAAGATCCCACATATAAGCAATATCATATGATATTTGTCTTTCTCTGTATGACTTACTTCACTCAGTATGACAATCTCTAGGTCCATCCATGTTGCTGCAAATAGCATTATTTTGTTCTTTTTTTTTTTTTTTTTTTTTTTGTGGTATGCGGGTCTCTCACTGTTGTGGCCTCTCCCGTTGCGGAGCACAGGCTCCAGACGCGCAGGCTCAGTGGCCATGGCTCACGGGCCTAACCGCTCCGCGGCATGTTGAATCTTCCCGGACCAGGGCACGAATCCTTGTCCCCTGCATCGGCAGGCGGACTCTCAACCAGTTGCGCCACCAGGGAAGCCCTATTTTGTTTTTTTTTATGACTGAGTAATATTCCTGTAAATGGAATGTGTTTCTATTCACTAATCATCAAAATTCTTTACCAGTGGTTTTTTTTTTTTTTTTTTTTGCAGTACGCAGGCCTATCACTGTTGTGGCCTCTCCCATTGCGGAGCACAGGCTCCGGATGCGCAGGCTCAGTGGCCATGGCTCACGGGCCTAGCCGCTCCGCAGCATGTGGGATCCTCCCGGACCAGGGCACGAACCTGTGTCCCCTGCATCAGCAGGCGGACTCTCCACCACTGCGCCACCAGGGAAGCCCCACCAGTGGTTTCTTATATCTACTTTTTCTGAACTTATAAATGTTTAACTTGATTTTAAATTTCAATCCATTATATACTATTTGTCTCCCAAAGACACCATAGTTTTTAAAAAGTCTTTCAAATTAAGTCCAAATATAAAATTCACATAAAGAGCAACCAAATGAATCTGTGTAATGGTACTCTGGGGCACAGTTGTCAATTAAGGGTGTGACTTCATACTTACATACTTTTGAATTTTTGTGCCATACTTTTATTTCATTTTTTTTTAAAAAAACAGCTTTTTTATTGAGGTATACTTTACATACTATACAATTCACCTATTTAAAGTATATATAACTCAGTGGATTTAGTTTATTGACAAAGTTGTACAGTCATTACCACAGTCAATTTTAGAGCATTTTTATCCTCCCAACAGTCCCCTCTCACACCCATTAACAGTCACCACCACCACAATCCCCAGCCCTAGGCAACCACAATTTATTTACTTGCTGTCTATAAATTTGCATATTCTGGACATTTCATATCAATGGAGTCATACAATATGTGGTCTTTTGTGACCAACTTCTGTCACTTAGCATATTGTTTTCAAGGTTCATCCATGTTGTTTCATGTACAGTACTTCATTCCATTTTATGGCTGGGTAAAGTATGGATATTTTACTTTGTATCCATTCATTAGTTGATGAGCATTTGGATTGTTTCCACTTTTTGACTATTAAGAAGAATGTTGCTGTGAACATTTATGTACAAGCTTTTTGGTAGGCATATATTTAAGTTTCTCTTAGGGTATATACTTAGGAGTGGAATTGCTGAGATATATGGTAACTCTGTATTTAACCTCTTGAACTGCGAGGCTGTCTTCCAAGCACTTGCACCATTTTCCATTCCCACCAGCAGAGTAGGAGAGTTCCAGTTTCTCCCCATCCTCGCTAGCACTTCCTACTGTCTGTCTTTTTCATTGTAGCCATTCTAATGGGTGTGAAGTGGTATCTCATTGTGGTTTTGATTTCTATTTTGCTGATGGCTAATGATGTTGAGCATCTTTTCACGCACTTATTGGACATTTGTATATCTTCTTTGGAGAAATAACAGTTCAGATCCTTTGTCATTCTGAAATTGTATTATTTGTCTCTTTGTTATGGAATTGTTAGAGGCTTTCATATGTTATAGGTATAAGTCCCTTATTAGACATATGACTTGTAAAGATTTTCTTTTGTTCTGTGGGTTGCCTTTTCACTTTCTTGATGATGTCCTTTGAAGCACAAAGTTTTAAAATTTGATAGAATCCCATTTATCTATTTTTTCCTGTTATTGCTGGAACTTTTGGTGTCATATCTAAGAAACTGTTGCTTAATTCAAGGTCATTAAAATTTGTGTCTGCTTTCTTCTCAGAGTTTAATAGTTTTAGCTCTTACATTTAAGTCTTTGATTTTTTTTTGAGTAAATTTTTATATGGTGTGAGATGGGGGTCCACCTTCTTTTTTTTGCATGTGGATATCCAGTTGTTCTGGTACCATTTGTTGTAAAGACTATTCTTTCCCCCATTGAATTGTCTTGGCACCTGTGACAAAATCAATTTACTAAAGATTTTATTTTTGGACTCTGAATTCTGTTCCACTGATCTACATGCCAAGCCTTAACGATAATACCACACTGTCTTCATTACTATTGCTTTGTAGTAAGTTTTGAAGTTGGTAATTGTGAGTCTTCCAACTTTGTTTTTCTTTTTCAAGAATTTTGTGTGTGGGTGGGTCCCTTGAATTTCCATATGAGTTTTAAGATCAGTTTGTCAATTTCTGCAAAGAAGACAGCTGGAATTTTGATGGGTCTATTCCATTTTGTAAGTAGTTATAGCATTGTCAATAGGAAAAGAAATAATATTTATTTAGAGTAATTTCCTGGTTTTCCCTTTTCTTTCGGAAAAAACCTATGAAATTCCTACCCTCTTAAGCTGCTCCAAGATTATTTAAATGCTATTATCACTATCTTCACTTTTATTGTGAAACTCTTACTGGCAAATTGAATAGAGTTCTTTTCCCCTAGTTGCCAAGATACACATCAAGAAAATACATTTTGTTTGCCTAATTTGTATTTACCAAACTATAGTTTTTCTTTTATATTAGCTTCTTAAAGATTGAAGGACCTTATAATGAGGAACCTAACAGTAGGGGTCTCTGCAGTAGGAAAGCTGATGGATAAAACTCTTAGGTAGAATGGAGAAGTCTGCCTACAGCTCCACACCTCCAGGATGTAATATCACAATCTTATTAAAAATGAAATCAGATGAAGATTTATTACTGATAATTATTTTAGTGATAATATTATTTTCTAAACAATTTACTTTAAGAATATTTTTGAATGTAGTCTACCAAATATTGTAATTGAAATATGATACATGATTATTTTGAATTAAATAGGGTGAAAAAATTTTTAGAAATTAACAGGGAATCAAGAGAGTGTCTCGTACACCAAAGCACCCAGTAAATATTGGTTGAATAAAGGAAAGAATGAAAAGAAGCCCCTACATGAATCACTGCTTTTAAAGCCCAGGCCCCTACCTTAGGGATGATTGTAGATAATCCCTCAATTCAAAAGGATAAATCCTGCTTTCAGGGTAGATTGTTTTTCAGTGTTTCCAATTTTCTTAAAGGATAACCTGAGTGTTTCACATTTTTGCAGCGTTTATGTCATGGTTGGTGCCGACGTTCCATTTTCTTCTTGTTTACGAGAAGTTGAAAATCCTCAGAATCAATTGAGATGCAGTCAAGAAATGGAGCCTGTAATAACGTGTGATAAAAAATTTCGTACTCAATTTTACATCGACTGGTGCAAAATTTCGTTGGTGAGTTTTTATTTTGTTTTTGCAAATGTAATTAGAAGTGATGTGGCTGGAGATAGCATTTGACTAAAACCTGAACTGCTTTTAGGAACAAATCCTGGGTTTACTTTGTTAACTGTCGTTGACTTCCCTTGACTTTAAGGATTTGGCAAGTCCGCTGAAAGTGCATCCATTTAAGAAATAGTACCTCCACTTTTGTACTCAGTCTACTCTTGATTAGTTGTGGGGGGCCAGATTAGCTTGGCAGGTGGTCCAAGTGTTCCCCCTGGACATCCAGGTGGCTGCTAAGTCAAGATAGATTTTGGAGTCAGTGTGACATGTGCAGGAAGCCTCACATATGCTGCCACTGTCCCACTTGGGAAGGGGAGACCAGAATTCAATCACAAATCTGAAATAAAGCAATATTGTGCTATGATTCAATGTCCTAGAAACGCAGATTGCAGGGAGAGACCAAGGAATAAAAGGAAAAGCAGAGGAAAGTTAGACTCTTACCCCCAGCCCCGTAAATATTAAGTATTTCTTTCTAAATCACTTTTTTATTAGCATGCTCAAAGACTTAGGAACATATGGGTAAGATTTCCTGTGTGTGAAAGGTATATATGATATTTTATATATAATTTGTATTAAATTTTTTGATCCTCCTTTCTGGAAGATAGGAAAGTTGTTTCACTTCTTTAGCGACCTTTAGATTTAACTTCTCTCAACTCTTGATGATTGGTGGTGAGTGAATTAGGTCTAAGTTTAAAGTTGACATTTGAACAAATATCAACACATAAACACAACTGTCACTTCATGTCTTAGAGAACCAGCGGCAGGCACTTTTCCCAGATCCAGGATGGGAGAACATACTGCTCACACTGTGGCACTTAGCACCTGTGACCCTTGGCCCCAGGCTCCTCTTTCCATGTCACTGTGTCTTAGGAAAATAATGCTCTTTCCCTGTCTTCTCAAATCAAGTAAAATTATTCAGATGCTGTGGTTTATGTGTATTATTTACAAAGCTCAATATTTCAGTCATCATGCTAACCATACAAGGGTGCTAAAGACTGAGTGGCTGCAGTCACAACTTAAATAGATGCCTCTCACCGGAACCAGTAGACAGCGGGCCCTGACAACACCATTTTATTTGTGCTTGTGCTGTACAGTGTTCATGTTTAGGAAAATTATCTAATTTCTAAAGGTTTAAAAATGACTTCTGCTTTGAAGGTTTTAATTTCTGTGGTAAGACTTCATAAGAGAAAGGTTGGGAATTTTCGGTTTTTTCTTTTACTTGTATTTATTTATAGGTCACATCTTACCACAGAAGATTTCAGGAGGTTTAAATTAAAGGGTCAGACAATAAACATAATATATAAAATATAAAAGAACTGGAAAATCAGGACCTAAACTTGACCAAAACATAAGCCTAAGGTCAGGTTTGACAATAAGCCTCCTAATGTTCCAGATTAAATGAGGAAATTCATCTGTTATTTGGTTCTCATTCTTAAAGGAGGCAGAGCATCAATTCCTTGGCAGAAGATAAAGTTTTTACTAGCACTGTATCATTAACAGAATTCTTCCAGTGGAGTTTTATGGGAGAGGATACTGAGAAATGCCACAGATAATTCTCCCCAACATTCTTTTAAGCCGCGAGCAAATGTAGTAACAAGTTTCACATGGCTATTTTTGTAGTGCCCTTCAGTAAAAACCGTAGCATAATTAAATGCAACATAGTGAAAGCAGTTCAATTACTGTGGAGGTAAATTAATATAGTCCAACTGTTGTACATTTTTTGAGCCTGGAATAGAATTTATTGAAACTGTAGCATTGGATGGGTTACCTGTTCCTTAAACTATCTTTCCTAAAAACTACTTCTGTCAGCTGGATGGCAGAAAGATCAAGGTTGTAGTCACGTAGAAATTGTCTCTCTCTCTCTTTTTTTTTTCTCTTTTACTAACCTTAGAAACCATACTCACATACTGTGAGTATGAACTGGCTGTGAACTCAGCCAGTTCACAGTTTGTAACATCTGCACTAGAGATTTGTCACTAGGAAACAAGAAATATACAGAGTGGTGTGAAGGACTTCTGCTTTGGAGGAAGTAAACTGAAAAAGAACAACTGTACACACACACACCTACACATGCACACATATTTGTTATATTTGTATACACTTATGTATGTATATATGTTGTGGGAAGGACCTAGAAAGTAGGCCAATATACACCCTTTAATTTATTACTTTTATGCATTACTTCTTCCTAGTTTCCATAAATAATTACAAGTTCAAGGTGATAAAGTAATTGGAAAAGATTGCTTTTTAGAAATTAGTCAAAGACTGTCTTGATATGTCTAGATCTTAAACTCTCATAATGTTTGCAACTATTAATTTGATGTGTAATTGTCTTCTTTTGTGTCAGGTTGATAAAACAAAGCAAGTGTCCACCTATCACGAAGTGATTCGTGGAGAAGGGATCTTACCTGATGGTGGAGAATACAAACCCCCTTCCGATTCTTTGAAAAGCAGAGACTATTACACGGATTTCCTAATTACACTGGCTGTGCCCTCGGCAGTAGCCTTGGTCCTTTTTCTAATACTTGCTTATATCATGTGCTGCCGACGGGAAGGAGTGTGAGTACTTTAAAGCACTAATAAAAAATTATAGAGCTACTAAGATAACATATAAGATCCCATTAAAAGCCAAGTTTCATTTAGTGCGTAAAACACTTTATAAATGAATTGAAATTGTGTTCAAGTCAAACTACAGTACTTTATTCCTTTAAAATGAAGTAAAATAGTTTTGAGTCTAGTAAATTAAATTAGAGGTTATAATTACTTTATTCAAAAATTATTAAGGCTAGATGTAAATTCTTGCAGGCAAAACAGTCCCAAGAATAACTGAGGCTAGATATTTTGGTTATACAAGCCATCCTGTGTAAGCAGAGACTGCGGAATCTATTGACATGGTAATTGCACTTTAAATAAATAAATTGTCTCAGTCAGTTTGATCAGAAATGATGGTCAGAATTTTTCTTGAAATTGTTCTGCTATCAAACAGGGCGATACCACCTAAATATTTAAAGGTATATATAGATATATAAAAACTTAGGAGTAAATTAATGAAAAAAAGATGATAATTTGAGTAATGAGTCTTCACTTCATGAATAGTTAGTTACTTTCTGGACATCTGTGTCAATTAAAATAATCTCCCGAGATTATCTGGAAGTCAGGGTAACAAAACAAAGGATAAAAAATTAATAAAGCAGCAAGTAACAAATTCTTCCATTTTTACATGTAGCCTGATTTCATTATGTCATGGAACTTATTTCCAAGAGCTTGATTCTTAATCTCCATTTTTTTTTTCATTTTTTCCTGTGCGTTTCTCACCAGTATTCCATCTCTGTATGTGTACTCATCCAAGTAACGTCATAAACCTGGTGGCAAATGCTGCCTGGTTGCGTTTAATAGTAACAGTGTCAGCATTTCCACCTCGTGCAAGATCCATGAGCATATAGTCTTAATGTTCCAAATATCAATGCTATTATTTAATTCATAAATTTTGTTTTGTTTCTAGGGAAAAGAGAAACATGCAAACACCAGAGTAAGTGTCTTCTTCCTGTTATTTTCTTTTTCATTTCTCAGTTGCTTCTCATGCTCCATACATGTGTGTCATGCTTTTTTTTTTTCCATTCATCATCTTTCATAGTTTATTTCATAAATGTGAAAGCTGCTTTCTAAATAGAGATATTTAGGAGGGGTGACACTAAAAATAAAAAGTGTGTGAAAACTAAGATTATATAGATAAAAATTAAAACTAAAATATTTCAGATTCAGAATATTAACTTGCCATTTATATTATGTGATTTCCCAATCTGCATTTCTATAAACCAGAGAACAGATGAAAAGACCTTTCATACACGTTTTCCTGAATCTACAGTAATAACCTACCATAAAATGAAACTTCTGTGAGTATTTATAAATGCCCCATCAGAAGCAACAATATAAAAGCTATGGTAGTTTTATCTTAATCGTAGAAATTAAATAGAATAGTAGTTTGCTACCTAGGGCTGTAATAGTAACACAGTGCTTTATAGCTCACTTTAATGAGAGATGCATTTATTTAAAAATTAGTTTCTAATTTTCAGTTTTGTTATGTTAAAAGTATATGAAATGTATCTTTTTCTGAAATAACTTGTAGAATGCCCAGAGTTAAATGATGTCTTCTTATTTTAAAAAGAAAAAATGACTTTGTAACTTTTTCAAACTGATGACCTGTGGGGCTAGTATGTGATTTTAAATATATGTGGTTTTATTTCTTTTTGACCTAGCATCCAACTGGTCCATCATAGTGCTATTCAGAAATCTACCAAAGAACTTCGTGACATGTCCAAGAATAGAGAGATAGCATGGCCCCTGTCAACACTTCCTGTGTTTCACCCTGTGACTGGGGAAATCATACCTCCTCTACACGCAGACAATTATGAGAGCACTAATATGCCGTTGATGCAAACACAGCAGTAAGTATCCACTTGGAACCGTAATTATTATTATTTTTAAAAATTTTTCATTTATTTATTTTTGGCTGCGTTGGGTCTTCGTTGCTGCGCGTAGCATTTCTCTAGTTGTGGCAAGCTGGGGCTACTCTTCATTATGGTGTGCGGGCTTATTGCAGTGACTTCTCTTGTTGCGGAGCATGGGCTCTAGGCATGCGGGCTTCAGTAGTTGTGGCACGTGGGCTCAGTAGTTGTGGCTTGCGGGCTCTAGAGCACAGGCTCAGTAGTTGTGGTGCATGGGCTTAGTTGCTCCGCGGCATGTGGGATCTTCCCGGACCAGGGCTCGAACCCGTGTCCCCTGCATTGGCATGCAGATTCTTGACCACTGCACCACCAGGGAAGCCCCTGGAACCGTAATTATTAATGCATGAATATATCTACTTAATGTCTTTGAAGACCGGACGTCTTCATTGTTGTTGCATTTATTTGTTTATAACTGGAGGAGAAAATAGCAAAATACTGATAGTGTAGATCCCAACCCCATGGTGCTAACCCAAATAAATAGAATTACCTTCAGGAAATGCTTTTTTTCCTTCACTAATCCAAACAAGATGACATTCCTCTTAATATTTAAGAAACTGGCACTGCTAATAAACTAACATATGCTTGCTCAAAGATGAGTTAATTGTGAAAGAGAGGCATGTCCTAAAGCATAGCAAATGGATTACTTTTTAGAACTATTAGAATTGTTTGGTTCTGTTAACCTATTGTTTTTTATGTTATTACCACAGATCTATTTAATCTAAATTTTTTGCCTCAAGGTTTTCAGCGTTTTTTTGTTTGTTTTTTGTCATTTGCTTATATATCAAAATGAGTAGTTCCAATTTTGGCTCAAAACACAATTTATTAGTACAGACCTTCTCTGTAGTGCTAGAAGGACTATGGTTAGAAAGCCTGGGAAGAGGCCTTTGTAAGGGATAGGTGTGGAGGAGATTGGTTGAGGAGGCTGGCCAGTTGCTCTTGAGAACCCATGTTATATGTCTAGAAGCTCTGTTTTGTTATAAGGGAATTGTAGGTAAAAGTGTCATTTATTTCTAAGAACATGGCTGTTCTTTTCTTTTTTAACCATATGTTAAAATGCGTTAAATTCAGTTTCCCCAAGGAAGTCACGGTTTGCTTTTGAGATCCTCCTTTTCAGTTTACTTTTGTAAATACAATGGATATACAAAAAAATCTGGCTCTCTCACCTCTCTCTCACACACACACACACACACACACACAAACGTTAGGATATGATATAAAAGTAACCTCTTACTGATTAAAGATTTATTTGGGAACCATATTGGGTATATTTTTCCATTGCAAATGCTTATTTTGCAACCGTGTAAAGAGCATGTGGTAATTTGAAGATTAAACAGTAATTAATATGAGTATTATAGACAGTCAGACTATAAGTTTGTCCAAAATAGTTTGGCAATCTAAAAATATTGTGAAAGCGCGCCCAGCTAGCTCGGTAGAGAATGAGACTCTTAAAAGTATTATGAATATTTTCCTGAAGTCCTCTAACAACACATACTTACTGTTGGACAGACCAAGGTATGTGTTTGTGTGCATGTATGTGTATGTGTGTTTGTGTGTAATTGATTCAAGTTCCATTAGCAGTAGGGAAAATTGCATACATTTAAAATTTTGAGTTTTGGAAACAATATTCTATCAGGGATGTAGATATTAAAGTCTCACAAAATTGAGTTGTACTGAATGGAACTGATGGATTTCTATGTCCTCTGATGGTTAGAGGGTCATCATGAAACCTACTTTACCAGGATTATTAGATACTGATGAGAAAAATTAGGAAAATTTCAAGAATATTGTAATAGTTCACAATTTAGCAATCTCTCCTGTCTTTTTTTAGATGAAAATTATGAGCAGCCTTATCATTCATTTTCAAAATGAAAATAATTAAAGAATTCTTTAAGGCTTCCATTTCTTATGTTCTTTACCCAAGAATGCTAGTGAAATGTCGATATTTATTCTTCAAAGGTTGATATATATTTTCAAACATGAAATGGTCAAATACATTTGAGAAACAGGGTATTTTGTTTTTTGTGTTTAAACTACAAGAGTTCTCAGAGCCTTTATAGTGTGTTGATACGCTTTGTGAAAAGCACGGAAAAGATCGGAAGAGGTAACTCTATTTAAAGAACACAGTTTGGGAAATCTTCTATTGACAAAATAACAATGCTATCAAATTTTAGAGGAGAGAAATATTCATTATAATGAATAGGGGAAATTGAATATGTTTTTAAGTCAGTAAAACTTTAAGGGAGGAAAAAAAGCCTGGGTCACTTTTTAGATAACGCTTTCAGACCATATTTGTTGGGAATAAGGATAACTCTTTAAATTTTATTTTGATTCTATGTTCCTAGGACTTTGCAATTTTGCTACTAATATACAAGCAAAAGAAAACTTCCTACCTAGTTTATAACTAAATGCATCTTCCTGGTCCTTCCATAACCCCATCAAGACTGTCCTTATGTTGATCAGATCTCTCTGTTTGCAAATGCAATAGGTTATTTTATTGAACTTACAACAATTTGACCATACATGTATTTTTAAGTCCAGAAAACCTTTATATTATTCAGATTTCTGCTAATGGAAAAAGTCCGTTAACTAGCACTTCTATATAAATAGGGTACATAGATAATTGATGATGTTCACAATGATTATTCTGAGGCACTGCAAGATCATCAAGTGTGTCTGACTCATCAGAGGAAAATTAAATTACATTCAATATAGTTTCAGTGTTGAGTTTATATTATCTTTCTTTTATTCTTGGAAATGGATAATATGTGCACGGTCTCTATGGTAACTCCCTATAAGCCAGAATATGTGATTAACCTCATTTTCCAACCATGCCAGATAATAGAGAATTTATTGTTTCAGATTCATCACAACTGTCCGTTACGCAAATTCAGCTTTTACTCCTTCCCTGTTTTTGAAGGTTTATTTCAGCCCAAGTACACACATACATAAATATTTTGGTCATTTGGATCGAACTGAATTCTCAATGTTAAAATGAGATATTCGATGAGGTATCACAATACTTGATAACCAGGTATATCCTTGGATAATGCTGCCTGTTATTTATCAATTAACCCTCTCTAAAAGGGCATGCATCTTCACATATTCATACTAATTGTACTGAATTTATCATTCATAAATAATGTGGCTAGCTACATTATTTTGTGTTTATTCTTCAGACTTGACAGCAGAAATATTCAGGCATAATAGGGCTGAAAGTTTATGTTGCCTTCTAAGTAAGACTCAAGAACATTCAAAGCTTTCCTTAAGAGCTGCATAGAAACTTGTTTGGGTCTTTGAAACAAGTCAGTCCACGAGGTATAGCGAACCTCGTAACAGCGAGGTCTATAGAACTCGCAGCAGTTGTGTAACGGGAGGCTGCCACAGTTATTTATCAATTACACAGTAATCTTTTCTTTTTGGTAGAATGCTTCATAGGACTCCAGACTGGCACCTTAAATTAGACAGTGAAAAAATGTTTAATCCTTTGCAGATGATAAAATCGAGATATGGATAAGAGACCTAAATTAGGTCAAAACTGAGATTAGGTTATTTACCAATCTTGATATCAAGTCAGGGATAGATAATGTGGTCATTGACCTCGAAGGATTTCTGATTCAGGTTATGGGCAAGGTGATTGAACAGATAGTGGAAAGGGAAACTGGAGCAGGCCCAGGAGACGGGACACCTGCTAGAAAGGGGGGATTTCATTTTGTACAGTGTTCCTTCTACTTTTCAGATCAGAGAGACAATATAGACAGACTTTTAAAATTATCACATAATATAAAAATATAAGGCAAATTAATTTTGATCTTTGCTAACGTATTTATTGTTTCATAAACTTTTTTAAAATAAATTTATTTATTTATTTTTAATTTTGGCTGTGTTGGGTCTTCGTTGCTGTGCGTGGGCTTTCTCTAGTTGCAGCAAGCGGGGGCTGCTCTTCGTTGTGGTGCATGGGCTTCTCATTGCAATGGCTTCTCGTTGTGGAGCATGGGCTCTAGGCGCGTGGGCTTCATTAGTTGTGGAACATGGGCTCAGTAGTTGTGGCTGTGGGCTCTAGAGCGCAGGCTCAGCAGTTGTGGCGCACGGGCTTAGTTGCTCCGCGGCATGTAGGATCTTCCCGGACCAGGGCTCGAACCTGTGTCCCCTGCATTGGCAGGAGGATTCTTAACCACAGCGCCACCAGGGAAGCCCTCATAAACTTTTTAATTTTGGAATGATTTTCAAGCTACAGAAGAGTTACAAAGATAATACAGGGTTCCCAGAGATTCCCCCACCCCATTTCTCCCATCGTTAACATCGTACAGTCCCTTAGTTTGTCACAACTAAGAAACCAACATTGGTGCTTTACTATCAACCAGACTTCAGATTTTTTTTTTTTTTTTCAGATTTCACTAGTTTTCCCCCCAGTGTGCTTCTTCTGCTCCAAGATTCTGTCTAGGACACAATAATTGGCATAACTCTTTAGTCTCTTCTGCTCTAGGCAGTTTCTTAGACCGTCCTTGCTTCCCATGACCTTGACAGTCTTGAGGAGCACTAGCCGTGTCTTCTGTAGAGTGTACCCCATCCCACGGTATAGTCAGGCTGCCTGCATCTGTACTTAATCTGTTATCTTTGTAGCTCAGTGAATATGTGTTACCATTAATAGGAAGAAGAATTTTTGCCTCTATAGGCAGTCCCCTGACTTAGTACAATTCATTGCTAGAAATCACATTCTAAAGTAATTCTTAAAAGTAAATTTGCTTTGCCCGAAGAATCATTGTTGTGATTAGAGGTTACGTTTTTGACCAAAGATGTAACATCAAAAATATAATACAGATTTGACTGATGTACTTCAAAGATAAGCTTTTGTAATGATTTAAATTAAGAAAGTCAAATTCCAAGGCATAGAATTTTAGGTCCTAAAAGGAATGTTGAGAGATAGTAGTCTAGCCTGGTTATTCCCAAACCAAGTTGCATGTTACACTCCCCTGTGAGGCTTTTGCAGTACAGATCCCAGGGCCCCACTTCTGGGAGTTTGGAAGCTGGTGGACATATGTATTATGGTGGAGCAGGAAAAAAACACTGGGAATCCCAGCTTTAAATACTTAAAGAACCTACGTTTTAGGATTCAGTATTTCTAGTATTTCTGTTGTGGAGGGAGTGGGGGGAAGTTTTAAAGGGGGAACAGTTTCTCCTAATTCCCCCTGAGGGGTCTGTGCAAAAGAAAATGTGAAAAGGGACAGTCCAGAGTGTTGGGCTTTGTGCCTCTAGATTTTCACACTTCCTTAAACTGCCGAGGAGGATGGTGTGGAGAAGTGAGAGATTAGTGCTGATTAGAAAATGATATCCGAATGGGACAGAGAAACGGTAAACCTTGAAAAGATAAAAACCACCTGGAAACTGTGCTCATTTTGCGATTTCATGTGAAGTATTGACTGGAGGATCCCAAATATTCAATTTCTAAAAAATAATTTATTCTTTAATTTGTAGTGTATTATGTGGTCTTTTAGGGGGTAGATCTGCCTCTTCATTATTGTTTTTTTAATCCCAACATCAGTATCAATTGATTTTTCCTGAGTGGGAGGCCTCGTCAATGAGGAATTTATATAAGGAATAATAGGGGAAAGTACCCAAACATTTTCTAGGAAGATTTTAATTGGCTGTACAAAACTTTTTCTTGTTCATTATACTAAACATAACACTTAATCCAGGGCGATTGGGTCTCCCTCAAGACAGGAAGTAGGTTGTGTTTAATCTTTTGCAAATTAACAAGTATAAAAGTAAAGTCTTCTAATTATAGATATTTAGTAACTAATCATTTTAGCTTTTATCGAAAGTATTTTTCCATTTGTCTTCCCTTGGGTAATAGTGAGAACCAGCTTCACGGTAAAATTCCATAAATAAAAAATTAGGTTTCAATGAAAGTTAATATCAGTTGAAGAGACTGTTTCGGGGGATCAAGATAATGATTTCCTGTTGACAAGAAGTGTCGAGCAGCCAAGGATATTTCAGAGCCATTGACTTTTTAAAAAAATTCAGCGAGTATATGCTAAAAGTGATAGATATAGTATCTCTCTGATGGATTTTGGTTCTAGAGATTTGGACTTCTTCAGTTTAAAGCTGTGGTAGGCTTGCTTTCAGCTTTATAAAAGTAGGGAAAAGAACCTAAAATAAATGAATTTCTCCTTTCTTCTTTATATTCCACGTATATTCTACATTGATTTTAATTAAAATTAGATCTTGAAATTTAAAATTGTGGTGATGTTTCCAATTTCTTTGTGTCCTTCCTTCCTTCTTTGAGCAAAATAATGGCCTGGTTCCTTAGTAAAAGTAGTCATAGGGTCCACATCAGCATTTTTGTAGAAAAAATTTTGTAGAAAATTCAAGGTTTGGGTAATGTCAATTTTGCTGATAATTGAGAAGTTGCAAAAAGATAATACTATTTCTTATTTTTAAATGAATACATACTAATTCAAAAGAAGTGTTTTGTGTTCCACATAACTAAACTAATGTCATTTGTTTTCAACTCTGGCATGGATTCTGTGGCTTTATACAAATCCCTCAGCCTTTCTTTGCTTTTGAGTCTTCAAGCAAGTAGGAACATAATGTGTTGATAATCATCAACCTTACTCATAGAATTACTCTACAGGATATCCAGGAATGTCAAATTACTTTAAAATGGTCGCACAAATAATAAATAATTGTGTACTCCCCCAAATCACTTATTTATTAATTTGCAAGTTATTACCTTTGCTTTCTTAAAGGATAGAGTTTGTGCAATAGCCAATTTACATAATTTTCTATTTAAATGCCTGTAGTTAATGGTAGTAAAAATAGAAAAAAATTAATGCTAATAATTTAGAGAATTACAGTTTTTGTAAATCTTTTTTCTACATAATTCAGTTTACACATAATAATCTTTCCACCAGTCCACTAACAGCTTAATTATTCTAAATAGTTTGATGACTTTATAAAGGTCCTTTCTTTGAAGGATCATAGGACTTCTGTTTGAAGTCAACCCCGACTTTTCCTGTCTAATTGCCATTAGCAGCCTGCTTTCACCAAAGATAGAAGCGTTTCCATTTTCTTACTGCATTCTCTGCTCAACTATAGCAAAGTCAGTCGTGGGCATTTTTCTAGTATGCTTGAAGCAGCACTCTTATGAGTTACCTCCCTTCAACCTTTAAATGGAATACATACTTCAAATATGCCCATCATAGGTATATTAACACTCACAGGCTTACTTGTGGCCACAAGTTTGGTCAACCGCAAAATCAGTCATGTGTGCGCACCTTGGAGACTCTGGGGATGTGGAATCTCCACATATTTTTTTGTTGAGCACCTTGTTGCACACACTGTACTTGTATGTAACTCATCTGAGTTTCAGTTGAAGTTGTGAGGAGCACATGTACATTGTTCAAACTTAACAAACTTAATTGGGATGCTCACTGCAGATACTTTTAAATCCCTAAACCAGTGTAATACACACAGTTGCTCATACTTCTCCTCCAGATTTCTTACTCATTTGTGTGGCACTTTCTGAACTAACCATTTCTCTTCAAACCTAACCAAGGCCATTGCTGTTTAGAAAGTTGTAGCAAAAGAGGAAAAAAAACCCCGAAGGCTAGAGAAGAAATGACAGGGTGTAGATTGACTTTGATCCGTGGTTTTAAAACTGTGTTCCACAGAAGGGTCAGGTGGGTTGGCCAGTGAGAGAGTGGGGTCCAGCTACTTCATTCACAGATTGATTTTGAATTTGCTTATCCTGATCTAGGGCTTTTGAAAGGCTTTCTTTTTCCTCTTTGGTATCTTTATTTTGTCAAAATGTATTGATTTAATCCATTAATAGGCCAGGTAGAGCTAGAGATGATAGGAAATGAGGACGTGTGTGTGTGTGTGTGTGTGTGTGTGTGTGTGTGTGTGCATGCTTGTGCACGCAAGGTGTGCTGTATTCATTTCTAATGTAGAATAGACCCAAAGTAGTTGTACCTGAGAAGTTAAAAGAAAACTCATATCCCCCTCCCAAATGTCCATGAAATTGCATTTTGACTTTGGTAGTAAAGATGTTTGTTTACCCGTCTTTAAATCTGTAACTTAATTTCCTTTCTGTGGTTTGTAAATTAATCTTTTTACTTTTGTGATCAAAAGCACTATAAATACATTGTGTGAAATACTGAAAGAATAAACAAACCAAGGAAAATACTCTCGGAGACCACACAAGGATAAATAGGGCTGATAGGGAATAGCAAAAAAAGAATGTAATTATTGAGAGGAATTATTAAGTAACTTCCTCAAATTGAATTAGAACTGATTTTATTTCCTTAACCATATATTTTAAAAGGAACTGAAACTTTTAAAAAAATCACTTGAAGTCATTACCATTCCTATGGATTAGTTTAAGTTTGAACAGTATTTAGTATGTACTGTTTTTGAGTTTAGATCACTGTATTTGGAGCATAATATTTGCCTGGCTGAAAGGATTCAGATCAACGCTTTTCAAACTTTGTTTCTTACCAATGCCTTAGGGTCCAGCATGTGAGGCAAAGGAAACAAAGCAGGCGGGATTCCTGGCTCCCTTGTTTCAACCCGGGCAACCTCACATTTATCTCTTTTGTACATCAAGAGTTCTGCTTAGGATTTCAATTAAAAGGAATTCCATTGGTGAAGAGAAACAAAAAACCTTGAAAATCCCTGGCTTGGATCAAGCCCTACTCTGTTGCAAGGGGCTGACTCCTAGAATTTCTTCCACACAGAATCTAAATTGTACATTTTTGTAAACTAATTTTCATATCAAAATCTGAAAATGCATGGGTGAATATGAGTGTTGATAAACATGTGTATTATGTGCATCTTTGTAAGTATCTTCATTTTTGCATGTATTCATCCAAACATAATTTATTGCATGCTTACTGCTAGGGATACTAAACAAAATAGGAAGGTTCTTACTGTTAAGGCTCTTTGGGGCAGTTAAACATTATGTGAGGAGAAATACAATGACAGCTTGTGTATGGAAGCCTGCTCAGTGGTAACCTAGTTGGGGAAGGGGTGCTTAGAGAGTGAGAAGGCATAGAAGAGGTGGTACTTGAGATGTTACTTTTTAAATTAAAAATGATAAGTTAAATATTTTAATTAACGTTCCTGTGGGATATTTTTAAATTATAGGAGTAATGTGAGTCCACTGTAACAAATTTTGGGTTGAGTTTGGAAGGATAAATGGGAGCTGGTTGGGGGCAACAGATGATAGTGGCCATGGTGGCGGTGATTCTGCTTCAGGAAGTTCAGGGAGGACTCCACGTAGGAACCAGATACATTGATGGCCTTCCAGATCACACTAAGAAACTTGAAACTTAATTGGCAGTAGGTATAAGGAAATAATGAAATGTGTTCATTTGAATGACATAATCAGATTTGTGTCTCAGAAGATCATCTGACAGCAATGTGCACAGTGGATTATAAGGGAGCAAGAATGGGAATGAGGAAATAATTCAGATCAGTTGCCGAGATCCAAATGAGAAATGATGATGGCTTCAACCAAGGTAGCAGTAGAGATGGGGAAGACGCAAACAGATCCAAAGGAGATTGAGGAGAATCATGAAGGGTCCCCAAGGGATTCATTGTAGAAACTGAACGAGAGGGAAGAGTCAATGATGACTTCCATATTTTGACTGGTGCAGTTGGGTGGATAGCCAGTGTCATTCCCTGGGATTTGGATGGAGGAGCACAGGTTTGGCACAGTGAATGAAGATGGTAATATATGTTGTTCTGTGAGTGTGTATATGTGTTCTAGACCTGGATCTGAAAGTGTACAGGTTACAGGCACAAGCCCTGGAGTCCTATGTTCTCATCTTTATCCACCACTTCCTGGCTACGTAGCCTTGGACTTCCAAGCCTATTTCCTCATCTGTAAATTGAGAAAAATAATACCTACCTCCTATGTTGTTGTGAGGTAGAGTATAACATGTAGTAGAAACTCCATGAATATTATCAAATATTGTTATTATTCATCTTCCTCAGACCTCAGTTTCCTCATCCATAAACTTATGAGAGGTGGGGGGCTGTGTTTGTGCTGGATTAGATGATTTCTGGGGTCTTTCCAGCTATATAAGTTTTTCATGCTAATGTGTCTGCTCTCTGTTAGCATGTGTGTGGACAAATACAGTTTTACTAAAAGATGTTAATCATTTCTAGGAACTTGCCACATCAGACTCAGATTCCCCAACAGCAGACTACAGGTGAGTACGAAAAGTAATAAGTTCATGTTTATGAACGAAGCTAATAGATCAAAAGATAACTATACTACTAGATAATTTATGAAGCTTTAGCTTCACCAAGTGAGGCAAAACAGTTGTGTCATTCCTTAATCAGAGTTAGAACCTCTGAATAATAGCCTAGATCATTGCGTAGATTGGCATAAGAGTGATAAACACAGGGTAAATGATCTTACAGCAAAAGCATCCATGGAGGTCCTGTCTAATTAAGGAAGACTGAATAAAATCCCCTTCCTTCAGTGAAGCTCCCTATTCTTCCCCTTGGTATGAAAAATTCTTAGCTTGGATGCTTCCAGGATTTGTCTCAGTAAGTGAGCAGCTTGAAACTGACTCTTACAAAAGGAAACCATTGTGACTAATCACTGAGGCTTCAGGGGGATAAATGAGAAATGGTTGGTCTGGTTTTAATGCCGTTTAAAAAGCTCTTATAAGATGACCAGTGACAACAAGATGGCGGGCAATTCTCCCTGGACTATTCTATTTCCCTAAGACTTGCTTTCTTTAAGTTTATTTCTTTCAAGTGTCCCTAAAAAATTTCCACAGCCAATTATTTCATTCATCTCTGTACCAAGTAGATAACTTATTCATGATTGTTTTCTAATTAGTGGTTGATTCCTAGTTCTAATTGCTGAGCAACCCAGTAATGCCTTTGTAGCTCTTTTGGAAAAGTCAGAGAAGTTTTAAAAATGTAAGTTGGATGTGGAGTTCTGAGTATGAATAGTGGTATTGTGGTAGGGAAGCTATTAAGTAAGTCTCATAAAAACTTTAGGCACATATAGAAAATTATTGCTTGTTTTCATTCAAAAAATTATCTTCTCTATTACTGCTTTCGGGAATTTAAGGAGATTTTCGTTTGACAACTTTTCAAAGATTTGAGGCAAGTATAATGAAGTTGTTCATCAGATTTTAATTATGAAATAACGTTTATAAGAATTTCCCCCACAATTCTGATTGCTTGTTTTAATTAAATGCTAACATGTTTCAACAAGACTGTTCAGTATATTAATGCAGTGGTGCTACTGTGTGAGCATTCAGGAGATTAATAAAGGAACAAACTGCTGTAATTGTGTGTTGTCTAAAGAGCAAAGAAATAAATGAATCCCTACTACCACTAATTTCATGACTTTTTTTAAAAGACGTATAATTTTAAAAGAATATTTCTTCAATGGAAATGCTAGAACTTCTTCCTCATTAACCTCCTAGACTTCCGTCTCTCCTAAGATGTCATACCTCTGATTCTTAATTATTTCAGACAAGGAGTGAAGGAAGACAATATCTAGAAAAATAGTGAATAGTTCTTTCGAATACTTAAAAAATCTAGATTTGACTTCTCCCCCCCTCCCATTGGGAGAAATAAGGAAACCTAAGTAGATGATGTTAGGGAGATTTACCTAATAGTTGTATAAATTTTTAGCAAGTAGACTTGTTAGCTTGCTACGTTTTAGTAATAGGCACCGTTTCCAAATACAAAGATAATTTATGCCTGAGCAAATGTTATAAGAGCCAAAGAATTTCCCTAGGGGGATTTTAGGTTGTTCAACATAATTTTCTAAGTTATTTTTCTAAGACAGGTTTTGGGGAACAAGCATTTTGCTTGAGTCAGGAAAGCTTTCATCTCCTTTTTAGTTAACACTTACAGCCTATTACCTTCTTGCTTTCTTATATTTTTCTGTAATTTTCTGTATTATTGCCTAAAGTACACCATATCTTCTTGGTTGTTTTCTTCTTGTTCTTGTTTTTGATGAGTCCCCAAAGTACCTAAGTGCTAAAGGGAGAGAGACCAGCCTGGCATCTTTTATAATTATGATATTAGATTTTTGTGTTTCTGCCTCTGATAAATGTAACACCAAATAGTCGTACCTCCTGAAGAGAAGAGCTAAATGGGCAAGTTACATTCCTTATTCCCATTCTGTTCATGTGAATGAAAAAATGAAGTTTGTTTCTCAATTTATAAGTTATTCCATTCTGTCTGCACATGCATGGATTCAGTGCTATGTATGTATTTTCATGTGCACAACAGCTTTGCTGTCCCTCTATCCTGGTTATCCTGGTATCGCAAAGAGGCAACAACATTAGTGCAGGATTTTCATAATTTGTTTTTTCCAACTACCTCAAAGCACTATGCTAATGTCACAGTTTTCTTTATGAAGGTAATTTAAGCACAGGGTTTGTCCCATGGATATCAAGTCATTTTGTTTGCAGCTTGCTGTATGGAATTTGTCAAGGGAGGGTATATTTTGAAGTTTGTTTTCTTTAGTTAGTTGTTTTCTTTTAAAAGATCATCAGAAGTTTAAGAAATGAACTAGCTGCTGGGGTTGTAATCCTGGACTTAAGCACTAGCTGAGATAATAGAGCAGTTAAGAGCTGACAATAGCACTGCCGTTTGGACCAGGCCCAAGCCATTAGTTTTGATGCCCCTTCAGGTTTTCTCATTTTCTCTGCCCTTCCAAACCACATGATATTTTCTAAAGAGCCACGATTAAAAGGTACAGTCATACGTCCTGCAGTCAAACTCATTCTTTTTGTTTATTGTGGGAGGAATTTTCAGGCCGTGCCTTTTGAGAAATACAGAACATTGTAGCTTTGACCCAAGAAGGAGATGACTAATTTAGAATTTCCTTTTTTTTGAAAACCAAATGCAGAGAAATAATGCAACATAATTATTTTAAATTATGTTAAGAAGATAGAACATTACGCCTTGCAGTAATTCGTTTTGCTCCAAATCTAAAAGTGTCCATGCTTAACTCATGCCCATATTCATTCTTACACATTGCAGGTAAATGGTATCCCTGAAGAAAGAAAACTAACCGAAGCAATGAATTTGTAATCAGACAATATAGCACTTATATCTTATTTTTGCTCTCTTCCAATAATGCATGAGCTTTTCTGACATATGGTATGCATGTTGACAGTATCAAGTATATACCAAATAATACAATATAACATTCATTTTACTAATGTATTTTTTTTGGTACTTAAAGCATTTTTGACAATTTGTAAAACATTGATGACTTTATATTTGTTACAATAAAAAGTGATCTTTAAAATAAATATTATTAATGAAGCCTGAAGTCTGGCAAAATTTACTTCAGAAAGTGTTTGATTGCCTCCTCTGTAGTAGGAATCTTTCATTGCTAGGAACAGGTTCGCGTGTTGATCCTTTCTTTAATGAGATTTTTATTAAGCACTTCCTATAATGTATAAAATGTCTATGCTTCTGTGTTCCAAGTGAGCTACCCATTTACTTAATACTTTTATCCTTGTGGCCTGTAAAGCTTGTTGTTTTAGGGTAAACGTGGCCCTTTGGATTGTGGATCTGATGATCCCCAGTTCATGAAGGGCAGCCCAGACTGCATACTTAACCTGACTCTATAATCAGATATTTGGTTTTAGAAGCATGCCAGGAGTTGTTACTCAAAAAGAGAATAGTTACCTGCTGATGGTGACATGAATTAGCTCCAAAACCCCAGGCTTCCCTGTGGTAACACTACTTTCAAGGCTTAGCAGAGTTTGCTTATACCATGTTGGTATATACATGCTTCATGCATCTTGGACACTACTGGATCAATGTGGTCATCAGGCCAACTAGCAGGCCGCTTTTGTTGCAGACCAGAAAACCTTCTCTTAATCTGATCAGGGCAGATTTCTGTGTTGCCTGTTAATTGGTCAGAGGATACACAAATGCTATCTAGATCTGATTCCAGAATCCAAGAAGTTTCCCTGTTAGTGTTGTGTACAACTTGTCTTCCACTTAGGGGAAATAGTCTACCATGTCCTTGGCATTGAAACTCCCCCTCCCAGCCACACCTTCCTGGGACTTAACAGACATTGAAACTCCCCCTCCCAGCCACACCTTCCTGGGACTTAACAGAGGATGTGGGATCTTTGGTTTTTTAAAGATTTACCTCATATTCCTTTCCAAGACATCTAGGGTATTGCCACTCGCTATTCTCCTGGATTGATCAGCTTGAGGTTCTAAAAGTATTGGGTCAGGGCCATGTGCTAGGAGAAAGGAAATGTTGCCACAACTCCCGGCAACTAGACTGTGGCACAGGGTGGAGAGTTAACAAACTGTTGCTCCTGCCAGGTGAAATCAAACTACTCCTGGTAGTCCAAATGAGCAGGAACAAAGTAATACAGGATCCGCAAATCAGGAACTGCAGATCAGGAGTCAGGAACTTTATTCATCTGTTCTAGGAAAGAGACTACTGTGGGGATTGGAAAATGCAGTTGGAGTTAGCATCAGTTTTCACACTGACCATATGGAGGAATTGAATGGGGATAAGAATCATTGGCCAGCATCTCACAAATCTTTGATAATTGCCTTAATCTCTGCAATTCCCTATAAACCAGTGATTTTGCCTCTGACTTAATATTTCGATAGGGAAGAAGATCCACATAGCTTTCCCAGTGGTTGTTGCTACCTTAGTAGCCCTTACTTTATGGGTAAAAAAATGTGGGGATTCTGCCCCATGCTGAGGATTTCTGTCCCAACTAAGCACCCTCATAGAGGGCAAATGAGTACATGGTGAGTTTGGGGTCCCAATGGTGAACTTAAATTAGAACACCTTTTTTCAGTAAGCTGTTGCCCTAAAAAACCAGTTGCAATGGTTGTCTGCACTTTCAGGAACTCATGAAAACTCAGCTCTAGATGCCAAATATCCCCTAAAAGTTTGTGACTTTTCTTTTTTCCATGGCCACTCAATAAATGATGACCTTCTCTTTGGGGAAGTTCATGTCTATAGGTCTATACCAATGATAGAAGAGAGCATTAGGTAAAAATGTTAAGGCTAAATTTGAGGCTAAGAGAGTACTTACAGAATAATTAAGTAGAAAACAACATCAAGGCTGGAGCCTCCGAGTACAGATATAGCATGTAGATGGGGTGTGTGACCTCTGGGTTCAGTGGTCCAAGATTTGAGCTCTTGCTTCCCATGTCCTGACTATACCCAATTGAGGGGATGGATCAAAACTTTCACGCAAACCATTCTAAGATGGAGCAGCCTCACAAATTTGCATTTTGGAATTTCTTATGGAACACTCTTCTAGCTGCTTATCTGTTGTACACCCAATATGTTAATATGAGTCAAGTCATGTTCTGAGGACACTGTGGTGGACAAAACGAGACACAGGCTCTGCCTTCATGCAGTTTACATTGTAGTAGGAAAGACAGACATTCATCGAGTTGTCATACAAATAAATGTCAAATTGCAACTGTGATAAATACTATGAGGGAAAGTCATTGGTGCTATAAAAGCTTATCACAGGGGGATGTGACCTGGTCATCAGGGTCACAGAAGATTTCCTAAGGAAGTTTGCTCTGCTAGCAAAAGGATGAGTAGAAATTGATAAGATGAAGTGGAGTAAAAAACAGTATTTGAGGCAGAGAGAAGAGCATTGCTAAGTCCTTTGGGGAGAAGAGTTCCTGATGAGTGTAGGAGTTTACTGGAAAGTTCAGTGCAGCCAGAGTATGGAGTATAGGGAGGAGGTGTTGGGAAAGTGAGACCCAAGATAACGGGTAGGACCAAACCATGCATGACTTTAAAGGCAAAAGCATTTTAAGAACGAAGGATGGTGATGTGGTCATACTTTGCATTTTTGTACAATCAATCCAGCTGTAATATAGAGAAGAGATAGAGGAGGTGGGCAGAGTGTGAGTGGATAGACCAGCTAGGAGGCTATTGCAGATATAACTGGAGAAATAACTTTGGTGGTAGAAGAGATGGAGAGAAATGGAGAGATTCAAGAGCTATTTAGAAACATAGGCAGAACACTCCATGACATAAATCATAGCAAGATCCTTTTTGACCCACGTCCTAGAGAAATGGAAATAAAAGCAAACAAACAAGAGCTATTTAGGAGGTGAAAAACAGCAGTTGTTGGTACATTGGATACTTTGGAAATGGCGTTAAGGAAAAGAAAGGGGCTAATTCTGATGGGGCCGTGTCAAATGGTAGTGCTGTCCGTTGTTATAAGAGATACTGGATAAGAACCAGGATTGAGGAAAACAGTATGAGTTCAGTTGTACATAAGGTGAACTTGAAGTGCCCTTGAGAAAACCGAGAGACATGGGCTGTTGGATACATGAATTTGAAGCTCAAAGTAGAGGTCTGGGCTGGTGATATGATTGGTAAGTCATCTGGGTATACATAGTCATTGATGCCGTGAAAGTTGATGAGGAATCTGGTCCTTGGTATGTCACCTGAACACTCGTGGATCAGCTACATTTTGTGTTACAGTTATTCCTCCAATGGCTAGCAAAAGAGTAGGGTACATAAAGTTGAGTGTTTGCCAGAATCTAATGGACAGAGAAAGGCAGGGATGGTATTTTATTCACATTTCACAAAATTAAAATGTAATATTACTTAGGTTTTTATTGAAACCATACTATGTTATTAATAAATCTGAAGTTTTAATAGGTTGTACATGGGCTGCAAGGGTTTCTGTGGTTAGATCATCTCACTTTACATTCCATTAATAGGCTGCAGTTCATCTTAGGTAATTTATCATGTAGTTTTCATATTGGTGCTTATATTTTTTTAAACTGTGACAGCCATGGCAGCGTGCTGCTTAGATCTTCTTTCAGGAAAGAATTTGCCATTCAGCTGCAAGGAGAGCAGTTAACTGACAGCTTCCAGTCGTTAGCACTTTCAGGACCTGCCTTTGGCCTCTGAACAGAGAAACTTCCTGGGCAGGCACCCTTCAGCCATGACTGAGCATGGTCTGAGCCCTAGGGTCTGGGACTCCTCTGATGGGAAATCTTTTCTCTGGACCTTTCTATTGGGTTGGCTGTGACTTTGTCAGATGTGCACTGTGGTTGGATGACCTCTTTGCTCAATCCAGCTTCCCCTCCCACCCCTTTCCTTTCAGAGGTGTCAGATCGCCATCATGGGTTGAAGATTTTCCTCGCTCAATTCTGCTTCCATTCCCTCTTATCTTTCACAGCTTTGGCCCCAATAAACCTTTGCACTTGCAATTCCATTTCAGCATCTACTTTCCAGAGGCTCCAGTGGATCTCTATAGTATTGCTTTACATTCCCAATCACAAATGTGGATCAGTGGTTCAAAAATGGTTCACTGAAGAAGAAAACTGACAACAATAAGCACACTATACCAATATGTACATGTACTATAATTCAAAATAATGCCATGAACATATGGAATGATTAGGGCTCCGAATGCAAATATAGAATATATGTCTCTATGTACGAGAATACATGATTTGGGGTGAGGACTTTACATAAAAGAAGCCCAAACAGAAACGTGCTCATCTTAAAAAAGTGGATTTTATTGGATCAGAAATCTGTTCCCTAGTACCTCAGTAACTAGTTTGCTGTCTGTTTTTGCATCATTTTCAAACAATATGTAATTCCTTTTTTAATAAAAACAATTGGGAATGAAATTGATTGCTTTTATAGATAAATTCATGAAAGGTAGCAGTACCACAGAAGTATTGAATTAGTTTGGGTCCCCCCCAGAATAGCTCGTTCATTTGGGAAGTAATCCCAGGAAGCCAGAGTATAGAAGCAGAAAGAGTGAGGCGGTGAGAAGGAAAGACAGTGAAGGTTATGTCATGCATCTGGCTGTTATTCTGGAAAGCAGAACTTGGTCCTACTGCGGATTCTGTAATGAACTATGGAGCATAAACCTCAGAATTTTCCCTCCACGTAACAGAAGGTTTAGTCTTTCATTCACTGACTCACATACTTGTGGGCTCTGGCTGTGAGTAGGCTGGGTGAGATCTTGGTGCTCTGGAGAAAAACCTGGGGCAGAGAAGCTCAGAGATGCTATGGACACTTGAGACGAGAAAGAAAGAAAAAGAAAGAAAGCTGAATAAGCTATTAGCAAAATGTCTTGATCAAGGGGCAGTGCTGGATTTTGCATAGTATTATTGACATACAATGTTTAAAGGCAATTACTATCACTTGTATTTATTAGCCGACATTTCAGTCTGCAGTGAGATGAAATCATTGATGTACAGCATACAAGTCGACTTGTAATATACATGAGATTCATCTATCAGGGAGAATGGCTTGATGACTTTTTTGCTCCATCATTGGAGTTTCATGCGGTGAGAGGACTGATTTTCATTTAGGGAAAAATTATGTTGTGAGCTGTGTTGATGCGACAAATGTATCCCTGAAATCACAGTGGCTTCACACAGTGAAAGTTTACTGCTCACTAATATCACAGTACAGTGCGACTATGTCAGCCTTCCTCCATTTTGTATGCTATGTGATTTGGAACACATGATATCCAGGATTTCTATGGAAAAGGAAATTAAAGCTGAAAGGTCATGTTGGTTGTTTTGTTTTGTTTTTAAATTAATTAATTTATTTTTGGCTGCGTTGGGTCTTTGTTGCTGCGTGTGGGCTTTCTCTAATTGTGTTCTCTAGTTGCTGCGAGCAGGGGCTACTCTTCGTTGCAGTGCACGGGCTTCTCATTGCAGTGGCTTCTCTTGTTGCGAAGCACGGTCTCTAGGCGTGTGGGCTTCAGTAGTTGTGGCTTGCAGGCTCTGGAGTGCAGGCTCAGTAGTTGTGGCGCATGGGCTTAGTTGCTCCGCAGCATGTGAGATTTTCCCAGACAAGGGCTCGAACCCATGTCCCCCGCATTGGCAGGCGGTTTCTCAACCACTGCGCCACCAGGGAAGCCCATGTTGGTTGTTTTTAAGAGATGGGCTTCGAAATGGCATCTCTCACTCTTATCTACGCTCTGGTGGTTGGTAATGTCTTGTTACCCAGACATAATTGCCATGGATGCTAGGAAATGTAGTTTTCCTGTGTACTCAGGAAGAAAAAGTGGTGAACACAAGCATTGTCCCACAGATATGGACTGGACAAAACATGTGATTGGTGCTTGTGGATTAATAGCTGTATGTGAAAATGAAGGACATAATTATGCAGATAAGTAGTTCTGTCATCCTCAATGACCTAATTTATCAGATAGAATTTTTAATTCAGTGGAATTAAAAACAGAAAATGCCTAGATATAATAATTGAGCTAAATAAACACATTTTGGAGAAATGCTGCATTGAATTCTTTTAGAAAAATATATGATTTTAAGTTTACAGTCCCTTGTCTGCTATTTCCAAATCCAAGGATCTCAGTGTTTTTCACAGCTTCATAGAAAATCCATTTAATGATAGAACTTGACCTGAACAAAAATGAGGATACTTATATTATCTTTCTTAATCCTACTTGGTATGATTTTTTTTAATTAATTAATTTATTTATTTATTTTTGCCTGTGTTGGGTCTTCGTTTCTGTGCGCAGGCTTTCTCTAGCTGCGGCGAGCGGGGGCTACTCTTCATCACGGTGCGCGTGCTTCTCATTGTCGTGGCTTCTCTTGTTGTGGAGCACAGGCTCTACACGCGCAGGCTCAGTAGTTGTGGCTCACGGGCTTAGTTGCTCCGCGGCATGTGGGATCTTCCCAGACCAGGGCTCGAACCTGTGTCCCC
The DNA here is from genome assembly GCF_005190385.1 of Monodon monoceros. Lineage (NCBI taxonomy): Eukaryota > Metazoa > Chordata > Mammalia > Artiodactyla > Monodontidae > Monodon > Monodon monoceros. The sequence continues at coordinate 47,544,942 of NW_021703776.1, forward strand.
TGCATTGGTAGGCAGATTCTTAACCACTGTGCCACCACGGAAGCCCTGGTATGATTTTTTGTTATAGAAAGTTTAACATTTAAGGGATATTGCCCTTACCTTATTGAATATGTTATATAAGGAACATACCTTATATTAATTGCACTTACAGAATCTTAAAACAATTGAATATTAAAATATACCTGTTCTCAAGAGGTTTCAGTAATGTACTGTGGACTTATGTTAGTAATTTTATAAATAATATATTTAATGATTTTTATATGACAAGCTTCTTTTTATTACCTAAATTTGGGCGTCCATGTGTGTGCCTAAAGCAAATTAAGTGCTAAAACAATGAGGTAAGATTGAGATAAATTGGTCTAACAGAATAATATATCCCTGTTCCTTTTTTTTTCCCCAAACCATCTCAAAATTTCTAATTGGATTTAGTATCAGGTCATTTTATTCATTCATGCAGTGAATATTTATTTAGAACCTGTTATGTTCTAGGCATTGAATTACGTTTGGTAAATAAAACAGACATAATGTGTTATGAAAGACAATAAACAAAGTCTAGTACAATGTCTGGCACTAGTTGGCGCTAAATAAATATTTGTTGAAGGAATTAATCTAATGTCAATAAGTAAAGGCTGTGAAGGTTAAAGGAGTGTTGTAATAGGGACTGGAGAAGGGAGCTGCTTAGATTAAATGATCAGAATAGGTCTATCTTAAGAGAAAACACTTAAGATAAAATTGGAAAGATGATCACTTGTCAGTCACCCTTAGCAATTTTGTCAGATGGAATAGCATGAGCGTGGACCCAGAACACCTTCTTGTGCCAGAAAATTTTTAAATGTCCAAAGAATAATGGAGGTTTACAAAAGAATTCAGGAGCCAGCTAGAAGGGGCTCACACTGGCCAAATATAAGACAATTTGGGTAACAAAATAAGTATAGTAATGTATTATAAACTGTAGATAAGAGTCCCTGAATCTGTACTGATATAAATGAATGAAATGCTTCCTTACAGTAGAATATCAACTAATGTAGAAGATATGATGGAATTAGCAAATCACCATTTTGCAACCACCACGGAGAAAACTGTTTAACACAAGAATCATAAATAGATAATTAAGTAGAAACTAAGATCTGGGTGCTAGATATCCTACAGTGTCATTGCTTCTAAGTCCTCCCAATAAACAGAGCTAGAAAATATATAGATGTATATATGTACACACACACATCTTCTATCTCTACAGTAATATAGGATATTTACATAGACTCAAAATTATCTCTGTACAGTGTAATGATTAATTACTGTTTTAGTTTCCTAAAGCTGCTATAATAAAATATCATAATCTGGGTGGCTTAAAACAACAGAATTTACCGTCTCACAGTTCTGGAAGCTAGCAGTCTGAAATCAACATGTCAGCAGGGCCCTGCTTTCTCTACAACCTTAGAGGAGAATCCTTCCTTGTCTTTTCCTAGTTTCTGGGGGTTTGCTGGCCATCTTGGCATTCCTTCGCTTGCAGTGGCAGCCCTTCTATCTCTGTCATCACATGGCCTTCTCTCCCTGTGTGTCTGTGTCTCTGTATCTCTTCTATTCTTCTCATAAGGATACCAACCAAATTGGATTAAGGGCTGACTCTGTTTCAGTGTGACTTCTTAACTATTACAACAACCTTATTTCCAAATAAATTAACTTCTGAGGTACTGGGAGTTAGGACTTCAACATATCCTTTTATTTCCCCATGTTTAATGTATTTATATTGCCAAAATACTTTCAAAGAAGGTAATGTTTTCAATTTACATCCTAACCTATGCAAAGACAGGTTGTCAAAGATGACAAAAGTAATAATATTCATCGCTGGTACTGGTGTTGCTATTTAATACTTCCTTATCACTAAAGATGAACATTTTTTACATAGTGTTCTGGCCATCCTGTTCTTTCTTCTTACTGTGGTAACAAAAACCACACATAACATCTAATTTACCATCTTAACCATTTTTAAGTGTACAGTTCAGTAATGTTAACTGTATTCACGTTGTTGTGCAACAGATCTCTAGAACTTTGTCATCTTGCAAAATTGAAACTGTATGCTTGTTAAACACTGATTTCTCTTTCCCCTTGTCTCAGTCCTTGGCAACTACCTTTCTACTTTCTGTTTCTATGATTTTTGACTACTTCAGCTACTTTTTGACTACTTCACTACTGTGAGTGGAATCATGTAGTATCTGTCCTTTTATAACCGGCTTATTTCAATTAGCATAATGTCCTTGAAGTTCATCCATGTGGTATTATATGACAGGATTTCCTTCTCTTTTTAAGGTGGCGTAATATTTCATTGTATATCTATATCACATTCCTTTATCCATTCATCTGTTGATAGACATTTGGTTTGCTTCTACCTCTTGGCTATTGTAAATAATGAAGCAGTGAACATGGGTGTGTAAATATCTCTTCAACATGCTGCTTTGATCAACATATCTTAACAATTACCTTGGCGAAAAACAGTAACTTTACTGTAAAGAAACCTGGAAAACACTACTTTAACCAAGCAATCAAAGGTACCATCAGTAATGGGACAAGTTTATGCTACATGCCTCCTGTTATAATGCATCAAAAGAACCACCATTTCTGTGATATTTCTGCCAAAAATGCATATCCTAAATCAAACAAGAAGAAACATTTGATAATACCAAACTGAGAGACATTCTACAAAATAACTGGCCTTATTTTTCAAAAGCATCAAGCTCATGGAGCTATAGACTGGGGAACTACAGATTAAAAGAAACTAGAGATATTACAACCAAATGCAATGTGTGATCTTGAGCTGGAATTCTCAGCTCTTTTAGAAATAAATTGTATACATAGAGAGAGAGATAGAAGTAAAAAAATCAAGTGTGATAAAATATTAACATTTGATAACTTTAAGTATATGGTACTAGTTGTAGTATACTTAAAACATTTTGCAAGTCTGACATTATGTGAAAATAAAAATTCTTAAAAATAGCACTCTAACAAAATATTAAGAATGGATAAAAGGGCAAGGAGTTAATGCAGAGGAAAGAAGAGCAACTTTTGAGAAATAGGATGAGGAAGAAAAAACGGATAGAACTATTTGTCTTTGAGAAATATTTTGTATATAAAATTGATAGGATTTGTTGATGGCTTGGAAATGTGGGGAAAGGAGGAATGAAAATAATTTCCAGAGTTATGACCTTAGTTCCTGGGTATATTTTTGATCTATTTACTGAGTTTGAGAAGGCTGAGCAAAGAATATATATCAAGCATAAAACCAAGAGTTTAGTTCTGAACTTTTTTTTCCTAGTTACAAAGGCCAACTGTTACTAGGGCAAAGAGCAAGGTAGACGTGCAATCTGAGAAATTTTCTATGCCATTTGCCAAATTTTCGTGCATATAAGTTTGTGGTAAGCCTCTGAAACAAATTTTATTGGCTCCAACAGACAGTATTAGTAAAACATTAACCGGACATGTATACTAATGCGTGGTAATGTCTGTATCAGTGCAGAGTGTTCAAAGGTTCTGTCATGGATACAGATAATGAAGTCCAGGGTTCTCGTTTCAGGTGAATGTGTAACACAGGGCTATCTTAGACAAACCTAAAGGAGAACAAACACATTTCAAAATAGAGTTATGGCCTAACTTATCTGTGGTGATTCCTCCTCTCTGAAAATTATTGAAAAATTGAAATGAATAATTAAAATTGCTTCCTCCTGTGTTCAGGGATCAGAATGTTGAGATTGTGAACTCCCAGGCCAAGCCAAATAGTCAGGGTCATTGAGATAGAAGAATTCTTTATTGACTGCACATGGAATTTCTAGTGAGACATAACAGTGTCATTGGTGCTACATCTTTATAGTCGATAATCATGGATTAGACATGTGAGGTCTTTCTTAAAATAGCTTGGATCTATTATGTTGACACATTCTGCATCAGAGTGACTCACAAGCCTACTTGGTGAGAAATATTCTATTTTGTGAGAAATGCCAAGTGCCTAAAAAATTTTAAATTGGATGGAAGATGTATCCTTCAACTAGATTATGCTAAGCAGCTTATGTCTTGATGTGTCATTTATCTACTGCTACAGTTCTGCTGTGTAACAAATTACCCCCAAAATAATAAGCATTCTTTAGCTCACGTTGGGTCAACCATTTAAGCTGGGTTTTATTAGAAGTTTCTTTCAGTCTCAGTTAAATTTCCTCATGTGTCGTGGAGTTGACTAACTATTGATCTAGGGTGGCCTCAACTGGTATGGTGGGAAAACGTGGTTTCCTCCACGGTTATTTCATTTAATTGGGCTGGCATGGGCATGTTCTCATAGCATGGCAGAAACAAAAGAGTTATCAGAAAATGTGCATCTTCTTTCAAGCCACTCTTTGTGACACAGTTGCTAATATGTCATTGATCAAAGCAAGTAAACTGACTGAGCCCTAAATCAGAGTAGGAGAAGAATATAAGATTACAGGTATACTAAATGTGGGGCAGCTATTAACTGGGGCCATTAATTCAATCAATCTACCATAATCTGCACACTGGCCCTGATTGTTTATGTTCCTTCCACATGCAAAATACACTAAACCCCTTTTAAGACTCCAAATTCTCATCCAAACACAGCAACAGACTTAAAGTACAAGATTTTATTATCTGAATCAGGTTCAGATGCTTCTATTTGTGTGTGGTCTCTCTTGATATGGAGACATATACTAAACTATGAGTAATTTGCGTCATTCCCACAATTCCACATAAAATGATGAGATAGGTACTTGTTAAATAAATAGATACTTTTTAAAAGAGGGAAGCATTGGAGATGTATAACAGTCATTGATTTGTTTTCAATTGCTATATAGAAATCATCACAAACTTAACAGCTTAGAACAACACAGATGTGTTATCTCACAGTTTCCATGGGGCAAGTGGCTGGGTATGCATCAGGTGAGTCCTCTGTGCAGGGTCTCACCAGGCTGAAGTCAAGGTGTTGGCCTGAGCCATTATCTCATTTGAGACTCAGGGTGCTATTCCAAGCTCACTGGTTGTTGGAAGAATTCAGTTCCTTGTGGTTATAGTACTGAAGTCCCTGCTCTCTTGGTGGCTATAGGCTGGAGACAATTCTCACTTCCTAGACGTTGCTCTCAGTTCGTTGCCGCGTAGCCTCTTGCATAGTTCACAGCGTGGTATCTCCTTTTTCAAAGTCAGCAGGAGAATCTCTCTCATTTTGAATCTCTCCCTTTAGGAATGGCTCAGTCACTCTTTTAAGGGTTCACTTAATTAGGCCAGACTTGGGGACAATCTCTTTTTAATGAACTTGAAGTCAACTGATGAATAACCTAATCACCCCCTTTTCTTAGTCCCTTCTATACTCAATGAGAGGGGGTTATACAGGGTATAATTATACCACAAGTTTGAATAGTGGAAGCTATCTTAGAATTCTGCCTATCACAGTCCTTCCTCTGATTCCCAAAGATTCATGTCCTTTCCAAACATTTGCCCCTTTCCTAGGGGCAATGTTCTCAGGAGTATCATCCTATTATGGCATCTGCTCAAAGTAAAAAAATCTCATCATCTAAGTTTGAATTTCATGATATTATCGGCGCAAAGTCCAAAACCTCATTGTCAAACATTATTTAAATCAGATGCAGATAAGGCTCCTGGGTGTCATCTGTTAAGTGAAGTTCTTGAAGTCTGATTTCTCTTAACCTGTGAACCTGTGATACTAAAGAAACAAGTTTTTCCCCCCAACGTACCTTGGCTACAGTGGTGAGAGAAATGTAGGATAATAGTTATAAGCATTCTGGTTCAAAAGGGGGAGAAAATGGTAGATAAAAACGAAACATTGATCCATAACAGCTCTGAAATCCAGTTGGGCAACTGTTTTTTCCTAGATTAGGTTTCAAGGCTTGGGAATAATCTTATGTGACTCTTGGTTCCATCCTCTGAGTCATTCTTTCTTTTTCATGAAAGGTAGCATGTATTATCATCCTGCTTCCTGCCAGTAGATTTTGGGGGTGGGTGAGAGGTATTAAACAACGTCCTTTAATTTGTACGTTTGCCGTCATTTTCAGTCCCAGCTGGCAGAGTTTCCACTGGAATGATTTTCTCAAGAACTTTATGGGCTTTCTATGGATCTCACTGAGATCAACTTCAGTAGACAAAAGCCATCCCTAGATTTTTTGGAGATAATTCCTTCTCTGTCTTTGCCTCCTGCTGAGATGGCAGAGGGACAGCACCTTTATGTTTCTTAGAGGCCCTCTGGTTTGATTGGGAAGATCTGGGAGGCACACCCTTAATCTCTTGCCATGGTCATTTATGTGACTGAATAAATTAAAATTTTAAAATTTTAATTAATTATTTATTTATTTTAGGATAGCAAAGGGAGGCGGTGTACCATGTAGGAGAGCACAAGACTTGGAAGTAGACACATGAGTTTAACTCTTTTTGTTTTTGGCCCGCCTCGTCACTAGCTGTGTGAGCTTCTATGAAATAGGCTGTGGGTCTCTGTGTCCTCAGCTGTAAAAGGGGCAGGATGAGCATCCTCTAGGGTGAAGAGGGAGGATCATTTCATGTGGTGGTTAAGAGTATAGACACTGGAGCCTGGTTCTCTGAGTTCATATCCCAGCTCAGCCACCTATTAGCCATGTGACCTCAGTTTTCTTACCTGAAGGGACAAGTTCCAACGAACAAAAGCCCAGGACCAGATGGCTTCACAGGCGAATTCTATCAAACATTTAGAGAAGATCTAACACCTATCCTTCTCAAACTCTTCCAAATTATAGCAGAGGGAGGAACACTCCCATACCCATTCTATGAGGCCACCATCACCCTGATACCAAAACCAGACAAAGATGTCACAAAACAAGAAAACTACAGGCCAATATCACTGATGAACATAGATGTAAAAATCCTCAAGAAAATACTAGCAAACAGAATCCAACAGCACATTAAAAGGATCATACACCATGATCAAGTGGGGTTTATCCCAGGAATGCAAGGATTCTTCAATATACGCAAATCAATCAATGTGATACACCACATTAACAAACTGAAGGAGAAAAACCATATGATCATCTCAATAGAAGCAGAGAAAGCTTTTGACAAAATTCAACACCCATTTATGATAAAAATCCTGCAGATAGTAGGCATAGAGGGAACTTACCTCAACATAATAAAGGCCGTATATGACAAACCCACAGCCAACATCATCCTCAATGGTGAAAAACTGAAATCATTTCCACTAAGATCAGGAACAAGACTAGGCTGCCCACTCTCACCACTTTTATTCAACATAGTTTTGGAAGTTTTAGCCACCGCAATCAGAGGAGAAAAGGAAATAAAAGGAATCCAAATCGGAAAAGAAGAAGTAAAGCTGTCACTGTTTGCAGATGACATGATACTATACATAGAGAATCCTAAAGATGCCACCAGAAAACTACTAGAGCTAATCAATGAATTTGGTAAAGTAGCAGGATACAAAATTAATGCACAGAAATCTCTTGCATTCCTATACACTAATGATGAAAAATCTGAAAGTGAAATTAAGGAAACACTCCCATTTATCATTGCGACAAAAAGAATAAAATACCTAGGAATAAACCTACCTAAGGAGACAAAAGACCTGTATGCAGAAAGCCATAAGACACTGAGGAAACAAATTAAAGGTGATACAAACAGATGGAGAGATATACCATGTTCTTGGATTGGAAGAATCAACATTGTGAAAATGTCTCTACTACCCAAAGCAATCTACAGGTTCAATGCAATCCCTATCAAACTACCAATGGCATTTTTCACAGAACTACAACAAAAAATTTCACAATTTGTATGGAAACAAAAAAGACCCTGAATAGCCAAAGCAACCTTGTGAAAGAAAAACAGAGCTGGAGGAATCAGGCTCCCTGACTTCAGACTATCCTACAGACTACAGTAATCAAGACAGTATGGTACCAGCACAAAAACAGAAATATAGATCAATGGGACAGGATAGAAAGCCCAGAGATAAACTCATGCACATATGGTTACCTTATCTTTGATAAAAGAGACAAGAATATACAATGGAGAAAAGACAGCCTCTTCAGTAAGTGGTGCTGGGAAAACTGGACAGCTACATATAAAAGAATGAAATTAGAACACTTCCTAACACCATGCACAAAAATAAACTCCAACTGGATTAAAGACCTAAATGTAAGGGCAGACACTATAAAACTCTTAGAGGAAAACATAGGCAGAACACTCTGACATAAATCACAGCAAGATCCTTTTTGATCCACCTGCTAGAGAATTGGAAATAAAAACAAAAATAAACAAATGGGACCTAATGAAACTTAAAATCTTTTGCACAGCAAAGGAAACCATAAGCAAGATGAAAAGACCACCCTCAGAATGGGAGAAAATATTTGCAAACGAAGCAACTGCCAAGGAATTAATGTCCAAAATATACAAGCAGCTCAAACAGCTCAATACCAAAACCACAAACAACCCAATCCAAAAAGTCAGAAGATCTAAATAGACATTTCTCCAAAGAAGATATACAGGTTGCCAACAAACACATGAAAGGATGCTCAACATTAGAGAAATGCAAATGAAAACTACAATGAGGTATCACCTCACACTGGTCAGAATGGCCATCATCAAAAACTCTACAAACGATAAATGCTGGAGAGGGTGTGGAGAAAAGGGAACCCTCTTGCACTGTTGGCAGGAACGTGAATTGGTACAGCCACTATGGAGAACAGTATGGAGGTTCCTTAAAAAACTAAAAATAGAACTACCATATGACCCAGCAACCCCATTACTGGGCATATACCCTGAGAAAACCATAATTCAAAAAGAGTCATGTAATGCAATGCTCATTGCAGCTCTATTTACAATAGCCAGGACATGGAAGCGACCTAGGTGTCCATCAACAGATGAATGGATTAAGAAGGTGTGGCACATATATACAATGGAATATTACTCAGCCATAAAAAGAAATGAAATTGAGTTATTTGTAGTGAGGTGTATGGACCTAGAGTCTGTCATACAGAGTGAAGTAAGTCAGAAAGAGAAAAACGAATACCGTGTGCTAACACATATATATGGAATCTTAAAAGAAAAAATATTTTTTAAAAGGGTCTGATGAACCTAGGGGCAGCACAGGAATAAAGACGCAGACGTAGAGAATGGACTTGAGGACATGGGGAGGGGGAAGGGTAAGCTGAGACGAAGCGAGAGAGTGGCATGGACTTTTATATACACTGCCAAATGTAACATAGTTAGCTAGTGGGAAGCAGCTGCATAGCACAGGGAGATCAGCTCGGTGCTTTGTGACCACCTAGAGGGGTGGGATAGGGAGGGTGGGAGGGAGACACAAGAGGGAGGGGATATGGGGATATAAGTATACGTATAGCTGATTCAGTTTGTTATACAGCAGAAACGAATACAACATTATAAAGCAATTATACTCCAATAAAAATGTTAAAAAAATAAAAATCCAGAAGTCATAAAGGAAAAGACTGACAAAATCTTATATGTATATAAAACATCTACAAAGAAAAAACACCATAAGGAAAGCAAGAGACAGACTTAGAAAAAGTATCTGTATCTTATAGAAAAGGGGTACTCTCCCAAACGTGTAAAGACTTCCTTGAAGTTGATAAGAAAAGGACCAACAATAGATAAATGAGCAAACAGTATAGGCAAAGTATTCACAGAAATGGAATTAGTAACTGCTTTTAAATATATGACAGGATGCAATTTGATAACACTCCATCGGGGCTGTGGGCTGTAGGAGACAAGCACTGATGCGTTGTTGGTTGGAAGTATAAATTGCTAGGATCCCTAAGGAAAGCAATCTTGCTGTAAATATGAAAATTAAAAATGCATATACCCTATGACCCAGTAATCCCACATCTGGGAACTTATATATAGATTCATACTGGTGGGAAATGACCTTATAAATAAGTCTTTTCACTGTAGTATTATTTGTAATAGCAATTGGTTGGAACAAATTAATAAGAGAATGGTGGATCGATATGGGAATCAATAAAGTAATGGTAGATTGCTGTTGCCATATAACCCTATGCAGGCATAATAAACAGTGGGAGACTATACACTGATAGGGAAAGATCTCCAAGGAATATGGCTAAGTTTAAAAAAAAGTACAGAAACCTGGACAGGATAGTATATTTTACGTTAAAGAAATGGGAATATATATTTCTTTGTGCTGTATAAAGGGACTTTGTAAGAATACATGAAAAGCTAGTGAAAGTGGCTACATGTCCTGGGGGAGTAGCAGTCATGAGAATTAGGCAGATGACGGACTGTGGAGGAAAAATAAAACTTTTCTTTTAATATTTTTTGAACCGTCTAAATATATTCCCTGTTCAAAAATAAATACATGAAAATAAATAATGAACGAAGTTGACCTTGAGAGAAGATGCTAGAGGACATGGCTGGCACCAGTATACATTCCTATTTCTGTTATCTCCACATATCTCCCCTGGTATTTTAAAGACGAGCAGAATGCTGAGAGAGAGGCTTACCAATCCTCTGGTGTCTTCTTTCTGATCTCTCCTTATAACTCCATTGGTATTTTCAAAGCTAGCACCTTGCCAAAAATGAAGTGTACACGTGCTTCATGCGGGAAGTGATGGGCAATTTTAATTTTTGTTCCAATAATATGCCTGTTCCTTTTACATGTCCCCACTCAGATAAAATTAGAACTCTGAGGAAAGAAAGATAACCACGGGTCTGGTAAAAGCAGGATATCAAAGGTTTAAATCTGTAGAAAAGAAAAAAAATTGGACGACTGCAATATGTTAGAAAAGAAAAATCAATCACAACAATAAAGAGTAATAATATAAAACAGGATAGAAGCAGTAAGACTAAAATTACAGTTAGCAGAATAAATAGGAAAGTGTAAAACCCCTCTGGCCATATCTGGCGTACAGCTATTCTGTCTGGTTGATTCAGAGTGCAAATTTAAATAGTAACTGGCAGGGGACAGTGGGTTAAGGGAAACATTCTCTCTCCATCTTGAAAACCAGAAGAACCATGGTCGTGCCGCACCAGGATGAGTGGTGTGTGAGGGGTAGAGACCGGCCAAGATGCTCCTCAGGAACAAACTTGGAATTTGCTCTTAATCACAAACAGATGGGCCATTGAGGACCCAAGTTTCTGCTCCATATAGCACAGACTCAATAATTTTATTCTGTAGAATGTTTAAGGAAGGCGTAACCAAAAGCCCACTGTGGCACGTTGGAAAAAAAAAAAAAGGAAAAACTCAATAAAGCTCTCATAGAATGACCTGCTTTGAGCACTGTTGCTTCCTGATGTACCCTCCAAGTTAAACTATTTATGTAATGTAGCCAAAGTAACGGAATGTAGTGATGTGCCACATGAAATCATAAACTACAAACCAGCCATCAGTTGGAGAAGATCTTGCTTTAAAAAAATAAAATTGTAGAAGTTTTTTATATAAGAATATTAAAAACAGGTCTACTCATTTTTAAAATATTTTTTTCAATTTGCCTTTTAATTTATTTATGGCATTTCTTTTGACCAAGAGAAATACTTCTTTTTTATAAATGAGTTTCCCAATCCTGTGCATTTTGTTTTCTTCTTTTGGGTATATGTTTAAGCTATTCTTTCTGTATCAGAGATTAGATTAAAATTAAGTTGTATTTTTTTCCCCTCCTTTCCTTGCTAATTTAAAATTCTGTGTTCACTATATTATGAATTGTCCTGTATGTAAGACTCTATTCCCAACTTTTTCTTCTGCTCCTTTGATGTAGCACGTGAATTTAGTTGTAATTTTCTGGGCTTCTTTATTCCTGTTGAGTACAACTACTTCCCTCATTATTCTTTGGGGTGACCACGGAGGTGTGCTGCTCAGATCTCCCCTCAAAACACATGAACCAGCATGTAAGAAGAGGAGTCACCATTTTGGAAGGGACAAAGGATCCTAATCAACAATAGGAGGTGGGACTGCTTTTACACAATGGTGGATGGAAAGAATGTGTGCAGAACCCAGCCTGATAAGAGTAGGATTACCGAGAACGCAGACCCTTCCAGAAGGAGAGTTTGGATCACAACTCCAGGTAAGCCACGGAGAGCTGCATGGCTGGGGGCAAAAGGGATTTAGAATTGGCAGCGGAGGAGGGAGATGTGAGCATCAGTTGTGGCCCGAAGGCTAACTGCAGATGCAAGGACTGTATTTTGTCCTACTCACCTCTCTTTTGAAAATTTACCTTTAGAAAAAGTGGTGGAAATCATGTGGGACAAATTTCCTGGAAATGTGTGGATACGGATTCATGTCCAACACCAGGGGTGAACTGTGATGGCTGTGGAGGTGCCCTGTTCACATCGCCCTTCAAGAGAACCCGATGTGAAGAAGGCCATAGTGGACAGTCTGCAGATACAGCACCTTTGCAGCTGCCTCATTGTTCAGGCTGAGGGCTCCATCTCCCTGGGCTGCCCCCAGCCAACAGCAAGCATGGTGGGTGTCCATTAGCGGAGCTATTCCCCTCTGACACAGGACTCCTCTGAATGGGTGATCCTTGCTCCAGGTCTCCTCAACAGCCTGCCTGAGACTTCTCAGGGTTTCATGCACTCTGCAGCTCCTTACCCAAATTTCTATCCTTTCCCCTTTCCTTTCACAGGTATCACAAATGCATCATGGTTTGAGGGAAAGTGATGAATAAAAATGACATAAATTTTGAGCTTGAACATTTTTATGTAAAAAATTATAATCAGTCAAAATAGAAGATGAATGGCAACCAGGGAAAGTATTTGCAAAACTAGACAAAGGGTTGTCATCCTATTATACAATGAATGCTTACAGATTACCGAAAGGCAAGCTTTTAGTTCCATATGGATAAAGGAAATGAATAGGCACTTTATTAAGAAAAAAATTGAAAACTGAAAATAAATAATTATGACTTGATTCTCTTATCGGCACAACCATCAAAAAAAAAAAAAGGAAAACCCACAAAAACACCTTCCCTCAAAGAATTCTTTAGCTATATATGAGTTTACCAGAGCTTAAATATGATCTTCTCAGAGAGGCCTTTTCTGACCTTTGCATGGAAGAGGCCTCTTTAACACTGACCCCTTTTAAAAAATATGGAAAAGGTAATAAGGAGGGAAGTAGTGTAACCTCCTATCGTGAATGGTCTACTCAACACCTCCTCCAAGTGCCAGGTTCTTCTTCCTCCTCTCTTCTCTGCCAAGGGTCACTCCTCACTTTGACACAGACTACAGATTGGGAATTCATGGGTTAGAGTCCCTCTAAAGATAATACTGCTATTTCTCTCAAGGCCCCTGTGTGTAGGGTGGGGATTGAGCATGGGGCAGACCTTACTCTCCTTTCAGTCAACATCATATCAGGTCGTTAGGGTGTCTTAAATTTTTCTGAAGGGCCAGGAAAACTAAAGCCACAAGAAACAGAGGAATCTTCCTGAATCCTCCAGCATCCTCTGGGATACAGGAAAAAGGGGGCAGTTGAGACTACATTCTAGTGGGGAGACAGCATCTGATTTATGGATTAAAATGAAGTCACTTGGCCGGGGCCAGATGCTGTCAGAGCAGTAGCATAACGATGTTACAGTGAGAAGCAAGTATCCACAGAAGAGGTCACTGCCCTTTCCTGAGGGCACATGTGTACCAACATCTTGAGGCTGTGGCCTGGCATCTGGTCCTCAGAGCAGTAACCTCCAGAAGGGAAACAGAGCTGGGAGTTAGGAAAGGAACCAGCACAGGTACCACTAGAATTTTTGGTAATTAAAAAAAAAACAGTATTGGCTGAGAAGGAAGAAATAAGGTAGAGGGAACAGGAGGAGAACTCTCAGCCTTGTTTTTATGAAGAGTTAGATGGAGAACTGTGAACGCTTTGTGGAACATTTTATGAGCTACACTGGGTATGCCTCTATTGCTATTCTGGGTGGTATGGTCTGAAGACAGTTATGACCACCACACTGCCTTGTTCGAAGAAAGGACATAAGATGGCTTACAGGGCTGGGCAAAAGTATAGTCAGATAACATCATTTGAAGTAGATGAGAGGGAAAAGGGGCCAAGAATGAGGCTAATATAAATAACAGAGACCAAAGTGCCCTGTATTCTGGGATGGAGCACAAATTTAGCTCTAGTTTTTTATCAGCATATTTGAAAAGCCAACTCACAGTGTCCATAAGATAGTAGCAAATGAACTAACTGTTCAGGAGAAGCACAAATATCCAGTGCTAAGGCCAGAACGAAATAACTCTTGAGAGTCCATATAAAGAGGCCATTGTGTAACATAATCAACAACATTCTTACAGTGACATGATGATAAATTTCATGTAATGGTTTTGTAGAGTGTCCTGCAATGCTGACCAAGGGTTTCAAACCAAAGGCAAATCCTGGGGGTACAGAAGGAAGATACTGCACCGGTGGTCTTTTCTGGGTGCTTGCCTGACTTAATTCTGAGGTACATTTTAAAGGATCTGAGGAAATGGTAAAAACCAAATCTTTAATATTCCTTTACACACTTGGCCCAAGCCAAACCCATAGCTGATAGATAGCTGAAAGTTCAAAACTGGATATCCTACACCTGGAGTTCTACTATTCCAGAGATCTAGGGAAAAAGTAGTAGCACAATAGGACATCGAGTAAGTGTAGGAGCGACACCTTTTGGGATAATTTAGGAGTCTAAGAATCAGGAGTTTCTGAGGGAGTACTCTAAAGCTTGGCCAAGATTCTCTTTAGAAAAAAAGAATGGAATATGTACTCTCAGACAGATGGGCCATTTAGGTTCCAAATTTCTGCTCAATATAACCTAGTCTTAATTAATATTAGTCTGCAAAATGTGTAAGAAAGGCAAACTAAATATAGTGGCCATTAAAATTAATCCTCCCCTCCCTCAACTCCCAAAAAACATTCATAGAAAGCCTAGCTTTGAGTACTGTGATTTCCTGATGTTCTTCCAAGTTAAATTATTTGCGTAATGTGCATCAAGGTATCTGAATGAAGTGACCTTCTGTCTAGAATTAATCAGGAACCAACTGAAATTTGGAAAATATCTTGGTTTTTCAAAACTTTAAGAGCTCTATATATACACAGGACATTAAATTTTTGTCAAATACTCATGTTCTAAAATTTTCTGGCTTGTATTTTTTCTATTAATATCTTTTGGAATATTGGTTTTAAATTTTTATGTCATGGGATGTAACAATTCTGTTTTATCTTTTCCTTCATTCTTAGTAGATCTTTTCTCATCTTGAAGTATTTACTTGTAATAGGGAAGAAACTTTGTATTCTATTGCAAGTGAATCACTAAAGGGATGTTGCCTATAAGCTTAAATTATACATAAAGGCCCATATCTGGGAACCCTGCCTCCCAGGTAATACGCATTTAGCTAAAATACCTTTGTTTAGCTCAAAGGAAACATCCTTACCAGGCCCACCTGTGAACAGCCGCAGGAGGAATAAATTAACACGCCCTCTGGGTTCTGGCTGGAACCAGGACTTTAACCCCTCCCCTTTCAGTATAAAAGAAGCCTGAATGCTGACTTGGGGAAGATGGTTCTTTGGGACGCTAGCCCGCCATGTTCTCTGTTTGCTGGCTTTCCAAAAAATTCGCTATTCCTTGCCTCAAGAGCTCATCTCTTGACTTATTGGCTGGTCGTGCAGTGAGCAGTACAAGCTTGAACTTAGTTAACAAATTTTGACAAAGCTAGCCAGGAGCCTTGCGGCTGGTGGGCAGCCATCCCCAGTTGGGGAATTTTCAGGTAAGGCTCTAGCAGCTGCTAGGACCACTTGTCCTGAGGGTCTTCCCTTCAAAATTCCCCGAAATGGAACTGGCTGACCCAGGGCTTGGCAGTTGGAGCAAGGAATCGACATCTGGAAGCTGATGGGCTCAATACAGTAGGGTAAGTCACTCTGGTTTGTACAGCCAGAAACTCTTTTTCCTCTATTTGGGGCTTTTTCCTCTGGAATGAGCCAATTTGTTTTGTATTTGAGTGAAGTACCCTGTTGGAGAGAGAAAATAGTTCTTGGACTTTTACCCGATTTGTGAACAAGTTTGTTTGTTTCTTTGAATGCTAGCATCTGTGTGCACCATTTGTGTTTTGTTTGTCTTGTATTTCTGTCTTTAAAAAATGGGGAGGGGCTTCCCTGGTGGCACAGTGGTTGAGAGTCCGCCTGCCGATGCAGGGGACGCGGGTTCGTGCCCCGGTCCGGGAAGATCCCACATGCCGCGGAGCCGCTGGGCCTGTGAGCCATGGCCACTGGGCCTGCGCGTCCGGAGCCTGTGCTCCGCAATGGGAGGGGCCCCAGCGCTGAGAGGCCCGCGTACCACAAAAAAAAAAAAAAAAAAAAGGGGGAATGTTTCGACTATTCCTAAAACAAAGTCTCTGAAGCACATTTTGGTTAAGTGATGTGATTACAGCTATGAACCCATGACTGAGAGGAAGATTTTTTTATTGTAACGATGTGTGGCCACAGTACCTGTTAGGATCTCCACAAGGGGTTTAGGATAGGTTACCTTGGGACCCTGTGCAGCATGTACTGTCACCCTTGTTGTGTCAAGTACATTGTCTGCGGTCTCCTGTGTTGTTGGTCTGGATCCAACAGCTCTCCAAGGAGTCACATTGCCTTGGGGTTAAGTTGATGTTTCTTGTGATATGTAAAACCCTGAGACCAAACTTGAGGGTTTGTTGAGGGTTGTCTGTTTGTTCTTCGGGTTTTTCATTTCATTTTGTCTTGGTACCGTTTCTCCGCTTACAGACTGATGTCAATGGAGGAAAGGAACAACAAGAACAAAAAACCTGTCTGTCTGAAAGCGGGATATTCTCAGGGAGAAAAAGTTTCCACTGGGTTCCTAAAATCACCAAAATCACCATTCCAAAATTCAGCCTGGTTGGCTAATGTCAAGGGAAGAACGCATTCTTTTAACGGTTAGAGATGATCAATTGCTATTTATGGTTTTACGGTGGACTTTGAATGGCTCTGTAGCTATTCTGTGAAGGAGCGGGGAAGAATGATGATCCTCTGTGTGCAGCACTTGTGCTATTACATCAGGGTGAGGAAAAGTCAGACAGTCGTCACCTTTATGGTAAAAGAAACCAAGGGAAAATCTGTCATACAAGACGAAAAGAAAGGGAATGAGGGTGAGGATGTGTTGCTCCAACCTCTGGTGGAGCTGACTGTCCCAGCTGCTCCAGCCATTATACTAATATATCCACCCCTTCCACTGCCTCCTGTTCTGACCCAGCCCCAATTCCTGGTGCTGGGGATCAGGAAGTGGTCAGACTGCCCCACCTTCTGACAGGGGCAACTAGAAAATCCTGTGTTAGTTCCTTGGGCTCAGGGAGCTAGTCTGGTATTCCCATCTAAGACCTCCACAAGGCACTCAGTTTGAACCAGGAGCCACTTCTGGAGCAGGGCAATTTCCCTTGTGCTGATATCCTCTAGGAGGCCTTAATGCAAATGGAAACCAGCTGGGTTTCCATGGATCCATATTCCTTTCTCCACCTCAGGCTTGTTTAATTGGAAAGATCGCAACCCTCCTTAGAGGGAGGATATGCTTACAGGAGATGAACGAAGAATGGTCATTGGTAAGGCCAGGGAAGAAGAGTACCATCTCTACCTAATAGACTCAAATGATACACCTGAAGCCCACTTGGCAGTACCCACAGCTGAGCCAAATTGGGACCCCCAGTGAGTGAGGAATGCCCTTATATGAGCTCTACCATAAGTGCATCTTGGCAGGGCTTTGAAAAGGGGTACCAAAGCAAGAGTTTGAACAAAACTCAAGAAATTCAGCAAAAACCAAATGAAGACTCCTCTTTTTTTTTTTTGAGAAAAGCCAGCATAAAAGCACTTTTATTGCAATAATAAAACTTGAAACATATGTAATGCAGGGGGTGGGGATAAGGGTGGAGGAATAGGCATCAATTTCTCTCACCAAATCACCACACAGGACAGCAAAGGTGAGAGAGGGAGGAAGCTGAGCATTAAAAACCAGGAGATGCTGAAGCTGTGATGGCCAACATCACTTTCTTAAGACGATGGGATTTGTCATGATGGCTGGGCTTTCATGGGTGGTAAGTGTCTACAAACAGCACCCTCAATTTAACTTTCAATTACAGTTTTTAAATTTTGGGAAGTGGAGCTTGTATAGCTGTGAGATTACAAGAGTCCTGAATAGCCATTAGAAAAATCACAGATGGGGGGAAAAAAAAAAGCCAGGCCATGAAGGTTTCAGAGGTCTCTGATGGCCTGGGGACAGATACCTGTAGTGTCCACCATCTCAGTGAAAACGATCTGCTGTCAAAAGGCACAGGATTTAAGGGGAGGGCAGGGGTGGGGCAGTGGAGGCACTGGGCATCCCATTTTAGTTTTGGGTAGGGCTTCTAATTCAACCCAAGGACATCTCTCAACTTGGAGAATAATTTGGCCCTTAAAAGCGCCTCAAATCTGGCATGGCTTTGCAGCGCAGCGGCAGCAAGAATGTTTAATATATAATAGATAAAACTTTCATCCCCCCAAATAAAATAGATTCTTGAACACACTCCACCCCACCCCCGTGCACCAATTCCTATTCTAAAGTTAATCTATAACTTGTGCTGTTAATACTTGACTAATACTTAAGTGGAAACCTAGATCCAAACGACTGAAACTCAATCTTCACCCCAAAACGAAACTAAAATGAGTAACTTGAGGTTTATGGCGTATAGTTCAGGTCAACGTACATACGAGGAGAAAGGGGAAGAGCAAAGCCGGTGACAGAACACATTCAGTCAGGGAAGACGTTTATACAAAGAGTGTAGTGGAACATCAGGAAAAGCTCCCTGCAGACTCACTGTGTGCATCTGGAGGCACCAGATCCTTCCATGGCACATCCAAAGATGGGGAGCCATTCCTGTCATCCCAGTTTTAGAAGCGCCACTGGCACCGTAGGCATAGTCTGGGGAGATAGCTTGGCTCTGTGACCCACACTCAACTGGGCAACCCCTTCTTCCCAGGCTCAGACCACCTCCTGCTTGCCCAGCACAAACTTAAAGGGCTTGTTTAAAGGAGGAATTGAATTTCTTTCCATCTTCAAGCATCCCCGTGTCGTGCACCATGCAGGTCTGCCTGCACTTCAGGAGGGTGCGCCGGACCCTGGGGGAGATGGTCTCCACCTGCACCCCCATGGCAGCGGGTGGCCGGCGCCACGGGCTGTGTGGACCGAGAGTGGGCTGGCAGCGGTTCCACTGGTCTGCCTCTCTGAATTTTTGGAAAGGATTTATCAGGCCTATGGACGTTAAACTGATGCAGATCCCAAGGCCCCTGAAAATATGAGAATGGTAAATTTGATCTTTTTTGGGGCAAGATGCCTCAGATATCAGGAGAAATTTGCAAAAATTAAATGGTGCATTTGGAGTGAACAGTTCTCAATTGGTAGATGTTGCTTTTAAAGTGTTCAGCAACAGGGAACAATGACAGGAAAAGGAAATTGCAAAGCAAAATGCCACTTTTTATTTTTTTCTGTTACTTTTTAATATTGAAGTATAGTTGATTTACAGTGTTGTAAATGTTTTCAGGTGTACAGCAGTGATTCAGTTATACTTCTATATATCTATTCTTTTTCAGACTCTTTTCCCTTGTAGGTTATTACAAAATATTAAGTATAGCTCCCTGTGCTATACAGTAGGTCCTTGTTGGTTATCTGTTATATATAGTAGTGTGTATATGTTAATTCCATCCTCCTAATTTATCCCTCCCCCTCCCCTTTCCCTTTGGTAACCATAAGTTTGTTTTCTATGTCTGTGGGTCTATTTCTGTGTTGTGTATAACTTCATTTGCATATTTTTTTCCGATTCTACATATAAGTGATATCATATGATATTTGTCTTTCTCTGTTTTATATCATGTAGTATGATAATCTCTAGGTCCTTCCGTGTTGCCGCACATGGCATTATTTCATTGGTTTTTTATGGCTGAGTAATAGTCCATTGTGTATATATATCACATCTTCTTTATCCACTCATCTGTCCATGGGCATTTAGGTCGCTTCCATGTCCTGGCTATCGTAAATAGTGTTGCAGTGAACACTGGGGTGCATGTGTCTATTCGAATTATAGTTTTCTCAGGATATATGCCCAGGAGTGGGATTGCAGAATCATATGGTAATTCTATTTTTAGTTTTTTAAGGAACCTCCATACTGTTCTCTACAGTGGCTATACCAATTTGCATTCCCACCAACAGAGGTAGGAGGGTTCTTTTTCTCTCCACACCCTCTCCAGCATTTATTATCTGTAGACTTTTCAGTGATGCCCATTCTGACCAGTGTGAGGTGATGCCTCATTTTATATATATATATATATATATATATATATATTTTTTTTTAACATCTTTATTGGGGTATAATTGCTTTACAATGGTGTGTTAGTTTCTGCTTTATAACAAAGTGAATCAGTTATACATATGTTCCCATATCTCTTCCCTCTTGCATCCTCCTCCCTCCCACCCTCCCTATCCCACCCCTCCAAGAGGTCACAAAGCACCGAGCTGATATCCCTGTGCTGTGCGGCTGCTTCCCACTAGCTACCTACCTTACGTTTGGTAATGTATATATGTCCATGCCTCTCTCTCGCTTTGTCACAGCTAACCCTTCCCCTCCCCATATCCTCAAGTCCATTCTCCATAAGGTCTGTGTCTTTATTCCTGTCTTACCCCTAGGTTCTTCATGACATTTTTTTTTCTTAAATTCCATATATATGTGTTAGCATACGGTATTTGTCTTTCTCTTTCTGACTTACTTCACTCTGTATGACACACTCTAGGTCTATCCACCTCATTACAAAGAGCTCAATTTCGTTTCTTTTTATGGCTGAGTAATATTCCATTGTATATATGCGCCACATCTTCTTTATCCATTCATCCGATGATGGGCATTTAGGTTGTTTCCATCTCCGGGCTATTGTAAATACAGCTGCAATGAACATTTTGGTACATGACTCTTTTTGAATTATGGTTTTCTCAGGGTATATGCCCAGTAGTGGGATTGCTGGGTCATATGGTAGTTCTATTTGTAGTTTTTTAAGGAACCTCCATACTGTTCTCCATAGTGGCTGTACCAATTCACGTTCCCACCAGCAGTGCAGCAGTGTTCCCTTTTCTCCACACCCTCTCCAGCATTTATTGTTTCTAGATTTTTTGATGATGGCCATTCTGACTGGGGTGAGATGATATCTCACTGTAGTTTTGATTTGCATTTCCCTAATGATTAATGATGTTAAGCATTCTTTCATATGTTTGTTGGCAGTCTGTATATCTTCTTTGGAGGAATGTCTATTTAGGTCTTCTGCCCATTTGTGGATTGAGTTGTTTGTTTTTTTGTTATTGAGCTGCATGAGCTGCTTGTAAATTGTGGAAATTAATCCTTTGTCAGTTGCTTCATTTGCAAATATTTTCTCCCATTCTGAGGGTTGTCTTTTGGTCTTGTTTATGGTTTCCTTTGCTGTGCAAAAGCTTTGAAGTTTCATTAGGTCCCATTTGTTTATTTTTATTTCCCTTTCTCTAGGAGGTGGGTCAAAAAGGATCTTGCTGGAATTTATGTCATAGAGTGTTCTGCCTATGTTTTCCTCTAAGAGTTTGACAATTTCTGACCTTACATTTAGGTCTTTAATCCATTTTGAGCTTATTTTTGTATATGGTGTTAGGGAGTGATCTAATCTCATACTTTTACATGTACCTGTCCAGTTTTCCCAGCACCAATTATTGAAGAGGCTCTCCTTTCTCCACTGTACATTCCTGCCTCCTTTATCAAAGATAAGGTGACCATATGTGCGTGGGTTTATCTCTGGGCTTTCTATCCTGTTCCATTGATCTGTCTTTCTGTTTTTGTGCCAGTACCATACTATCTTGATTACTGGAGCTTTGTACTATAGTCTGAAGTCAGGGAGCCTGATTCCTCCAGCTATGTTTTTCGTTCTCAAGATTGCTTTGGCTATTCAGGGTCTTTTGTGTTTCCATACAAATTGTGAAATTTTTTGTTCTAGTTCTGTGAAAAATGCCAGTGGTAGTTTGATAGGGATTGCATTGAATCTGTAGATTGTTTTGGGTAGTAGAGTCATTTTCACAATGTTGATTCTTCCAATCCAAGAACATGGTATATCGCTCCATCTATTTATATCATCTTTATTTTTTTCATCAGTGACATAATTTTCTGCGTACAGGTCTTTTGTCTCCTTAGGTAGGCTTATTCCTAGATATTTTATTCTTTTTGTTGCAATGGTAAATGGGAGTGTTTTCTTGATTTCACTTTCAGAATTTTCTTCATTAGGGTATAGGAATGCAAGAGATTTCTGTGCATTAATTTTGTATCCTGCAACTTTACCAAATTCATTGATTAGCTCTAGTAGTTTTCTGGTAGCATCTTTAGGATTCTCTATGTATAGTATCATGTCATCTGCAAACAGTGACAGCTTTACTTCTTCTTTTCCGATTTGGATTCCTTTTATTTCCTTTTCTTCTCTGATTGCTGTGGCTAAAACTTCCAAAACTATATTGAATAAGAGTGGTGAGAGTGGGCAACCTTGTCTTGTTCCTGATCTTAGTGGAAATGCTTTCAGTTTTTCACCATTGAGGATGATGTTGGCTGTGGGTTTGTCATATATGGTCTTTATTATGTTGAGGAAAGTTCCCTCTATGCCTACTTTTGGCAGGGTTTTGATCATAAATGGGTGTTGAATTTTGTTGAAATCTTTCTCTGCATCTATTGAGATGATCATATGGTTTTTCTCCTTCAATTTGTTAATATGGTTTATCACATTGATTGATTTGCGTATATTGAAGAATCCTTGCATTCCTGGAATAAACCCCACTTGATCATGGTGTATTATCCTTTTAATGTGCTGTTGGATTCTGTTTGCTAGTATTTTCTTGAGGATTTTTGCATCTATGTTCATCAGTGATATTGGCCTGTAGTTTTCTTTCTTTGTGACATCCTTGTCTGGTTTTGGTATCAGGGTGATGGTGGCCTCTTAGAAGGAATTTGGGAGTGTTCCTCCCTCTGCTATATTTTGGAAGAGTTTGAGAAGGATAGATGTTAGGTCTTCTCTAAATGTTTGATAGAATTCGCCTGTGAAGCCATCTGGTCCTGGGCTTTTGTTTGTTGGAAGATTTTTAATCACAGTTTCAATTTCAGTGCTTGTGATTGGTCTGTTCATATTTTCTATTTCTTCCTGATTCAGTCTTGGCAGTTTGTGCCTTTCTAAGAGTTTGTCCATTTCTTCCAGGTTGTCCATTTTATTGGCATAGAGTTGCTTGTACTAATCTCTCATGATCTTTTGTATTTCTGCAGTGTCAGTTGCTACTTCTCCTTTTTCATTTCTAATTCTATTGATTTGAGTCTTCTCCCTTTTTTTCTTGATGAGTCTGGCTAATGGTTTATCTATTTTGTTTATCTTCTCAAAGAACCAGCTTTTAGTTTTACTGATCTTTGCTATTGTTTCCTTCATTTCTTTTTCATTTATTTCTGATCTGATTTTTATGATTTCTTTCCTTCTGCTAACTTTGGAGTTTTTTTGGTTCTTCTTTCTCTAATTGCTTTAGGTGCAAGGTTAGGTTGATTATTTGAGATGTTTCCTGTTTCTTAAGGTGGGCTTGTATTGCTATAAACTTCTCTCTTAGAACTGCTTTTGCTGCATCCCATAGGTTTTTGGTCGTCGTGCCTCCATTGTCATCTGTTTCTAGGTATTTTTTTATTTCCTCTTTGATTTCTTCAGTGATCACTTCGTTATTAAGTAGTGTATTGTTTAGCCTCCATGTGTTTGTATTTTTTACAGATCTTTTCCTGTAATTGATATCTAGTCTTATGGCGTTATGGTCAGAAAAGATACTTGACACAATTTCAATTTTCTTAAATTTGCCAAGGCTTGATTTGTGACCCAAGATATGATCTATCCTGCAGAATGTTCCATGAGCACTTGAGAAAAATGTGTATTCTGTTGTTTTTGGATGGAGTGTCCTATAAATATCAATTAAGTCCATCTTGTTTAATGTTATCATTTAAAGCTTGTGTTTCCTTATTTATTTTCATTTTGGATGATCTGTCCGTTGGTGAAAGTGGGGTGTTAAAGTCCCCTACTATGAGTGTGTTACTGTCGATTTCCCCTTTTATGGCTGTTAGTATTTGCCTTATATATTAAAGTGCTCCTATGTTGGGTGCATCAACATTTACAATTGTTATATCTTCTTCTTGGATCGATCCCTTGATCATTATGTAGTGTCCTTCTTTGTCTCTTCTAATAGTCTTTATTTTAAAGTCTATTTTGTCTGATATGAGAATTGCTACTCCAGCTTTCTCTTGGTTTCCATTTGCATGGAATATCTTTTTCCGTCCCCTTACTTTCAGTCTGTATGTGTCTCTAGGTCTGAAGTGGGTCTCTTGTAGACAGCATATATATGGGTCTTGTTGTTGTATCCATTCAGCCAATCTCTGTCTTTTGGTGGGAGCATTTAGTCCATTTACATTTAAGGTAATTATCGATATGTATGTTCGTATTCCCATTTTCTAAATTGTTTTGAGTTCGTTATTGTAGGTCTTTTCCTTCTGTTGTGTTTCTTGCCTAGAGAAGATCCTTTAGCATTTGTTGTAAAGCTGGTTTGGTGGTGCTGAACTCTCAGCTTTTGCTTGTCTGTAAAGGTTTTAATTTCTCCATCAAATCTGAATGAGATCCTTCCTGGGTAATCTTGGTTGCAGGTTTTTCTCCTTCATCACTTTCAGTATGTCCTGCCACTCCCTTCTGGCTTGCAGAGTTTCTGCTGAGAGATCAGCTGTTAACCTTATGGGGATTCCCTTGTGTGTTATTTGTTGTTTTTCCCTTGCTGCTTTTAATATGCTTTCTTTGTATTTAATTTTTGACAATTTGATTAATATGTGTCTTGGTGTATTTCTCCTTAGATTTATCCTGTATGGGACTCTCTGTGCTTCCTGGACTTGATTAACTATTTCCTTTCCCATATTAGGGAATTTCTCAACTATAATCTTTTCAAATATTTTCTCAGTCCCTTTCTTTTTCTCTTCTAATTCTGGAACCCCTATAATTCGAATGTTGGTTTGTTCAATGTTGTCCCAGAAGTCTCTGAGATTGTCCTCAGTTCTTTTCATTCTTTTTTCTTTATTCTGCTCTGCAGTAGTTATTTCCACTATTTTATCTTCCAGGTCACTTATCCGTTCTTCTGCCTCAGTTATTCTGCTATTGATCCCTTCTAGAGAATTTTTAATTTCATTTATTGTGTTGTTCATCGTTGCTTGTTTCCTCTTTAGTTCTTCTAGGTCCTTGTTAAATGTTTCTTGCATTTTGTCTATTCTATTTCCAAGATTTTGGATCATCTTTACTATCATTATTCTGATTTCTTTTTCAGGTAGACTGCCTATTTCCTCTTCATTTGTTAGGTCTGGTGGGTTTTTATCTTGCTCCTTCATCTGCTGTGTGTTTTTCTGTCTTCTCATTTTGCTTATCTTACTGTGTTTGGGGTCTCCTTTTTGCAGGCTGCAGGTTTGTTGTTCCCGTTGTTTTTGGTGTCTGTCCCCAGTGGCTAAGGTTGGTTCAGTGGGTTGTGTAGAGTTCCTGGTGGAGGGGACTAGTGCCTGTGTTCTGGTGGATGAGGCTGGATCTTGTCTTTCTGGTGGGCAGGTCCACGTCTGGTGGTGTGTTTTGGGGTGTCTGTGGACTTATTATGATTTTAGGCAGCCTCTCTGCTAATGGGTGGGGTTGTATTCCTGTCTTGCTAGTTGTTTGGCATAGGGTGTCCAGCACTGTAGCTTGCTGGTCAATGTGTGAAGCTGGGTGCTGGTGTTGAGATGGAGATTTCTGGGAGATTTTCGCCTTTTGATATTATGTGGAGCTGGGAGGTCTCTTTTTGACCAGTGTTGTGAAGTTGTCTCTCCCACCTCAGAGGCACAGCACCGACTCCTGGCTGCAGCACCAAGAGCCTTTCCTGCACACGGCTCAGAATAAAAGGGAGAAAAAGTAGAGAGAAAGAATTAGTAGAAGTAGGAAGAAAGAAAGAAAGGAGGGAAGGAAGGAAGAAAGGAAGGAGGGAAGGAAGGAAGAGGGAAGGAGGGAAGGAAGGAAGGAAGAAAGAAGGATGGAAAGGAAAGAAAGGAGGGAGGCAGGGATGGTGGGAGGAAGGAAGGAAGGAGGGAAGGAAGGAAAAAGAAGATAAAGTAAAATAAAATAAAGTTATTAAATTAAAAATATTAATAAAAAAAATTTAAAAAAAACGGACGGATAGAACCTTAGGACAAATGGTGGAAGCAAAGCTATACAGACAAAATCTCACAGAGAAGCATACACATACACACAAAAAGAGGAAAAGGGGAAAAAATCATAAATCTTGCTTTCAGTGTCTACCTCCTCAATTTGGGATGATTCGTTGTCTATTCAGGTATTCCACAGATGCAGGGTACATCAAGTTGATTGTGGAGCTTTAATCCACTGCTTCTGAGGCTGTTGGGAGAGATTTCCCTTTCTCTTCTTTGTTCTCACAGCTCCCAGGGCCTCAGGTTTGGATTTGGCCTCGCCTCTGCGTGTAGGTCTCTGGAGGGCGTCTGTTTTTTGCTCAGACAGGATGGGGTTAAAGGAGCCGCTGATTCGGGGGCTCTGGCTCACTCAGGCCAGGGGGAGGGAGGGGCGCGGAGCGCGGGGCGAGCTTGCGGCTGCAGAGGCCAGCATGACGTTGCACCAGCCTGAGGCCTGCCGTGCTTTCTCCCAGGGAAGTTGTCCCTGGGACCCGGGAACCTGGCAGTGGCGGGCTGCACAGGCTCCCGGGAAGAGGGGTGTGGTTAGTGACCTGTGCTCGCACACAGGCTTCTTGGTGGCGGCAGCAGCAGTCTTAGCGTCTCCCGCCTGTCTCTGGGGTCTGCGCTTTTAGCCGCGGCTCGCGCCCGTCTCTGGGGTTCGTGCTTTTAGCCACGGCTCGCGCCCGTGTCTGGCGTTCCTTTTAGCAGTGCTCTTAATCCCCTCTTCTCGCGCACCATTAAACAAAGAGGGAAGAAAAAGTCTCTTGCCTCTTCGGCAGCTCCAGACCTTTCCCGGACTCCCTCCCGGCTAGCCGTGGTACACTAACCCTTTCAGGCTGTGTTCACGCCGTCAACCCCAGTCCTCTCCCTGCGCTCTGACCAAAGCCCGAGCCTCAGCTCGTAGCCCCGCCCGCCCCGGCGGGTGAGCAGACAAGCCTCTCGGGCTGGTGAGTGCTGGTCAGCACCAATCCTCTGTGCAGGAATCTCCCCGCTTTGCCCTCTGCACCCCTGTTGCTGTGCTCTCCTCCACGGCTCCCAAGTTGCCCCCTCCGCCACCCCCAGTCTCTGCCCGCGAAGGGGCTTCCTAGTGTGTGGAAACCTTTCCTCCTTCACAGCTCCCTCCCACTGGTGCAGGTCCCGTCCCTATTCTTTTGTCTGTTTTATCTCTTTATCTTTTGCCCTACCCAGGT
Organism: Monodon monoceros; assembly: GCF_005190385.1. NCBI lineage: Eukaryota > Metazoa > Chordata > Mammalia > Artiodactyla > Monodontidae > Monodon > Monodon monoceros. The sequence goes on from NW_021703776.1 coordinate 47,572,382, forward strand.
ACGTGGGGAGTTTCTTGCCTTTTGGGAGGTCTGAGGTCTTCTGCCAGCATTCAGTAGGTGTTCTGTAGGAGATGTTCCACGTGTAGGTGTTATTTCTAGTGTATCTGTGGGGAGGAAGGTGATCTCTGCGTCTTACTCTTCCGCCATCTTCAGAACCCCCTCATTATAGTTTTGATTTGCATTTCTCTAATATTTAGCGAATTTGAGCATCTTTTCATTTGCCTCTTGGCCATCTGTATGTCTTCTTTGGCAAATGTCTTTTTAGGTCTTCTGCCCATTTTTTGATTGGGTTTTCTTGTTTAGTTTTATGAGCTGCTTGTGTGTTTTGGAAAGATATCATTTGCAGATATTTTCTCCCAGTCCATAGGTTGTCTTTTAGTTTTGTTTGTAGTTTCTTTTGCTGTGTAAAAGCTTATAAGCTTGATTAGGTCCCATTTGTTTATTTTTACTTTTATATCTATTGCCTTTGGAGACTGACTGACCTAAGAAAACATTCATATGATTTATGTCATAATGTTTTGCCTATGTTCTCTTCTAGGAGTTTGATGGTGTCATGTCTTATATTTAAGTCTTTAAGCCATTTTGAGTTTATTTTTGCATATGGTGTGACAGTGTGTTCTAACTTCATTGATTTACACGTGTCTGTGCAGCTTTTCCAACACTTGCTGAAGAGACCCTGTTTTCTCCATTGTCTATTCTTGCCACCTTTGTTGAAGATTAGTTGATTGTAAGTGTGTTGGTTTATTTCTGGGCTCTCTATTCTGTTCCATTGATCCATATGTCTGTTTTTGTCCAATACAACACTGTTTTGATTACTGTAGCTTTGTGCTATTGTCTGAAGTCTGAGAGGGTTATGCCTCCTGCTTTGTTCTTTTTCCTCAAGATTGCTTTGGTAGTTCTGGGTCTTTTATGCTTCCATGTAAATTTTAGTATCCTAGTTCTGTGAAAAACGTCATGGGTAATTTGCTAGAGCTCACATTAAATCTGTAGATTGCTTTGGGGGTAGTATGGCCAATTTAACAATATTAATTCTTCCAATCCAAAAGCATGGGATATCTTTCCATTTCTTGGAATCATCTTTAATTTCCTTACTGTTTTACAGTTCTCAGCATATAAATCTTTCACCTCCTTGCTCAGGTTTATTCCTAAGTATTTTATTTTTTTTGACGTGATTTTAAAAGGGATTTTGTTTGTTTGTTTTACTTTCCCTTTCTGATATTTCATTGTTAGTATAAAGAAATGCAACCGATTTCTGTATGTTAATCTTGTATCCTGCTACCTTGCTGAATTTGTTTATCAGTTCTAGTAGTTTTTGTGTGGAGTCATTAGGGTTTTCTATATATAATATCATGTCATCTGCATATAATGACAATTTTACCTCTTCTCTTCCAGTTTGGATATGTTTTTATTTCTTGTCTGTTTGCTGTGACTAGGACTTCCAATACTATGTTGAATAGAAGTGATGAGAGTGGGCATCCTTGTCTTGTTCCAGATTTTAGCAAGAAGGCTTTCAGCTTTCCACCATTGAGTATTATGTTGGCTGTGGGTTTGTTATGAATGGCCTTTATTATGTTGAGATATGTTCCCTCTATAAGGAGGGAAGAGTTTTTTTTTTTAATCATAAACGGATGTTGAGTTTTATCAAATGCTTTTTCTGCATCTATTGAGATAATCATGTGCTTTTTGGTCTTTTGTTGATGTGGGGTAGCACATTGATTTATGTTGAACCATCCTTGTGGTGCTGGGATGAATCCAACTTTATTGTGGTGTATGATTTTTATGTGTTGTTGGATTTGGTTTCCTAATATTTTGTTGAGAATTTTTGCATCTATATTCATCAAAGATATTGGCTTGTAATTTTCTTTTTTTGGTATTGTCTGTCTGGTTTTTGTATCAGGGTGATGGTGGCTTCATAGAATGACTTTGGGAGTGTTCCCTCTTCAGTCTTTAGGAAGAGTTCGAGAAGGCTCAGAAGAAGTTCTTTGTATGTTAAGTAGAATTCCCCAGTGAAGCCATCTGGTCCTGGACTTTTGTTTATAGGGAGTTTTTTTTTTTTTTAAATTACAGATTGTATTTCACTTCTAGTGATTGATCTGTTCAAATTATCTATTTCTTTTTGATTCAGTTTTGATGAGCTGTGTGTTTCTAGAAACTTACCCATTTATCCTAGACTGTCCAACTTCTTGGCATATAATTTTTCAAAATTTTTCATAGTATTCTGTTATTTTTTATTTTTTTTGTATTTCTATTGTATCGGTTATTTATCCTCTTTCATTTCTTACTTTGTTTATTTGGGTCCTCTTTTCTTGATGAGTCTGGCCAGAGGTTTGTCGATTTTTGTTTACCCTTTCAAGGAACTAGCTCTTGATTTTATGGATTTTTTTTTTTTAAATCTCTATTTTATTTCCTCTCTGACCTTTATTCCCTTCCTTTTGTTTACTTTAGAAAAAAGAGTGACAAGACCTAATTCTTTTAGGTGGTAGGTTAGGTTGTATATTTGAGATTTTTCTTGTTTTTTGAAGAATGCCTGCATTGCTATTAAATTCTCTCTTAGGACTGCTTTTGCTGCATCCCATAGATTTTGTATTGTTGTGTTTTCATTGTAATTTGTCTAAAGGTATTTTTAAATTTCCTCTTTGATTTCATCATTGAGCCGTTGGTTTTTTCAGGAGCATGTTGTTTGGTTTCCATGTAATTATTTTTTCCCTCATTTCTCTTTCTGTGGTTGATTTCTAGTTTCATGCCATTGTGTTCAGAAAAGATGCTTGAAATAATTTCTAAAATTTGTTGAGGCTTGTTTTGTGTTCTAGTATGTGGTCAATCCTAGAGAATGTTTCATATGCATTTGAAAAGAATGTGTATATATCCAAAAAAATCTGAAATGTCTTAATTGATATTTTTAAGTCTAACTATTCTACTGTGTAACTTAATATCTTTGTTGCCTTATGGGTTTTCTGTCTGGAAGATCTGTCCATTGATGTGAGTAGGGTGTTAAAGTCTCCTATATTACTGTATTCCTGTCAACTTCTCCCCTTTATCTTTGTTAATCTTGCTGGGTAGAGTATTAATAAATATTATCATTTAGAATAGAAAGTGAGAATTTCTCAGACAAGCAAGAACTAAAAGAATACAGCAATACTAAACATATCCTAAAGGAAATAGTGAAAGGTCTTCTCTAAATAGAAAAGAAGCAAGAATCTATAGGAAAGAGAAAATAACAATTGGAAAGTAAATCACTTAAATAAGCCAGTATACAGATTTAAAAAGAAAACCAAAAAAGTTTTTGTGGAAGCAATGATAACTACAATGAAGAGCAAAAGGAAAACATGAAAATGTAAAAGAGGACAGCAAAATCATAACATGTGGGGGAGGAGAATAAGAAGATGTACTTTTTTTTTTTTAGAATGTGTTTGAGCCTATAGGACTACCAGTCTAAAGCAAATAGATATAGTAATGGGTTAACATACTTGAAAAGCAGAGATACCACAAATCAAAAACATACAATAGATTCACAAAAACCGAAAAGAAAACACAAGCATAATACAAAAGAAAACCATCAAACCACAAAAGGGAAAACAAAAAAAGGAACAAAGAAGAAATACAAAATCAACTGGAAAACAAGATATATATTTGCCATTTTAAATCTATCAATAATTACTTTAAATGTCAATGGACTAAATGCTCCAATCAAGAGTGGCAGATTTGATTAAAAAACATAAAACAGAAGACTACAATATGCTGCTTACAAGAGACTCACTTTAGGGCAAAGGACACACATAGATTGAAAGTGAGGGGGTAGAAAAAGATATTTCAGGTAAACAAATGACAAGAAAGCAGGGGTAGCGGCACTCGTATCAGACAAAATAGACTTTAAAACAAAGGCCATAAAGAAAGATAAAGAAGGACACTAATGATAAAAGGATCAATACAAGAAGAGGATATTACATTCATTAACATATGCACGCAACATAGGAGCACCTAAATACATAAAACAAATATTAACAGAAATGCCACTCTTCTGGTAGTGGCATTGGATTCCTGGGAGGCGAGTAACCTGAAGAGAGGTAAGCCACCACTGGGGAAGGAACAATGCGCTTACTGTAAGGAGGAAGGACATTGGATTGCCAGAAGCTAAAACATAAGAACAATAAAAGACGGGAGCCTCTCATATGGTAGAAACAGAGGGACACTCTGATGAATGAAGAGGCCCAGGGGCTCCCTTGGACTTGAGGCACCTAATTCCCATTTCCCGATAGGAGTCCTGGGGAATGAGCTGATTGACTTTCTGATAGATACGGGTGCAACGTAGTCTGTGGTAGACATCAAAGTGGCACAGAAAACATCTCAATCCGTCCTGGTCACGGGAGTATCTGGAGGAGTATGAAATCATTCATTCTTACAATCTCTAGAATGCCAACTAGGAGACCTCACCCCCAAACAAAAATTCTTATATATGTCAGAGTTTCCAATCCCTCTTTTGGGCCAAGATCTCCTTTGTAGAAAAGGGCAAAGAGGGGGCCAAAGAATGGGGTTTCACTCTTGATCACACCTTGCTTGGCTGGAAACGTAGTGCACAAGGAATTGTTTTGATCCCTGAGACACTCTTGGACACTGTGGTGCAGCACATTCATAATAGTACCCATTATGAGAGATGCCACCTTACAATGGACTAAAAAGTATGTGATGGGGTCTAATCTACACAAGATAATCCGGCAAGCCACTCAGAATTGCATGATTTGTGCTTAAAAATAACCTGAAGACTGCTGTCAGACCTCCCCAGACGGGGACTCAACACAAAGGAACCTGCCTCACCGAGGACTGGCAAATAGACTTTACTCAAATGCCTTGAGCTGCAGGAAATTTCAGATACCTGCTAGTGTTTGGATACTTTTTCAGCATGGGTGGAGGTATATCCCACCCAGACAGAAAAAGCCTCCGAAGTGATTAAAGTCCTCCTTATGGAAATTATTCCCTGATTTAGATTCCCTAACACCCTTCAAAGTGACAATAGGACTGCTTTTGCCTCCAGTATAATCAAACAGGTATCTAAAGCATTGCAAATTAATTGGAAACTATGTTCATCCTGGAGACCACAATCAATAGGAAAAACCGAGAAAATGAATCATCCATTAAAAAAGAGCATTGCTAAAATGTCAAGAGACTAATTTAACTTAGGATAAGGCCTTGACAGTTGCCCTGATATGAATCAGAGTGGCTCCCAGAAGCAAGCTTAAATTAAGCCCCTTTGAAATATTGTATGGTAGACCATTCCAGGTGTCTGCTGGGTGGGAGAATCTATAAATGCTCTAAAGACCTAGCAGTTGTCTATTATGTTAAAACTTCGGGCACTATACTAACCCCTGTTCATGAATTTGCCTCCAACCGGTCTGCCTATCCAACGGAAGTAGCCTTACATCCTTTCCGACCTGGAGACTGAGTCCTCCTTAAAACCTGGAGAGAACAATGGCCTGAACATCAGCTGACTGCAAGGTGGACAGGACCACACGTGGTATTACCACACATTCATCTGTCAAGTTAGCTGGAGAAAAACCATGGATTCATCACACTCAGATAAAAGCAGCACCACTATCATCTGAAAATGACCCTACTTCTGAGAGGCCTGGAGAGCAACGGGTTTGTGAGCTCTTAGAAGATTTAAGGTTGCTCTTTAAAAAAAGAAGTATTGATTATAATTTCATTGTTGCTAGGGAAGGGTCAGCCCATTTAATTTTGTCCAAATAAATAGCACAGGAATTTATACGTATTGGGAACAGGAACCAAAACCCCAAATTCAATTAAATTAGACAGTAAAGTGCTAAGGGGTTTAATCAGTTTCAAATAATTGTAGATAAAAAAGGAAGGAGGATTGTACTACTGACTAAAAGACTCTAAGGAATATTTCCTGTTCAAGGTTCATCAATTCCATTTTGTAATCACCTCTTCGTCACCCCTGTTCAACAGCAATTAGAGAGGTCTTCATCCCTTTTCCCCCAAGATTGGGGAATGGATCATTGACAGTGGGAAATTGTAATAGGGAAGAACCTTTGTATTCTATTACAAGTTAATCACTAGAGGGATGTTGCCTATAAGCTTAAATTACACATAATGGCCTATCTCTGGGAACCCTGCCTCCCAGGTAATGAGCATTAAACTAATATACCTTTGTTTAGCTTACAGGAAACATCCTGACTAGGCCTACCTGCGAACAGCTGCAGGAAGGAAGGAATTAACACATCCCTTCCAGAGTCTGGCCAGAACCAGGATTTTACCCCCTCCCCCCGACCTTTTAGTACTGATATAAAAGAAGCCTGAATTCTAACTCAGAGAAGATGGTTCTTTGGGACATTAGTTCATCATCTTCTCAGTCTTTCTGAATAAAGTCACTGTTCCTTGCCCTAACAGCTCATCTCTCAATGAGTCACCCTGTTGTGCAGTGAGTAGTATGAGCTTGGACTTGGTAACATACAAGTTCTTATTTCTAATTCTTATTTTGAATGTCTTTAAACCCTTTAATCATCTTAAATATCTTTTAGTATATGGAGTAAGAAAGGGAATTTACTGCCCCCACTCCCATAATTAAGCAATTGTCTGAGGACCATTTAAAGACTATGTCTATCTTTCCTTAGTAATGTGAAATCAAATATTACCTTACTCTAATTGTTGGAATTTAAATGTTTTTGTTTCATATTCTGTCAATCTATATATTCTTGCATCTATCCCACACTGATAACTGTAGCTTAATGTGTCTATACATCTAATTGTACAAGTCCTACCCCTTTCATTACTCTATTTAAATTCTTTTTTGGATAGCCGTGCCCATGTATTACTTCTCTATAGTTTCCATTTTTAATTTTGTAGTCTGTAAGTGCTCCAGCTCTGTGTCCCTTGTGTACAAATGTGTTTTGAAAGTGCTGGACCCCTTGGCCTTCAACTAAATGTTTTTCCATCATTTTTTTCTCTCTTAGTGATAGTGTTCCTAGGTGGGGGTGAGATGGAAGGAGATGAGGTAAGGAAAATGTGGGTTCTTAGTTCTAGTTTACTCTCTCTATACCAGAGATGGCTGTCACTATTTTTCTCCTGAATTACTTAGTTAAAACTAATCTTGCCACTCCAAACATTAATATCTAATCTAGTCTCATAGAGGAGAGTCTAATCCTTTTATTAGCAGCACCTTGACCCTATGACTTATCAGGCAAAACAAAACAAAACATACCTAGTTATGAAAAAGCTATGGTCAAAAGTCAAGAACTTTGACTAGATAGAAAGTAGAATAAAGAAGGTTAAGAATTAAAACAAAAAAAACAAAACACAACTGCCAGATAGAGAATCAAACCTTTTTATTTTTAATGTATGAGGGTGTAAGCCTTCAATATAACATAAACATTTATAATACCGGAGATATTTTAAATTAGAAAATGGAAAATTTTTTCTTTCTTGGTTTACCTTGAATTTGGAAAAAGAATCTTGGGTACCATTCTTTACTAAGATATAAAGTGTCAGATATTTCCATTATGATGCTCAGTAAAATTTTATCTTTGAATCCTTTAAAGACAAAGTATTTCATTTTATCCTGTTTCATAGTCCCCAAAATCCTTCATAATGGATAAAATACCTGTATAATAGCTTTTATATTTTAGAACAACTATTCCTAGTATTACATAGAATTCAGGTATTCCAAAATTTTGCCATATTTAGATTCTGGTACCATATTGAATGGCAGCCATATAAATTCCACTTTTTTCTCATATCTCATTTTTACTATCACTATTAACATGAAAAGGTAAAACATATAGCGCTTTTACATTTTATAAGATTTAAAACCAGAAAAAGTTTTCTAGAATTTAGTCGTCAACCCTATAATTTTGGGAATGTAGTTGCCAATCGTTCCTTCTCTGGAAACCATTTTTAGCATAAGAAAATGAACCAGAATAAACGTTGCCAAATACATTTCCCCAAATCACAATTATCCTGAGAATGAACAAATTGAGTCATATATTCAATCAGTTTTGAATGTCTTTGCAGAAAAATATTCAAACTGGTAAGACAGATTGAACTGCCAGTCAAAATTGGCCATCTTTATTTCAGTCTTTGAAATTAGGCTAATGGTCATTTTCTCTTAAATTATGTAAAAAATTTAATCTCTTTCAATAGTTCTAAAGATCTCTAAGTACAATGCCATCTAACCTCCTGTCATATAGCAGGCTCCCATATGGTACATCCAATCTATCAAACAAAACACTGACCTGTCTATAAGATAACCCACAAAACACTTCCAGTTTATGATATCAATGGCTATATCCAGAATGTATTCTATTTTTAAAATTTAGCATAAAGCCATCCCCAGGAAATGAAATGAGTGGACTTAAGTTCCATGTCCTTGCAAAACATCATTAATTTCAGTCTTATTTTGTAAGTCCACGGATCATCACAATAGCACTTTCTGTTATCATACTAATTAACTTTATTAATATTAGCCTATATCAAACTTTAAGATCTCCTCAATCAAATCAGTAAATCATTTTCTTATAATGAACATGACATAGGTATGTTTCTGAGTCCGTTACATTAGAATTCTCAGTGTAAGCAAAATATAATTAGGTGGTTTGCTGATATCTGTGCTCTCAACACAATAGAAATAGACAATAGACAATTTCTCTCAACACAATGAGCAATAGAAAATGTCACAAATTACACTTTTCATAAACTTTCTCTATAAGTTCTCAGCCATATCTTGATATACCAAGGGAGATAAGTTTTCCTAGTTAGCCTTCTATTTTCAAAAGCTTATTTTTTTGGCATGTAATTTCTGCTATATTCAATGGATATGCTTTTAAAACTTACCATCTGTTAAATGTTCTGGTGCAATTTTTTCACTTAATATATATCTGAATTTCACAGCATTATCATTTTAAAATTTTTCATTAAAGTCCTGTTGAAATTTCAGGTTTCCATTTAATTAATCTGATTTTACTTATACTGGCACTCATATATACATTTCTAGGTACTGGCAATAGTTTTTAATATAGTTTATTTCATAACAGTTTAAGTAGTATTTTTAAGTAGTATTTTATGACATAGTCACATTTTATCTGAACACAGAAGAATATTTTTGACTTCCACAAAAAGCACAATCTTTTTTAAAAGTACATGGCTTTCTTAGTTTATCTTTTCATTTTCCACTTTTGATAGAGATAGGATTCCAAAGAAATAATTCTCTCTACTATAACAAATATAATAGTATAAGTACAATGACAAATTGCAGTTGACATTTTCCCCCAGCATAAAGCAAAAAAATGAAGAACGGTAGGACTCACAGCGAGTGAAAGCTTATGTTCTACCTGGTATGGCAAGCACTCAGGTCTGCAAGTAGTTTGCATCCAGGACAGAAAGACTCTTACCCTGCTGCAGAGTCACAGGTTATGTGCCATGTGACTATTTAAACTCACTCTTTATCTGGCTGCATAAGTGGGTTAAATTTTTTATAACATTATTCAAATCAACATGCTAACAGCCAAATAAAGTTTATCCTTAGCCTCCTGTCCAAATCACTAAGAAGGCAGTTGGGAAAATAATTTTCCTTTTCATCATTTGCAGGGCTGCCCACCTGCCTTGTATGGGGTTAGTACTTGATAGTTTCTGGAGCATTTATTTATTAGTTCATTCAGCAAGTAATTGAGAGGTATTGTTCTAGGAGCTGCAGATACCATAGAGAGTAAAACAGAAAAATCCCTGTCCTCAGAAAGACTACATTCTAATGGGGGGAGATGGAAGATTAAAAAAATAGGAAAATAAAAAGTGTTAAGTATGTTGGAACTACAGAGAAAAATGAAGCTGACTAGTACCATAATCCAGGAAAGAGCTGGTGGACTTCTGGAACAAGGTGATCACATAGGGGATGATGAAAAGTGGTTGAATTATTGAATTATGGATATATTTTGAAGATGAAGCTGACAAGTTTTACTAAAATATAAGACAAAAAGTATGAGTCAAAAATTTTTTATTAGAGCACCTGAAGAATGTAGTTGCCATTTACTGAGAAAAAGACTGTGGGTGTTTTTGTTTGTGGCCAGTAGTGGGGAAGCTTAGTTTTGTTTTAGAATTGTTAAGTTTGAGATGTCTTTTAGATATTCAAATGGAGATGTTAAAGTACGCAGGTAGGTATCTGGATTTGAATTTTCGGGAAGAAGTTCAGACTAAAGACAAAAATTTGGTAGACATCAAAATATAGATAATGTTCAAGGCTATGTGACTATTCATACTCACTCCTTAAGTAATATCACCTAAAGTTCTGAGAACTGACCTCTGGGAAATTATTTAGAGACTGAGGGTGTGAAGAGGATCCAGTATCCAGGACTGTGAAGGAATGGCTACTGAGGTAAGGAGAAAATGGGAAATGGTGATGTCCTGGAAGCATAGTGAAGGAGATGGTTGAAAGGGGAGGCATTAAATCAACTGCGTCAAATACTGCCCATAGGTCAAGTAGAGTGAAAACTCAGAACTCATCAATGGATTTAGCAGTATGGAAGCTCTTGCTGATCTTGACAAGAACAGTTCAGGTCTGGAGGAGAAGATAAACGAAGCAGTAGCTTTGGGAATGCTAGAGATAGAGGAATTTTGTTTCTAAGATGGGAGAAAATAAAGCCAGAATCCGTTAGCTGATGGTCAAGCCTCTCTATACCTACTTTGTGTATAACACATTACTATATCCATCTTGACTCTGGAGTTACAGTCTTACTGAAGGAATGGAAGAAATGACAACATAATGGCACCAGGTAACTAATGCTAGAATAGTTTAAAAGATAAAGTATTGGTGTCACAGAAAAGGCGGAGTTTAAATTCTATGTTAAAGAAGTTGGATCTAGGTAGGTGAAGAGTGGGAACAAAGGAATAGTATATTTGGGGAACAGTAAGATTGGTCTGGCTGGAATTCATATTAAAAAGACATAAACATGGAGAACTTTTACCACGTGCTAAATTCTAGTTTATTATTTTAGGAGTGGCGATTAAAAGAAATAATCCGTCTGTGGTAGCTATAGAATTTTAAAAAATTTGTTAAGTTTTATGATCCTTTTAAGTGATTTTCATTATTAAAATTTCTCTCAAATGTCTTCTATATAATAGGACCACTAGGTATTAGTGAAGTAAATGCTAATACAATCAGCTGAATTTAAATATAAAAGTTACTTTTAAGGATGAAGATTTTGCCTGCACATGACAAACACTTCTAGGTAAGCATAAATTTCCTTTTAAAATGTTGATCTACCCCCTTTTTATGCTTTGGAATGGTATTTTTAAAAGTATTTTGTAAATAATTGTGTACAGTATCACGTCATCTGCAAACAGTGAGTTTTACTTCTTTTTAAATTTGGATCCCTTTTGTTTCTTCTTCTCTGATTGCCGTGGCTAGAACTTCCAGAACTATGTTGAATAAAAGTGACAAGAGTGAACATCCTTGTCTTGTTCCTGATCTTGGAGGGAACGCTTTCAGCTTTTCACCGAGTATGATGTTAGCTGTGGGTTTGTCATATATGGCCTTTATTATATTGAGGTAGGTTCCTTTCATGCCCACTTTCTGGAGTTTTTCTCATAAATGGGTGTTGAATTTTCTCAAAAGCTTTTTCTGCATATATTGAGATGATCATATGGCATTTATTCTTCAATTTGTTAATGTGGTGTATCACAGTGATTGATTTGCATACACTGAAGAATCCTTGCATGCCTGGGGTAAATCCCACTTGATCCTGGTTTATGATCCCTTTACAATGTTCTTGGATTCGGTTTGCTAGTATTTTGTTGAGGATTTTTGTTTTTATGTTCATCAGTGATACTGGCCTGTAATTTTTTTTTGTGGTGTGTTTGGTTTTGGTATCAGGGTGATGGTGGCCTCGTAGAATGAGCTTGGGAGTGTTCCTTCCCGTGCAATTTCCGGTAAGTTTCAGGATAGGTGTTAACTCTTCTCTAAATGTTTACTAGAATTCGCCTGTGAAGCCATCTGGTCCTGGACTTTTTGTTTGTCGGAAGTTTTTTAATCACAGAAATTTAAGTCTTATTTCTTAATGTTAGATGTATTATAGCTCATAATATATTCAACTCTACTTTTGGAAAATAAGTCTCGTTTATACTACCTTATGGATCTTTTACGGAAGTTTTATAATTCTAATTCATATAATACAAGATGCTAGGAGGGATTTCATTAAAAGACCAATACAGATTTAAACGTGCTTTTCAAGCATGAGTATCTTAACATTTAGAATTTTTGAAGTTGTCAAGATCAATTCTGCAGGAAACTACCCAAGTTGTTGTTGATGTTTTAATCAAGGGAAACTGTTAGGTTGAGCCCTGTGAAACTGCCATTTTTGTAGGTCAAAATGATAGCATATTAGTGATTTAATATTGTTCAACATAAAAATTCCAACTTGGCTCTCAAGTTTACTAGACTGCCTCTTCCCCTCTTATCAATCTAAAGGGGGAGAGGCATTCTCGTAGAAATTTCATGTTCTTTGACAAACTGTTCTTACTGAGTCTGTTTTATGAAGGTTCTGCCCTAGGTCCTATGGTTTATTTGTTTAGGCTTAATAGTTTATATACTTTTTTTTTTTTTTTTTTTTGCGGTATGCGGGCCTCTCACTGTTGTGGCCTCTCCCGTTGTGGAGCACAGGCTCCGGACACGCAGGCTCAGCGGCCATGGCTCACAGGCCCAGCCGCTCCGCGGCATGTGGGATCTTCCCGGACCGGGGAACGAACCCGTGTCCCCTGCATCGGCAGGCGGACTCTCAACCACTGCGCCACCAGGGAAGCCCTATATACATATTTTTACAAGGTAGTAAAAAATATACATATTCAAACACAGACATGCTTATCATTAAAGTTAATTTTACCAAGCTTAAAAGCTTACTGTGCTCACTAACATTTGAAATAATATTCACCCATCTTTAAAATTTTAACTGGTTAACTTATCTTACAATGGAATGGTAGGATATAAATGTTATCTTATACCAGCACCTAAAACAAATAATAAGATCCAGTTCATAGGTACAGAGAATGGTTTTAGGTGAAGGCTCTGAATTTTTAATGCTATGTTGGCTATCCATAAAAATGGGACCGTTTCACAAGGGAAACGGGGAAGGATTGGGTTAGAGTGAGTCAAGCAAGTACCTTTTGGGGCCAGACGATAGATTTTTCAACATGATTTATATTATAGAAAATTTGAGTTTTAGAGAATCTGTGGTTTTATCTAAATTTTAGCATATCTAAATATTCTGTTAAACATCTTTCTGAACAATGGTATGATTAATGCAAATAATCACTATGTGAGTCAATGCAGAAAAAATATTAAAACATACCATAGATGCTATCATTGTGGTAACTAATACCACAATAACCTCTTATCCATAAAGACTCATTAAGAAAATCACATATAAAGTATTTTAATGACATGCATATTTTGATTTTAATTTTTATGTGCCACTGTTTTATTTTATACATATAAATTAAATGAGAACACGTGATGAAGAAATAGGGCTTACCAGTTCCAAGTTTTAGGAAAAAACTTTTTACTTGGCTATCACTATTAGAAGACATAAGTACTTTAAAAAACAAATAATGGTCATCTTTCTTTTTCAATTGTTTCATCAGGAGGAATCTTTCTCAGATGATAAAACTTACAAGCTAAATTAAAATGCACTCTACTCATTGGCAAGCCACACTGGCAAGAATAATGTGATCACAGTACTTGGAAGTTTTTGATTTATAACTATACTATTCTCTACTTATAAGTCTGCAGTCTAGGAGGCAGAGCAATGAATCATTACAATTGTCTATCTGGGAAATGTCAAAAGATTAAGGGCAGAAGAACAGAGGAAAAAGAAAGACCACACATCTGTTTGAGAAATATTCCTCAATTAATGGAAATATATCACTAGCACATAAATCCAGTGCTAAAGAAATACATTTTAAAAATCTTTAACATGGGGGGCTTCCCTGGTGGCGCAGTGGTTGAGAGTCCGCCTGCTGATGCAGGGCACACGGGGGTTCGTGCCCTGGTCTGGAAGGATCCCACATGCCACAGAGCGGCTGGGCCGGTGAGCCATGGCCGCTGAGCCTGCGCGTTCGGAGTCTGTGCTCCGCAACGGGAGAGGCCATGACAGTGAGAGGCCCGCGTACCGCAAAAAACAAAACAAAACGTTAACATTACTAATAAAACAATGTTTTAACTCATGGGCAGAAAGGCAGATTATCCTCTGAAGCACTGATAACTAAATTATTCTTTAACTGTCACAGTGACTTACCCATATATGCTAAGAGATTGAAAAAGTAAATTTAAGTTGAGGAAATGAATTAGACATTTGAACCAATCATTAATGGATCCAGCTTTTAAAAAAAACAGTTTAATTGATACTTTACAATACAAAAATAAGCATCCACAGAATGTTTATTTACTGTTTAAATTACTCCATATTTTCATATACCGTGAACAAAAAATATTTTACCCCATACACAGTAACAGCAAACAAGTGCCATCTTTCAAACATTAAAATTTATAATCAAATCTGTACAACAGATAAATAAATTTATACCTCTAACAGTTAGCTTGTAACAAAACCAAAAACATACATTGCCCAAGGTCACCGGTTTACTTAAAATTCTACTTATGGTTATACATCTCACACATAACTTGAATCTTTACTACACTGCACAAGTTTAGGTTGATAAATATTTTTTTAAAAATAGGAGGGAGTAATAGGAAATACCAAAATGGTTATAAAGAGCTTCCAAACATTGGAAATAATATACAAAATTAGATGGGGGAAAGCATATTCAACAGATCCACAGGGTAACTGGTATTACACTGGTATAGCTTAAAGAAAGGAAACAGGTGAATGTTTGGACTAGAAAGAAAAAAATGGCCTTTTTATAAAAAGCTACAAAACTATCAATGACAAAACCCTGTCATGGAGCCTAGAACAACTTTGAGACAAAGTGTACAAAGATTTTAGGCTTATATACCTGAAAACCATAGTTAGGAAGAAAACTCATGTCAGGAAACATAACAATCAGAACATGAACACAGAAGACATACTGTTTGTCATTCCACATCATTGCACATATAAGAAAACATTTCAGTCTTTCTTGAGTAAGAAAGTTTTCAACGAAATAGGAAGTTCCATGATGAATATAGGTGCATACAATTTTATTACCACAAATTTAGTAAATATCAAAACAGTGGTGTCACTAAGCTAATTATCTGTATTTTTTTACTGGAAAGGTAATTATTTCCCTGCCTTCATAGGTTAACTTAAAATCACTTATAAAAGGAAATACAGATCCAGTAGAAAAGACTTTTCACATGCAGTCCTATACAATGCACTCTGCTTCAATTTTCTTCAGTATTTCACATCATATATGTACATTTCCAAAATATACAACCACATATGTTGAACAGATGTCACTGAGCTATCTTCTTGTCACACAAATTTTTATTTACATATACATTTGTATCTTCAGATAGATGCTGTTCTCCTCCAGGTAGACACAAAGTTAATCTGAAGAGTTTAAGGTTTTAGTATCCTAATGTCTTGATTTATCTTGAACAGATGATAAGATGAGGAGTCCACAAAAAAATGCAGCTATACATGCCAATCTTTTCAACAGAGATGAGTTATCTTTAGGAATAATAATCTGTGCAAGATCATTAGTGATCTGAGAAATTTCATGTGCCACACAAACAAATATGAAAGTGCTGACAATGATGTTGAGCATAGGGTTTCCAGGTATGAGTACCAAGATACCCCTTGTGTCTGCTGCCAGCCATATGTGATACTGACAAATAAATAGCTGAAAGGAAAAATATGTCAAGTCAGATATGTTCAGAGGGTCCATGAATATATTACAGATTTTCCTAATTTAAACATATGATAGCATAATTACGTCAGAAGGCTTTTCCAAAACCATTTAATTATGTTTCACTGTTGGCCTTGAAAAGTCTAGTGTCTAGTGTCCAGAACTCCTAATTGCTGAAGCACTGCTTCAAAGTCCCCAAGAAATGAACCACCAGGAACCTTATAACTTTAAAAACATTTGTCAGCTGTCTTCTACATCATGCAATGATATATGGACTTTTGTATTCAGACGCCAAATAAAGAATTACTGTGTGTGTGTACACGTCTGTACTACATGTATATGTGTGAATATACTTATGTACCTGTGTATATGAATGGGAAGTGGCATGTTTTTTAAGATGTCCTCGTGTTTGTTCTGCACCAGACAAATGTCTTGAATTGCATTTGAATGTTTCAAAAGTGTATTTCAACTTCTATGTGAGTATACATATTAGAGGACACAATTACTACTTTTGATTGTGATTACAAATGTGGTTCTACCATCTCATTGCTTCAAAATATCAAAGATTAGGAAAATGCTTAAGCTACTTCAACAAATATCAACATGCTGAAGAATGCTAAATTCTATACAATCTTTCTTTTAAAGGAGACTTAAAAAATAGGACATTCAGAGACAAGATGGCAGAGCAGAAGGACCTTGCTCTCAGGAGAACATCAAAAAATTAAAAAGACTGGAATCTTCCAAAACAAGATATTCTATTTCCAAAGACATAAAGAAGAAACCATGAGATAGTAGGAGGGGCACTCTCATGATATAATCAAATCCCATACCACCTGGGTGGGAGGACCACAAACTGGAGAATAATTGTATCACAGAAATTTTCCCACAGGAGTGAGAGCTCTGAGCTCCACACCATGCCTAGGCGTTCAGCATTGGGAGGAGGAGCCAATTGGCTTTGAAGGCCAGTGGGGCTCAACTGCAGGAGCTCCACAGGATTGGGGGAAACAGAGACTTCACTCTTGGAGGATGCACACCAAGACCCAGGGCAAAAGCAGAGACTCCACAGGAGCCTGGGCCAGAATTACCTGCTGGTCTTGGAAGGTCTCCTGGGGAGGTGGCAGGCATAGCAGGGACCTACGTGAACTTTGGCTAGAGGCAGACATCTTGGGTCCTTTGACTAAGACCTGGTTGTACCCAACTGCCTATAAGCTCCAGGGCTGGAACACCTCAGGCCAAAACCCAAAAGGGCAGGAACACAGCCCCACCCACCAGCAGCCAGGCTGCCTAAAGACTTCTGGAGCCCACAACCACCTCTAGACACGCCCCTTGACATGGCCCTGCCCACAAGAGGGCCAAGACCTGGCTCCACCCACCAAAGGAAGGCACTGGCCTTGCCCCCCCCCAGGAAGCCTGCACAAGCGTCTAGACTGGACTAACCCACCAGAGGGGAGACACCAGAAGCAAGAAAACTATGATCCAGCAGCCTGTGGAACTGAGTCCGAAAACAGGTCAGAACTACCCTGGGACCAGCTGGTCCCTGGCCCTTGGGTGACGAGAGGGGAGTGTAGTGCTGGGACATACAGGACATCCCCTATAGAGGGCCACTTCTCCAAGGTCAAGAAACATAACTAAACTACAACATATATAAAAACACAAATAGGAAATTAAAACGAGATGGCAAAGGAATATGTTCCAGATGAAGGAACAAGATAAAAATAACAACTAAGTGAAGTAGCAATAACCAGTCTACCCAAGAAAGAGTTCAGAGTAATAATGGTAAAGACGATCCAATAACTTGGGAAAAGAATGATGTACAGAGTGAAAAGTTACAAGAAGTTTTTAGCAAAGAGTTAGAAAGTATAAAGAACAACCAAACAGAATCGAAGAATACAATAACTGCAATGAAAAATACACTAGAAGGAATCAATAGTACAATAAATGAGGCAGAGGAATGAATCAGTGAGCTGGAAGACAGAGTGGTGGAAATTATTGCCATGGAACAAAATAAAGAAGAAAGAATAAAATGAGTACAGTTTAAGAAACCTCTGGGACAATGTCAAACACACCAACGTTTGCATTAGAGGGGTCCCAGAAGGAGAAGAGGGAGAGAAAGGACCTGAGATAATACTTGAAGAGATAATAGCTGAAAAATTCCCAAACATGGGAAAGGAAACAATCACCCAAGTCCAGGAAATTCACAGACCCATACAGGATTAACCCAAGGAGGAACATGGTGAGACAACAGTAATCAAATTGACAAAAATTAAATATAATGAAAAAATATTTTAAAAAAAAGGAAAAAGCAACAAATAACATACAAGGGAATCCCTGCAGGAGTATCAGCTGATTTTTCAGCAGAAACTCTAGGCCAGAAGGGAGTGGCACAATATAAAGTGATGAAAGGGAAAAACATACAATGAAAATTACTCTACCAAGCAAGGCCCTCGGTTCAAATTAGATGGAGAAATCAAAAGCTCCACAGACAAGCAAAAGTAAAAGAATTCAGCACCACCAAACCGGCTTTACAACAAATGCTAAAGGAACTTCTCTCGGCAGAAAAGGCCACAACTAAAACAAGAACATTATGAAATGGGAAAGCTCAGCAGTAAAGGCAAACATACAGGAAACACAGGAAATCATCTACACACGAACATATCTAAACCAGTAACTGTGAGAGAAGGAAACTACAGAAAAGTAATGCAGGATATTTGAAATGCATTTGATATTACGATATCAGAAACTTAATCATGAAACAATCATGTATAGACATGTATAGACAGGTATATCAAAACCTCATGGTAACCACAAACCAAAAAGCCATAATAGATATACACACAAAGAAATCCAAACATAACACTATAAAAGTAGTCATCAAATCACAAGAGAACAAAAGAGGAAAGGAAGAAAAAAGACCTACAAAAACAAATCCAAAACAACAAACATAATGGCAATAAGGACATACATACTGATAATTACCTTAAATGTAAGCAGAGTAATTGCTCTAAACAAAGACATAGATTGGCTGAATGGATGCAAACACAAGACCAGTATATATGCTGTCTACAAGAGACCCACGTCAGACCTAGAGACACATACAACTGAAAGTGAAGGGATGGAAAAAGGTATTCCATACAAATGGGAATCAATAGCAATACTCATAGCAGACAAAACAGACTTTAAAATACTGTTACAAGAGACAAAGAAGGACACTACAGAATGATCAAGGGATCAATCCAGAAAGAAGACAGAACAACTGTAATAGGCACCCAACACAGGAGCACCTCAATGTACAAGGCAAAACGTTAATAGACATAAAAGGAGAAATTGACAGTAACACAAAAACAGTGGGAGACTTTAACACCCCACTTACATCAATGGACAGGTCATCCAGACAGAAAATCAATAAGGAAACACAGGCCTTAAATGACACATTAGCCCAGAAGGACTTAAATGCTATTTATAGGGTGTGCCAATCAAAAGAGCAGTAGGATACACATTCTTTTCAAGTGCACATGGAACATTCTCCAGCATAGATCACATGCTGGACCACAAAGCAAGCCTAGGTAAATTTACAAAAACTGAAATCATATCAAGCATCTTTACTGACCACAACACTATGAGATTAGAAAATCAATTACAGGAAAAAAGCTGTAAAAAACACAAACATGTGGAGGCTAAACAATATGGTACTAAACAACCAATGGATCACTGAAGAAATCAAAGAGGAAATAAATACCTAGAGGCAAATGAAAAATGAAAACACAACAATCCAAAACCTGTGGGAGGCAGACAAAGCAGTTCTAAGAGGGAAGTTTATAGGAATACAATCTTACCTCAGGAAACAAGAAAAATCTCAAACAACCTAACTTTACACTTGAAGCAACTAGAGAAAGAACAAAACAAAACCCAAAGTTAGAAGAAAGAAATCATAAAGATCAGAGCAGAAATAAATGAAATAGAGATGAAGAAAACAATAGAAAAAAATCAATGACATAGAAGCTGGTTCTTTAAAAAGATAAACAAAATTGATAAAACTTTAGCTAGACTCACCAAGAAAAAAGGGAGGGCTCAAATCAATAAAATTAGAAATGAGAAAGGAGAAGTTACAATGGACATCACAGAAATACAAAAGATCAGAAGAGACTACTACAAATAACTACATGCCAATAAAATGGACCACCTAGAAGAAATGGAGAAATTCTTAGAAAGGTACAATTTCCTAAAACTGAACCAGGAAAATATGAACAGACAAATCACAAGCACTGAAACTGAAACTGTGATTTAAAAATTCTCAACAAACAGAAGTCCAGGACCAGGTGGCTTCACAGAATTCTAGCAAACATTTAACACCTATCCTTCTGAAACTATTCCAAAAAATTGCAGAGGAAGGAACACTTCCAAACTCATTCTATGAGGCTACCATCACCCTGATACCAAAACCAGACAAAGACACCACAAAAAAAGAAAATTACAGGCCAACACAAGTGATGAACAAAGACAAAAAAATACTCAAAATACTACCAAATCAAATCCAGCAATACATTAAAAGGATCACAGAATCATGATCAGGTTGGGATTTATATCAGGGAGGCGAGGAGTCTTTGATATCTGTAAATCAATCAGTGTGATATACCACATTAACAAATTGAAAAATAAAAACCATATGATCATCTCAGTAGGTGCAGAAACAGCTTTTGATAAAATTCACCATCCATTTATAATTAAAAAACTCTCCAGAAAGGGGGCATAGAGGAAATCTACCTCAACATAATAAAAGCCATATATGACAAACCCACAGCTAACCTCATTTGCAAAGGTGAAAAGCTGAAAGTATTTCCTGTAACATCAGAAACAAGAAAAGGATGTCCACTATCAGCACTTTTATTCAACATAGTTTTGGACGTTCTAGCCATGGCAATGAGAAGAAAAAGAAATAAAGGGATCCAAATTGGTAAAGAAGAAATAAAGCTGTCCCTGTTTGGGGAGGACATGAGAGTATACATAGAAAATCCTAAAGATGCTACCAGAAAACTACTAGAGCTCATCCATGAATTCAGTAAAGTTGCAGGATACAAAATTAATACACAGAAATCTCTTGCATTCCTATGCTCTAACAACAAAAGATCAGAAAGAGAAATTAAGGAAATTATCCCATTTACTACTGCAACAAAAAGAATAAAATAGCTAGGAATAAACCAACCTAGGGAGGCAAAACATCTGTATTTTGAAAACTATAAGATGCTGATGAAAGAAATCGAAGATGACACACACAAAAAGATATACTGTGTTCTTGGATTAGAAGAATCAATATTGTTAAAATGCCTATACTACCCAAGGTAATCTACATATTCGATGCAATACCTATCAAGTTACCAATGGCATGTTTTGCAGATCTAGGACAAAAAAATGTTAAAATTTGTATGGAAACACAAAGGACCCCAAATAGCCAAAGCAATCTTGAGAAGGAAAATGGAGCTGGAGGAATCAGGATCCCTGACTTCAGGCTATACTATAATGCTACAGTCATAAAAACAGTATGGTACTGGCACAAAAACAGAAATACAGATCAATGGAACAGGATAAAAATCCCAGAAATAAACCCACACACCTATGGTAAATTAATCTACAACAAAGGAGGCAAGAATATACATGGAGAAAAGACAGTCTCTTCAGTAAGTGGTGCTGGGAAAACTGGACAGCTACATGTAAAAGAATGAAATTAAAACATTCTCTAACATCATGTACAAAAGCAAACCCAAAATGGATTAAAGACCTAAATGTAAGACCGTATACTATAAAACTCTTAGTGGAAAATATAGGCAGGACACTGTTTGACATATATCAGAGCAAGATCTTTTTGGATCTGTCTCCTAGAGTAATGGAAATAAAAATAAACAAATGGGACTGAATTAAATAAATGCTTTTACACAGCAAAGGAAACCATACACCAAATGAAAAGACAACCTGTAGAATTGGAGAAAATATTTGCAAACAATGTGACTGACAAGTGATTAATCTCCAAAATATACAGCTAGCTCATACAGCTCAATATCAAAAAACAAAGAATGACTTCTCTAACATGGGAAACAGTCACCCAAGTCCAGGAAGCGCAGAGAGACCTGTACAGGATAAACCCAAGGGGGAACACTCCAAGACAAATATTAATCAAACTAACAAATATTAAATACAAAGAAAAAATATTAAAAGCAACAAAGGAAAAGCAATAAATAATATACAAAGGCATCCCTATAAGGTTATCAGCTGATTTTTTGGCAGAAACTCTGCAGGCCAGAAGGGAGTGGCATGATATATTTAACATGATGAAAGGGAAACATCTACAACCAAGAATACTCTACCTAGCAAGGCCCTCATTCAGATTTGACAGAGAAATCGAAAGCTTTACAGACAAGCAAAAGCTAAGAGAATTCAGCATCACCAGACCAGCTTTACAACAAATGCTAAAGGAGCTTCTCAAGGCAGAAAACATAAGAGAAAAAATGAGGAAGGGAAGAAAAAAGACCAATTAAAACAAACCCAAAACAATTAAGAAAATGGAAATAGGAATGTACATATCATTATCAATAATTACCTTAAATGTAAAATAATTAAATCAATTATTACCTCAAATGTAAATGGATTAAATGCTCCAACCAAAAGACATAGAGTGGTGGAATGCATACAAAAACAAGACCCATACATATGCTACCTACAAGAGACCCACTTCAGACCTAAGAACACATACAGACTGAAAGTAAGGGGATGGAAAAAGATATGCAAATGGAAATCAAAAGAAAGCTGGAGTAGCAATACTCATATCAAAGTAGACTTTAAAGACAGTTACAAGAGACAAGGAAGGACACTACATAATGATCAAGGGATCAAGCCAAGAAGAAGATAGAACAATTCTAAATATATATGTACCCAGTATAGGACCCCTCAATATGTAAGGCAAATGCTATCAGCCATAAAAGGGGAAAATGACAGTAACACAATAATAGTGGGGGACTTTAACACCCCACTTACACCAATGGACAGATTATCCAAACAGAAAATTAATAAGGAAACACGAACCTTAAATGACACATTAGACCAGATAAATGTAATTGATATTTATAGAACATTCCATTCGAAAGCAGCAGAATACACTTCCTTCTCAAGTGCGCACGGAACATTCTCCAGGATAGATCATATCTTGGGTCACAAATCAAGCCTTGGTAAATTTAAGAAAACTGAAGTCATATCAAGCACCTTTTCTGACCACAATGCTATGAAATTAGAAATCAATTATAGGAAAAAACCTGTAAAAAACACAAACACATGGAGGCTAAAGAATGTTACTAAATAACCAATGGATCACTGAAGAAACCAAAGAGGAAATCAAAAAATACCTAAAGACAAATGAGAACGGAAAAAGACGATCCAAAACCTATGGGATGCAGCAGTTCTAAGAGGGACGTTTAAAGCAATAGTCTTACCTCAAGAATCAAGAAAAATTTCAAACGACCTAACTTACACCTAAAGCAATTAGAGAAAGAAGAACAAACAAAACCCAAAGTTAGCAGAAGGAAAGAAATCATAAAGATCAGAGCAGAAATAAGTGAAATAGAGACAAAGAAAACAATAGCAAAAATCAATGAAAGTAAAAGCTGGTTCTTTGAGAAGATAAACAAAATTGATAAACTTTTAGCCAGACTCATCAAGAAAAAACAGGAGAGTACTCAAATCAGTAAAATTGGAAATGAAAAAGGAGAAATGACAACAGACACCACAGAAATACAAAGGTTCATAAGAGACTACTAAAAGCAACTATACGTCAATAAAATGGACAACCTAGAAGAAATGGAAAAATTATTAGAAAGGTACAACCTTCCAAGACTGAACCAGGAAGAAATAGAAAATATGAACAGACCAATCACAAGCACTGAAAATGTAACTGTGATAAAAAATCTTCCAACAAACAGAAGTCCAGGACCAGATGGCTTCACAGAATTCTAGCAAACATTTAGAGAAGACTTAATATCTATCCTTCTAAAACTCTTCCAAAAAATCACAGAGGAAGGTACACTCCCAAGCTCATTCTATGAGGCCACCATCACCCTGATACCAAAACCAGAAAAAGATATAACAAAAAGAGAAAATTACAGACCAATATCGCTGATGAACGTAGACACAAAAATCCTCAATAAAATACTAGCAAACAGAATGCAACAACACATTAAAAGAAACATACCATGATCAAGTAGGATTTATCCCAGGGATGCAAAGACTTTTCAATATCTGCAAATCACTGTGATACACCACATCAACAAACTTAGGAATAAAAACCATATGATCATCTCAATAGATACAGAAAAAGCTTCTGACAAAATTTAACACTGATTTATGATAAAAAACTCTACAGAAAGTCAGCATAGAGGGAACCTACCTCAACATAATAAAGGCCATATATGACAAACCCAAAGCAAACATCATTCTCAATGGTGAAAAACTGAAAGAATTTCCTCTAAGATCAGGAATAAGACAAGGATGTCCACTCTCACCACTATTACTCAACATAGTTTTGGAAGTCCTAGCCATGGCAATCAGAGAAGAAAAAGAAATAAAAGGAATGCAAATTGGAAAAGAAGTAAAACTGTCACTGTTTGCAGATGACATGATACTAATACTATACATAGAAAAACCTAAAGATGCTACCAGAAAACTACTAGAGATCATCAATAAATCTGGTAAAGTTGCAGGATGCAAAATTAATACACAGAAATCTGCTGCATTCTGATACACTAACAATGGAAGATCATAAAGAGAAATCAAGGAAACAATCCCATTTACCATTGCATCAAAAAGAATAAAGTAGGGCTTCCCTGGTGGCGCAGTGGTTGAGAGTCCGCCTGCCGATGCAGGGGATGCGGGTTCGTGCCCCAGTCTGGGAAGATCCCACATGCCGCGGAGTGGCTGGGCCCGTGAGCCATGGCCGCCGAGCCTGCACGTCCAGAGCCTGTGCTCCGCAATGGGAGAGGCCACAACAGTGAGAGGCCCATGTACCGCAAAAAAAAAAAAAAGAATAAAATATCTAGAAACAAACCTACCCAAGGAGGTAAAAGATCTGCACTTCAAAAACTCTAAGATACTGATGAAAGAAATCAAAGATGACACAAACAGATGGAGAGATATACCATATTCTTGGATTGGAAGAACAGATATTGTGAAAATGACTATACTACCCAAAGGAATCTACAGATTCAATGCAATCCCTATCAAATCACCAATGGCATTTTTCACAGAATTAGAACAAATTTTACAATTTGTATGGAAACACAAAAGAACCCAAATAGTGAAAGCAATCTTGAAAAAGAAAAATGGAACTGGAGGAATCAGGCTCTGTGACTTAAAACTATACTAGAAAGCTACAGTAATCAAAACGGTATGATAGGGCTTCCCTGGTGGCGCAGTGGTTAAGAATCCACCTGCCAATGCAGGGGACGTGGGTTTGAGCCCTGGTCCAGGAAGATCCCACATGCTGCGGAGCAACTAAGCCTGCGTGCCACAACTACTGAGCCTGCGTGCCACAACTATTGAAGCCTGTGTGCCTAGAGCCTGTGCTCCACAACAAGAGAAGACACTGCAACAAGAAACTGATGCACCGCAACAGAGTGGCCCCCGCTCGCCACAACTAGAGAAAGCCCATGCATAGCAACAAAAAAAAACCAGTATGACAGTGGCACAAAAATAGAAATATAGATCAATGGAACAGGATCGACAGTCCAGAGATGAACCCACATACCTATGGTCACCTAATCTATGACAAAGGAGGCAAGAATATACAATGGAGAAAAGAGAGCCTCTTCAATAAGTGGTGCTGAGAAAACTGAACGGCTACATGTAAAAGAATGAAATTAGAACACTCCCTAACACCATACACAAAAATAAACTCAAGATGGATTAAAGACCTAAATGTAAGACCACATACTGTAAAACTCTTAGAGGAAAACATAGGGAGAACACTCTTTGACATAAATTGCAGCAAGATCTTTTTGACCCACCTCCTAGAGTAATTAAAATAACACCAAAAATAAACAAATGGGACCTAATGAAACTTAAAAGCTTTTGCACAGCAAAGGAAACCATAAACAAAATAAAAAGACTATCAACAGAATGGGAGAAAATATTTGCAAATGAAGCAACCAACAAGGGATTAATCTCCAAAATATACCAACAGCTCATGGAGCTCAATATCAGAAAAACAAACAATCCAATCAAAATATGGGCAGAAGATCTAAATACACATTTCTCCAAAAAAGACATACAGATGGCTAAAAAGCACATGAAAAGATGCTCAACATCATTCATTATTAAAGACCATCATCAAACAATCTATAAACAATAAATGCTTGGAAAGGGTGTGGAGAAAAGGTAACCCTCCTACTCTGTTGGTGGGAATGTAAACTGGTACAGCCACTATGGAGAACAGTATGAAGGTTCCTTAAAAAACTAAAAGTAGGGCTACCATATGATCCAGCAATCCCACTCCTGGGCATATATCTGCAGAAAACCATAATTCAAAAAGAAACATGCACCCCAAGGTTCACTGCAGCACTATTTAGAACAGGCAGGACATGGAAGCAACCTAAATGCCCATCAACAGAGGAATGGATAAAGAAGATGTGGTACATATATACAATGGAATATTACTCAGCCATGAAAAAGAATGAAATAATGCCACTTGCTGCAACATGGATGGACCTAGAGACTGTCATACAGAGTGAAGTAAGTCAGACAAAGACAAATATATGATATCGCTTATATGTGGAATCTAAAAAAAAGGGTACAAATGAACTTAATCTACAAAACGGAAATAGAGTTACAGATGTAGAAAACAAACTTATAGTTACCAGGGGCAAGGGAGGCATAGGGATAAATTGGAAGATTGGTGTTGACATACACACACTACTATATATAAAATAGATAACTGATAAGGACCTACTGTATAGCATAGGGAACTCTACTCAATACTCTGTAATGGCCTGTATAGAAAAAGAATCTAAAAAAGAGTGGATATATGTATAACTGATTGACTTTGCTGTACCCCTGAAACTAACAAAACATTGTAAATCAAATATACTCCAATAAAAAAAAAACAAAACCCATAAATGACCCAATGAAAAAATGGGAAGAAGATCTAAATAGATGTTTCTCCAAAGAAGACTTACAGATGGCCAAAAAGCATATGAAAAGATGCTTAACATCACAATTAGAGAAATGCAAATCAAAACTGCAATGAGGTAGACCTGGGGAGAGGACTGGGGTTGGCTGCACGGAGACAGCCTGAAGGGGCTGGAGTGTGGTATGGCTGCAGTAGTGGGTGTTCGAGGAAGATGCTTGGGCCTGCCATAGAAACAAAGGGCTATTGTTAAGTGGTGCGTGAAGGATGGGGCCACCATAGCAGCTCATGTGCTGGCCCCTGCCTCACCTTATTGGCCTCCAGGAGAGCGTGCCTCAGCCGCCGCTGCCTTGGCAGGCTCCCACACCAACCGCCACCTTGGCAGGCCCTGGGAGGAGATGTCATTGTGTTGCCCACAAGCAGAGGTGGGGCTGAAACCACAGCTGAGCCCCAGGGGCCATGCAACTCAGAAAGCAGGGCTGAAATCTCTCCCCATGGCTGTGTGAGCCATGGATTAACACCTCTGCTGCTGGCTTTGTAAATTTAGTGCCTGCAGGACATCTGAACAGATAACAGGTGCCCTGTGGCTGGGAGGTATCTGGCCTTAGCAGCTGTGGGCTTTGTGGGTGTGTGTGCGTGAGGGCTTGGCCAGGCCAGGGTGTGAACTGCCTCCATAGCTCCCACAGTGGATTCATATGTGCGAGTACTGTGGTCCTGGGACCTAACTTCAGTCAATCTGCACTGGTGGCCTTGTGAAAACAACACCTGTGGGACACCAGGGCTGATTGCTCGTATTCCCAGCATTGAGGAGGGGCCAAGGGCAGCACCAACAACAGTTTACTCTGTGAGCCCGTACAGTAGGTGAAAGGTAACACAACAGAGCACATTCACTGGTGAACAGC
This sequence comes from Monodon monoceros, assembly GCF_005190385.1. NCBI lineage: Eukaryota > Metazoa > Chordata > Mammalia > Artiodactyla > Monodontidae > Monodon > Monodon monoceros. The sequence goes on from NW_021703776.1 coordinate 47,600,282, forward strand.
TCCAGCAGCCGTGGAGGAAAACTCAGTGGCTCCTGTCCCAGTGGGAGTGCTCCAATCCTGACTATCTTGCACTGTAGCTCAGAAATGCAGGTCAGAAAAGGATCTGGGAGCTTCTACTCCCAACAACTAGGGAGTAGACCTTGTCCCAAACAGGGCTGTAGCAACCACAGAGCAAAGAGGAGGCCCACTGAATATCCAGTGCAGGCTCTGGTCACCACAACATCAGTCACACCTCCTGTCAAAGGGATAATGGCCAGCATACACTGAGGAAAGAGACAGCAGGCATCCACACTGAAAAGAGCCCTTGTACCAAAAAATATTAAACCCATGCAGGCTACAAAGGGATGTTCCCACATAAAAACAGCCCTCCAAGACCACAGCATATAATTGTTTCTCCTAAACTCATAGAGCAAGAGAAATATATGTAAAATGAAGAAGCAGAGGAACCACTCCCAATTAAAAGATCAAGAGAATTCCCTTGAAAGAACAAGCAATAAAATAGACCTCTTCATTTAAACACACTCTGAGTTCAAAAAGGAGATAATGAAAATAAGGAATTAAGAAAGGCTACCAACAGAAATGCAGAGTACTGTAAAAAGGAATTAGAAACTAAAAGGAGGAGACAAGACAAATTAGAAAATTCATTTGCAGAGACAAAAGCTGAGCTAAAGGCAATGAAGAGCAGAATGAATAATGCAGAAGACAGAATAAGTGATCTGGAAGACAGAATAATGGAAATCACCCAATTAGAACAGCAGACAGAAAGCCAAATGAAAAAAAATGAAAGCAATATAAGAGACCTACGGGATAATATAAAGCATGCCAATCCACACATAACAGGGATCCCAGAAGGAGAAGAAAGAGAAAAGGGGATTGGAAATGTATTTGTATTGAATGTATTCTGAAAATTTTCAGAAATTATGGCTGAAAATTTCCCAAACGTAAAGAAGGAAGCAGATATCCAGGCACAAGAACACAAACAGTCCCGAACAAGATAAACCCAAACAAACCTACACCAAGACATATAATTAAAACGGCAAAAGTTAAAGAGAGGATTCTAAAGGCAGTAAGAGAAAAACAAAGAGTTAATTACAAGGGAACACCCAAAAGGCTATCAGCTGATTTCTCTGTAGAAATGTTGCAGGCCAGAAGGGAGTGGCAAGGTATATTGAAAGTCCTGAAAGGGAAAAATCTGCAACCTAGGATATTCTACCCAGCAAGATCATCATTTAGAATAAAAGGAGAGATAAAGAATTTCTCAGACAAGCAAAAACTAAAAGAATACAGCAATACTATACCTATCCTAAAGTAAATATTGAAAGGTCTTCTCTAAATGGAAAAGAAGTAAGAATCTATAGGAAAGAAATAATCACAATTGGAAAGTAAATCTCTTAAATAAGCCTGTACACAGATTTAAAAAAAAATTTTAAAATTTCTGAGAAAGCGATGATAACCACAATGAGCAGCAAAAGGATGAACATGAAGATGTAAGAGAGAACATCAAAATCATAAAATGTGGTGGAGAACAGTAAGAAAATGTAGACTTTTTTTTTTAATAATGTGTTTGAGCCTATATGGCTACCTGTCTAAAGCATGTAGATACAGGAAGGGGTTAACATACTTGAGAAACAGCACAATAGCAAATCAAAAACATACAACAGATTCAGAAAAAACAAAAAGAAGAGAACATAAGTATACAAAAGAAAACCATCAAACCACAAAAGGAAAAACAAAAAGAAAAAGGGACAAAGAAGAAATGTAAAACCAACAAGAAAACAAAGTTTAAAATGGCAATAAATATGTATCTATCAATAATTACCTTAAATGTTAATGGACTAAATGCTCTAATCAAGACACAGAGTGGCAGATTGGATAAAAAAAGAAGAGCCTACAATATGCTGTCTACAAGAGACCCACTCTTGGGCAAAGGACACTCATAGATTGAAAGTGAGGGGATGGAAAAAGATATTTCATGCAAACAGAAATGAGAAGAGAGCAGGGGTTGCAATACTCATATGAGACAAAATAGGCTTTAAAACAAAGGACATAAAGATAAAGAAGGACAGGATATAATGATAAAAGGATCAAGGAGAGGATATTACACTTGTCATATATGCACCCAATATAGGAGCACTCAAATACATAAAACAAATACTAACAGACATAAAGGGAGAAATCGAAGGGAATACAATAATAGTAGGAGACTTTAACACCCCACGCATGTCAATGGACAGATCTTCGAGACAAAAAATCAATAAGGCAACAGAGATCCTAAGTGATACAATAGAACAGTTAGACTTAATTGATATTTTCAGGACATTACATCCCCAAAAAGCAGACTACACATTCTTTTCAAGGGCCCATATGATCCTGCAATCCCACTCCTCAGCCTATATCTGCAGAAAACCAGAGAAGATACACCCACCCCAAAGTTCACTGCAGCACTGTTTACAATAGCCAAGACATGGAAGCAACCTAAATGTCCGTCAACAGGTGAATGGATAAGAAGTGCAGTGTGTGTGTGTGTGTATGTGTATAGTGGAATATTAGTCATAAAAAAGGATGAAATAATGCCATATGCAGCAACATGGATGGACCTAGAGATTATTATACTAAGTGAAGTAAGCCAGACAGAGAAAGACAAGCATCATATATCACTTATATGTGGAATCTTAAAAAAAAAAAAAAAAGAACTTATTTTCAAAACAGAAAGAGACTCACAGATATAGAAAACAAACTTATGGTTACCAAAGGGGAAAGGGGGTCGAGTGATAAATTAGGAGGTTGGGATTAGGATTAACACACTACTATATATAAAACAGATAACCAGCAAGGACCTACTAAATAGCAAAAGGAGCTATACTAAATATTTTGTAATAACCTATAAGGGAAGAAAATCTGAAAAAGAATGTGTGTGTGTGTGTGTGTGTGTGTATAACAATCGCAGAGAAATTTTCCCAATTTTAAAGACAACTTAATAAATATTGTAACTCTAAAATGTATCTTTTATGATTACAGTATGAATTCTTCTGTTTTAAAATGTTCTGTTTCAAATAATAAAACTCAGAATACTCAGAATGTATTTCATAACCTACTTTAAACGGATTCTGTAGATAATTTCGTATTAGGTATTGCACACAAAATAATGAGTTTAAAAATTTTCCCCAAACTTCCAATCGTAAGAGTGAATTTTTTTATAAGCATCAATAAACTAAATTCCAGTACTATAATATTTAATTATGAATGAACAAATCAAAATCCTCTCAACTTGATTTCATTTATGCCTATTTACAAATTTCATTTGTATCTATTTCATTTTTTTCTCTTCTGATCTCAGCATCTTGTTGTACTTGAAAGCTTAAGACAATGTAAAGAATATTTGAAAGTCATCTATGTCTAGCCATTTAAATAAGGCTTTAAATAATGTAATGTCTAGCCATTACATTCTATAATACTGCTGTTGAAGTTCTAAATTTCTTTCCTATAATTTCATAAATAACATAACTTTGATTAAAAAAAATGTCAGACTTACACACCTATATACTCATTCACATACACACCTGCATATAACACTTGGTTGTGTAAGACAGACCAAAATATTAATGTACCAACCTCTAATGAAATTTTTCCAAACCAAGCAAAAAATGAACTGTAAACTGAACGGGCATATCCAGGGATATTCCTTATTAGGATGAAGGCTAAAATCTAAAGAAAAAACACAGAGGCAAATATTAATAATCCGCTTATTAAAATAATTTTGCTTTCTTTCAAGTAATAACTTTATTATTTGTTATTGAACTTGATACATTGACACAATGGTTTTCTTCAACAGGTAAATGTTTTTTTTCAAGTTATTATTATTTTTTTTTGCGGTACGTGGGCCTCTCACTGTTGGGGCCCCTCCCGTTGAGGAGCACAGGCTCCGGACGCGCAGGCTCAGTGGCCATGGCTCACGGGCCCAGCCTCTCCGCGGCATGTGGGATCCCCCCGGACTGGGGCACGAACCCGTGTCCCCTGCATCGGCAGGCGGACTCTCAACCACTGTGCCACCGGGGAAGCCCCTCAAGTTATTTTTGATCCAGAGTCTACTCTAACTGGATTTCTCAGCATGTGGTCTGTATGCTGCAAACAAGTGCAGGTTTTACATAGTACATGGCTGAACAGTTTTATTTTATGTATATTAGAAAAAACATAAACTCATCTTGAAGCCCTTTGTGTAGAAAGAAATGATTTATGTAGCAAAACTTAATAAAATTCCATAATACAATTTTGTACTAATGTACTAATCCATAAAGTATTTGCTTTTTTAGGAGCCGCCCACCCCCATCTTTTTGCTCTCTTCAAAAGTCTCCTTCTACTGGCAGCAATGTAAACGTGGGAAAAAAATAACTAAGGAAAGATGAGCATGTGAAGTGGAGTGACTAGCAGAAAAGGTGGTAAGGCTCAGGAGTGCTTGTGTTAGTGTTATTCTATGTGCAGTCACTCTCTTCCTTAGCTCCCCTTATATTGTTCGGTATTAGTGCACTGTTAGTGGAACAACCCCCTTCCTTTCATGTCATTACAAAAATGACATCAGATATGATATACAAAGTGTTATAACTGGTTGTCTGCAGAAGTCATGAAAATGTTATATGAATATAGTACAATGTTTAAAATGTCATTATCAATTGTGTTTGGAAAGTCTGTCATATGCTTGGTTCTACTGACTATATAGAGGTTTAAGAGGGATAAAATAGTTTCTTCATTGAAGAGAACTTAAAACCTAAAACAAGATCCTCCAGAAATCCTCCCTGTTTCTCTTTGTTGAACTACTCATTTTTTAGGCCTCGGCTTAGACATACTTTCTCCAAGAACCCTGCTCTGGTATCAAGATGGGTTAGGAAGAAATCCCATGTGTTTCCAAAGTATCCTGTACTTGACCATCACTACACTAATCACAATACCCTATGATTACCTGCAACCAGAGGTATCTCTGTAAAAGGTAAATCTGATTTGGGTTGCCCCTAGCCTCTGCCCACCTCCCAGGCACTGTGACATACTTCTCTCGACCCTGGGTCTCTGAGCTCTAGCCCCAATGGCCTTCATTAAGTTCCTTGAATGTGGATATGCTCTTTTCTACCACAGGGCCTAAGTTCTCACTGCCTGCCTTCATTCCTCCATTCTCAGCTTAATTTTATAAGGGAAATCATCTCTGAACCCTAACTACCTTCACTCCAACTCCAACTAGGTCATATCCTGTATTATATTCCCTTGTAGCATCATGTACTTCTATTTATAATTACATGGTGATTATATGATTACTATCTCTAACAGAAGAATATAGGCTCTGTGAGGGTAGGGACCATGTCTGATTTGGTCACCACTATATCCCCCAGCATAATATCTAGCACATAGTAAGTATCAAATATTTGTTAAATGAATTTTAAAAATTGTTAAATGGGGCTTCCCTGGTGGCGCAGTGGTTGAGAGTCCGCCTGCCAATGCAGGGGACACGAGTTCGTGCCCCGGTCCGGGAAGATCCCACATGCCGCGGAGCGGCTGGGCCCATGAGCCATGGCCGCGGAGCCTGCGCGTCTGGAGCCTGTGCTCCGCAACGGGAGAGGCCACAACAGTGAGAGGCCCACATAACGCAAAAAAAAAAAAAAAAAAAATTGAATGAATGAATGAATGTTTACTGCTCCATATCTCTATTAGACTGTAAGTTCTGTGAGGGCAGGAGCTACATGTACTTTTTACATGTAGCATGGTTCTTTTTTTTTGCGGTACGCGGGTCTCTCACTGTTGTGGCCTCTCCCGTTGCGGAGCACAGGCTCCAGACGCGCAGGCTCAGTGGCCATGGCTCACGGGCCCAGCCGCTTCCCGGACCGGGTCAGTAGCATGGTTCTTAACACATAGTCTCATAGTTTTTAATGATCTTCTAAGTAAAAAAGTAAATGAAGAAATTTGAATAAATAAATGATGAAAAAGCAAACAGGAGAAAAGAATTAACATTTTCTGAGTGCTTATTAAGCAACAGACACTGATCATTTCCATACATTTAATAACCACCCTTTAAAAGAGATTTTAATATCTCTGTTACAGTAGAGGAAGGTAGGCCTTAGGAAGATTAAGTAATATACCTACATTTAATAGAGTTTAATCTCAAATCTCGCTGCCTCTAAAGACTGTTCTTATCAAAAATTAAGAAGAAAAATTTCTCTAAATAAAGATAATTACCTGTACCACAGAAACAGATGGGTGGAGTTCATTGCACTCTGCTTTGTTTTTACAACTGCTAGCCCAGATGGAATAGGTCTAAAACAAAAAATATATGCATCAGTTCACAAAAATATATATGCCTTAAAGAGGCAGCACTCAACTTTAAAAATAGTTTTATTTATAACATTATACTTCATTATGCTATTAAAAAAGCTTCACTAAAAACTGTCCACAGGTTTGCTCATCACTCTTTTTGGTGTGCTCAAATATCAGAAAGTAGAAAGAGGGGAACATAAGTCTGTGATTTTCTGGAAGTAGTGATCATAAGGCAGTGATGGCTCTTCCTGTCAAACACCTTATGTTATATTTTTTCCCAAACTTATTACAACTTTTAAAATTCTATTTCACTGAGATCTCAGTTATTCTTCATATTTAACATATATATATTTATATTCTCTTTAGAATTTATGTTCAATTAAAAAATAAGGAGAAAAAGAATTTCAAAAGTAAAGATTTTATTTACTAAAAACAAATGATTAAACTCCTATCTCTTAGAAGTTAATTTTCTGTACCGTGGATTTTGGAAATTTAGAAAATTACATTTTGAAACTTACCAAGAAAGAAACTACTGAAATAAATAATAGAAAATTTGAAACTTTGTTTGAAAAAAGAGGTTCACCCTTTCCTTCAGAAAGTACTTGGCGCTTCTGTAAAGCCAGATAAATGAAAGCAAACAACATTCCATGAAAGACTACCTAAAAAATAAGGAGAGAAAACCTGTTTTAAACAGCTACTTTTCAATAAATAGCAAATGTAATTGGTAAAGGAGAACAGTATGTATAAAAGTATGTAGGTAAAAAGCTTAAAGGTCCAAAGTTTCTATGAAGAACTTAAACTTCAAGAAATGAAGTCAATGATTGTTGGAAACAATTTGCAATAGACAAGCAAACATCTCTTGCAATGACACAGATAAGCTGGTTTACTCCAAGCAGTCTCAGCAGCAAGTGAAGAAATAAAGACAATTTATATATCCGGAGAAAACCATAATTCGAAAAGATACATGCACCCCAACGTTCACTGCAGCATTATTTACAATAGCCAGGACATGGAAGCAACCATCAACGGGTGAATGGATAATGAAGACGTGGTACATATATACTGTGGAATATTACCCAGCCATAAAAAAAGAACAAAATAATGCCACTTGCAGCAACATAGATGGACCTAGAGATTGTCATACTGAGTGAACTAAGTCAGACAGAGAAAGACTAATATCATATGATATCACTTATACATGGAATCTAAAAAAATGGTACAAATGAACTTATTTACAAAACAGAAAGAGAGTCACAGATATAGAAAACAAATTTATGGTTACCATGGGGGAAGCGGGGGAGGGAAAAATTGGGAGATTGGGATTGACATATGACATATATACACTACCATATATAAAATAGATATCTGGGACTTCCCTGGTGGTGCAGTGGTTAAGAAGCCACCTGCCAATGCAGGGGACACGGGTTCGAGCCCTAGTCCGGGAAGATCCCGCATGCCATGGAGCAACTAAGCCTGTGCACCACAACTACTGAGCTTGTGCTCTAGAGCCTGTGAGCCACAACTACTGAAGCCCACGTGCCTAGAGCCCATGCTCCGCAGCAAGAGAAGCCACTGCAATGAGAAGCCTGCGTACCGCAACGAAGAGTAGCCCCCACTCGCCGCAACTAGAGAAAGCCCACGTGCAGCAATGAAGACCCAACGCGGCCAAAAATAAAATAAATAAATTTTAAAAAATAATAAAATAAAATAGATAAATAATAAGAACCTACTGCATAGCACAGGGAGCTCTACCCAATACTCTGTAATGACCTATATGGGAAAAAAAATCTAAAAAAGAGTGATATATGTATATGTATAACTGATTCACTTTGCTGTACAGCAGAAACTAACACAACATTGTAAACCAACTATACTTCAATAAAAATGAAAAAATAAAAATGATAAAAACTATTTTGAAGACACATGATAAAATTCAAATGTACTCAACCAAGATAAAATATATTTTATATTGGTACTTTCAAGCAAATAAAACAGTAACATTACCAAGAGCATACTTTGAAAAAGCAGTATATGCACATAAGAATGAAAAAATGGTGGATCAGAAAGCACAATAGCTTTCTTTTCTTTTTAAAAAAATTTATTTATTTATTTATTTTTGGCCACGTTGGGTCTTCACTGCAATGCGCAGGCTTTCTCTAATTGCGGCGAGCAGGGGCTACTCTTCATTGTAGTGCATGGGCTTCTCATTGTGGTGGCTTCTCTTGTTGCGGAGCATGGGTTCTAGGCACACAGGCTTCAGTAGTTGTGGCGCACAGGCCTGTGTGGCATGTGGGATCCCGTGGCACGTGGGATCTGTCCAGACCAGGGATGGAACCCATGTCCCCTGCACTGGCAGGCAGATTCTTAACCACTGCACCATTAGGGAAGTTCCAGCTTTCTTTTTTAAATAAACACTTAACATGAGCTATCATAGTAGACTGCCCTAATGAGAAAGTTGAGAATTAAAAATTATTTTATGGCAAGGCTTTAACATAGCTTTTTATTCACATATGGTTTTGAAATGCAATGTACGATTAGAAAAATAAAAAGAATTTAAAAAGTAAATATTTTATTTATTAAGAATAACTGGAAAGTGCATAGGTATTAGAAACCAGGAATAGCACAGAAAAGGCACTAAGAAAATATTTGTTGAATGAAAAAAGGGAAGAGTAAAAAATGGAAGTTAAAGGGAAAGAGTGAAGAGGGGTAATTAATATTTATTCAGTGCCTATTATTTTCCAAATGCTGTGCTAGATGTTTCATATTTTCTTGGCCAATTAAGTCCTAACCAGCCTTCAAGATAAAATTCATGGAATAATCCATGACATTGCTCTCTTTTCTTTGCACACTTCTATTACAAAATCCATACTGCAGAGTTTAGCACTAATTATAAGCAGTAATCCAGAGTTTTTGGGTTTTTTGTTTTTTAGTAATCCAGAGTTTTAAACTAGATTATAAGGTTTAGAAGCCTGGTGGTATGTCTTCTTTCTCTAAAATATATCCCTCATAACACCAACATCTAGAGCATATACTGGAGCTTAATAAGTATTGTGTTGAATGGCTGAAGCATATATATGAGATAATCTCTAAGTCAAAATTATGACTCAAATAAAGGTCACTTTATAGAAAACATTTTTATAGTATTTTTCTACTGATATATGTACACATGCATACCCTTTCTCCACTATAAAAACAGGGGAGGGCTGGACTGCTTTGATTTACCAAATCAACATGTTTCCTTATTCCAAAACTAAATAGATTAAAATTTTCCAAAAAATTTTTAAAAGCATAATTTGAAATAGCAAAAGATCACAAGGTAAATACATACGTAACGATCTAACCTCCATCTGAACCACCATTCATATACATTGCCTTTCAGTTCGAAACACTTGGACAATGGCCAAAGAGAAAAGATCTTCTCAAATGCACCCTGAGAAGAGGAATCCAGAAAATAAATTAAGATGGTACAAGTGAATACTTGCCTTGCAATTCTGTTATAAACTGTCATTTTCTAAAGTTAAAATTATATAAGGGTCATTCACAATTTTAAAATTCTAGTTAAATATTTCATTTGAAAATGTCATTTCATTTGAAAATAAATATATTCTACTAAAGGCTATTAAAGATGATTTAAAACATTTTTGTTAACTTACTTTCACTGCATATGAAAAGCTACTGAGACTGAAAAATAAAACAAACAACCAAGCTGGTAATTGGAAAATTATTCCATTTAAGGTTTTTAATCTAGTATACAAAAGAGTTAATATTTACTGATCAAAACACAAAAATACAAAATACTTCAGCCAACACAGTATCAATAACCTAAAGGATGATGGTTAAAGTTATAGTTTTTCTTTATCTAAATGTCCTTAATAATCTATAATTAACCATTTGAGTTAAAAGAATCCTCTGAATTAGTCACCTTACTCAATCAACCATACCCAAATTCCATTACTAGCCTTTGAAACAAAGTTTACAATTTTACTCTGGTCGAGTTAGTGAATGTACCCCCTTATTAATCTGACAGCCTGGAAAATCTGGGAATGAAGGGGCAGAAGTCTTGGGTACATTCCTGCACATTAATGAAGTCTTTCAAAAAAGAGAACAAAAACCTCAATTTCCAGACTAAAGAATGAAGACAAACTCTATTAAGGAAACTCCATTATTAGACATAATGCCACAGCATAAAAAAATGTTTAACATCACAATTTTTAAAAAGGCTAATAAAAATCAAAGCAAAATATGAAAATAGTATATTTTAGGTAATACCAAATCTTTAGGTCAGAAGAACTTTATTAATAAAATGCAATATTCTCCATTTAACCACAGAATTTAAAATGCTAACAGCTTATAAAAATAGGTTCGATTAAAGTTTTTGCCTCAGAAAATTAACGATGATTATTACCAAGACTTGCAATGTAAGGTATATACCTATTATATCATATTTTTATATTTTATCTATATATATTAGAGATACATGGCCCTGTAGATCATATATCACATAATGATGTATTTATAATTAAAAAATTTCTCATTAAAAATTATTTTTTATGATTAATAATCAAGTATTTAATGAGCACCCATTTTGTGAAAGACACTGGGCTATGTACTTTTTTTTCTTGTCCAGTGGTCAATACTGATCCTAAGCTGGGGAAATCTTCTTAATTCTTTCTATTGAACTGTTGGTCCGTGTTCCTTTCTCTCCCTCAGATGAACCAGGGAGTGTTGGGAATTTTAATGAATAATTATCAAGTAATGTGGCAGTTACCTGGCTATTTCTTTATACATTTGCCTATTGCTTATTTTATATATTTCCTGCAAAAAACCTTGGAAGTCAGACAGAAATAAATATGCTTTATTTCTAAGTATAAAAATAAGTAGGAAAGCCTATAAAACAAACAAAAAAAACAGCTTTATAGGACTACACACACACACACACACACACACACACACACACACGCTTATATGGCATTTTTACCTGGCACAGCCAGACACAAGACAGAGTGTTGGAGATGGGAGTAAACTACAGAGTATGTCACAACTATAGGCATTCAAATTACAATATTTTGTTATAAATATCATGCTGACCAAATAATATGTCTGTCTGATGGACTGACCAGCAGGTAGCAATTTGCCATCCTGCTAAAATAGCTGAGAAAAACCTCAACCATCATAATAGGGGGACAAAAGTTTAGAGATAAGAAAATGACCAAAAGTTTTATTAAGTTAAACATACTACATATATACAAACCCTTCACTCTGAAGCTGGTTTTATTAACAGCCAAAATTTTACTCTATGCAGTTATGGAAAAATCAAGTTAAATTTTGGTGCCATGAATAATGCACAAACAAAGTTGCAAATTCTCTCAAGAGAATTTTGATCTTCACTTAGTGTCTTATAAGAGGCATTCAATAAAAGTTTGATTGATCAAAGTCAACTAAAATGGATTTTGAACAATTGCCAGAGGAAGAGCTTTAAATTGCTCTTACAACAAAAACAGTGGTAACAAAAGTAGATAGGTCTCAAAAGGACCACACTGAGTAGTCAGCTACAGAGTGACACTTTTATTACAGTCATTAAAAAATGAGGCTTAAAAAAAGCTCTGACTCGTCTCTCATACTTTAATAGATTTGAACTTTACAATAAAATACAACAAAATATAAACCAAAAAGACTATACAAACCTGAGAATATGCCAAAAAACATATACATAACAGCAAGAAGGCTAGTTTCAACAGTAAGCCAAAATGCCAGAAACAATTTCCTAAGAGAGAAAATGTTTAATTTACTAAGAAATGTAAGCTTACATTAGAAAACACATTAAATATCTCTATTTAACATATTAATACCCTGCATAGCTCTTGAAAATAATTTAAGGCTGCCTACAGGATACAAAAAATATATCTAAGTAGTATAAATTACAAGTAGGACACGAAGAAAAGGTGGAGGGTCCTTACTAGGAATGAGGCTACAACATTAACCTGATACCCCATATACCTGCTATTTATCCACTATTTTCAATATATTTGAAAATACCTCCTAGATTCAATTATACTATTCATTATTGAAAGTTACAACAAAATTTGGAACAATAGGTTCAATGTAACTCTAACAAACAGTCACGTTTAATATAACTTAGATAATACTGCTTCAACATTAAAGTTCTAAGGAGAGAGCTTAAGAACTCCCTAGTGGACTAATTTAACCATAAGATGTATTTTAACATATGCATATTTTAAATTATGTGTTTACAGTTTATACATACTGATTATCATTTTATTAATATGCTGGGTTTGTGTTGAGGAATGAAACTACAGAGCCTGTCCAAAGACACAAATGGACTTTATTGAACCCTTTCCTGAAGAATTATTTGATATTATAATAAAGTCAACAGAAAATGTTTTTTGATATACAATATTTGATTGAAAGAGTTAAGTTAAATACATTATTAAAGATAAAAAATTTTCTTTTTCCAAAAAAGGGAGGCTTTTATTTTAATGACATGATCTTGAGGGGAAAAAGCATTAAGATAAACGACTGTGACCTCACTTTGAACATTATCAGACCTGGCTATGTGAAATTTGAAGATGACACCTTCTGGGCACTTAGGTTTCCTTAAACAAAAAACAGGTTTATAATAACTGCTTAAAGGGTTGTCTAGAATATAAACTATATTAGTGATTTTTAAGCTTGTTTGACATAATGTTTACTCAAAATCTCAATATATATATAAGAAATCAAATAAAGCAGAACTGCCAAGATTGAAGCAGGATGTATGGCCCTGGAGCCCTGTTTGGCTTTCCTCTCTTCTGGCTCTCTCCATTCTGACTCCATACAAGGTAGTTTGAAAACGGCTGCACTAGTAGATATGTAAAATGGCTTTGAAAATTTAACTTTAAAAAAGAGAAAACACATACAATATAAATGCAAACTATTGTTCTGCACTGTTATACTACTTGAACTACTTAACTGTAAAATTTTAAAAACATAATTTAAGAACAAAATTTCAAAATGTCAATGCTACACATAAATTTAACCTGTCAACATGTCTCAATAAAAATAATAGCCTTTAGCAACTGAAAAGGAACTTACATTGAAAGAATATATTTATTAACATTAGTAAGAGAGTATATTTACCGTTTGCTTTTTTTTGGATTATCTGTGGCCATAGTGCTAAAGTAACATATATGACCATGAACCATACAGTGACCAAGGGGACAAAGTAATAGAATTGATAAGGCCGATCCATTACTATACATAACACCACTACCAGGAAATTGAGACGAAATAAGACCTATTAAAAAGGAGAAGAAAATGGTTTTCATTCCAGGTATGCATGAAAAGCAGACAGATTCTGACAGAGTATAAATGTTTATTTAAGACTAAAATAATAACTGTACAAGTATGTTTTACTAATCCCTAAAATCACATTTGTTTTAAAATCATTGTAAAGAGTTGAATATAAAATATTTATGCATCATTATATTAACTGAATCCCAGCAAAGCACCAACCTGAGCTGTCCTCTGGCTACAACTGCCATCTTGTTAAATGCAGCAAAAAGAATTATAAACCTCCTTCCTAGAGCTACAGTTCATAAACAGAGATTAGATTACCTCAACAAAAGGGTGTCCATTTCATCTCTGTTTGATGTTGATTTACCTCATTTAGTATTAAATTGAACATTTCAATAGGTACAAAATAATATTACTCAAATTAAAAATTGTCTTTGAAAAACAAAAGTATCTTTGGGACTTTTGTAACAGTCATTTCAGACAGTGTGATGTCAAAGAACACAGAATTTGAGCAGATGAATATTAGAGCTCTATCACTTACAGTGTGACCTTAGGCAAATTATTTAACCTCTCTGAGCCTCAGTGTCTTTGTCTGTAAACATAAAGATCACAACTCAGGGTTGTAATGAAGGGTAAATAAAATAATGTTTACAAAGTTCCTAGCACAAGGTAGAAACAAAAAATATTAATCCTCTTCTTGGAGAAAACATAGCATGTTTTAACAATCCTATGTAACTGTACATTTCTACAAAATTAAAGTGAATCAGCAATGTTCTCCCTTTTGCTTTTATTATACATTCATCTAAATTCTTTTTTCATCCCTCAGTAATGGAAATAACAAAACTTTAAAGTGCTATTTCATAAATTCAAATTATCCATGGCCTTAAAATGGACATATTTATAGTTTCTCCACAGTTAGGCACAAAAGCATGTTGAAATGAAAGAAAACAAATAACCGTGCATTCCTACCTGACATACTCTATGGATTCCAAAGTCTCCTTTGATCCAAAAGTATGAGAAATGCCCATACCCTGTCTGAAATAGATACGCAGCAACCAGAACCCGAATGTGCATGTACACAGGCAAAAACTGTTGACAAAAATAAACAGGTGAAATACATGCTGACACTAACTATACCTAAATTACCATAACCAGTAAATTTAACCAAGATAATGGAGCATCATTATTACTCAGCATTGGCGCAATGAAAAGATTTATTCTTGAAAATTAAGCCTTGTAGCAGGGATTAAAAAAGTAGACTTTGGAATTAGAGACCTAGATTCAAATTCTGGTTCTGCCACTCATTAGCTATGTGACTTTAAACTTGAGTTTCTAAACTGCAAAATGAGACTATCTTCTCCTTCCTCAAAGGGTCTTGTGAGGAATGAATGAGTTAATAAATGTGAGGCGCTTTGTACATTTCATCCAATTTGAATTAAATATATTATATCCATAATTATTAATCACCATATATATGCTGAATACAAGGTCACTCTGGAGTTCACATTTTCTCAAGAAGATAAAAAACAAAACAAAGGGCTTCCCTGGTGGCGCAGTGGTTAAGAATCCGCCTGCCAATGCAGGGGACGTGGGTTCAAGCCCTGGTCCGGGAAGATCCCACATGCCGCAGAGCAACTAAGCCTGTGCACCACAACTACTGAGCCTACACTCTAGAGCCCACAAGCCATAACTACTGGGCCCGCGAGCCACAACTATTGAAGTCCTCACGCCTAGAGCCCGTGCTCTGCAACAAGAGAAGCCACCACAATGAAAAGCCCGCACACCACAACGAAGAGTAGCCCCCGCTCGCCACAACTAGAGAAAGCCTGTGTGCAGCAACAAAGACCCAGTGCAGCCAAAAATAAATTAAAAAAAAAAATCCTAAAGAATTAAAAAAAACAAAAAACCCCCAAATCCTACATTCTTGGCCCCACTAAATATACAGAATTTAGACTTGTAAATAAAATCGTCACATGACTACTTAAAATATTTGATTATTCAGCAAAAATTACATTTAAAAAACATATGCAAACTTAATTCAGAAATATTTCCCTTCTAATCTTATTTTATAAAACAATTTTATTTTACACTCCTGCATGTGTTTCATCTTCACCATGAGTTTTCAGAGCATCACATCTTCACTTCTATCTAGGCTGAAAGAAATATAACATATTTCTAATCTATATTTTATGGGAGTCACTGGAAATATTATTTACAAGTCCTAACTCTCTTAACCTTAGAACACTGTCATGTGTTCTCCCCACCACCTATTAGTCCTTTAGGTGTATAGTCACGATCTCTACAACACAGGCAGTGTACTGCTTTTTAAAATGATCTTTAACAGGCTTGTTTAGTGACATCCAACCTTTGTAATTATAAGGCCGTTCTTTTAGGAATAATTACTAAATTTATGTAAACATTTTTTTGGCTTCTATTTTATAGACTCATCTGATCACCTCTGTAATTATCCAGCATTAACACTGGTTATGGCCATTTTAGTTTAACATGTCTTCCCTAAGTGATACTTTGTAGGATAAAATAATTGAGCAGACGCCTTAAACTGATTTTATAAGGCCTCGAACATATGCATCTTTTGTATATATCCTCGAATGCATTCTTGAACACATCTTTTTCTTTTCTGAGGGATAACATTTTTTTCTGGAAGGAAAACCCCCTGAATTATAATGTCATAAATTCTTCAACATAGTCTCCACTCTAGCCAGGCTGTTAGGTTCTCTGTCTCCTAAACTGGTCTTTCTTGTACTTTCCCGTCACCTCTCCTTTGTTTATCTGTTCTTTATACCCTGGAATGTTCTCCTAACCACATTTTGTTTATACAAATACTATCCTTCTTTAGAGCCCTGGTCAAATTTTCCATTCTTTTACTCTCAGATGAAAGTCATTTCTCCTTTTGAGTTCCTTTAAGCACCAACAATCTATATATGAGTTTATATTTATTGCTTTTCATCATTAGTTCTTTTTAAATGTCTTATCTCATTAGATCAGAAATTTTCAATGAAGGTGTAACATATTAGAATCACTGGGATGAAAGTGGGAATACAGTATTGAAATAGCCTCAAAACTTATCTAACCTAAACCTGTATCTTTACCTCATTCTTGAATGCACTCTAAAATATTCCCTTCAAGGGCTTCGCTGGTGGCACAGTGGTTGAGAGTCTGCCTGCTGATGCAGGGGACACGGGTTCGTGCAGCAGTCCAGGAAGATCCCACATGCAGCGGAGTGGCTGGGCTCGTGAGCCATGGCTGCTGGGCCTGCGCGCCCGGAGCCTGTGCTCCGCAAGGGGAGCAACGGGAGAGGCCACAACAGTGAGAGGCCCGCGTACCATTAAAAAAAACAAAACAAAAATTCCCTTCAAGTATTTGAGCACTTTTTAATAGCAGAAAACACACAAATTCCCAAGGCAATCCATACCATTTTCAGATGGTCATTAATTGCTATAAAGTTTCTTTTCATGAAAAGTTGAAATCAAACTCTATGTAAAAGCTACCAAATTAAGCTGTCTAGGGCAGTGCTGTGTGATGAAAATAACATGTGAGCCACATGGTAAATTTTTAATGTGGCTACCAGACATTTAAACAGTTAAAAGAAATAAGTGACTGCCAGGTTGCTGGGATCCAGGGACAACTTCCCCGGGAGAACGCACAGCAAGCCTCAGGCTGGTGCAACGTCACGCTGGCCCCTGCCGCGGCAGGCTCGCCCCACACTCTGCGCCCCTCCCTCCCCCTGGCCTGAGTGAGCCAGAGCCCCCGAATCAGCTGCTCCTTTATCCCTGTCCTGTTTGAGCAAAAAACAGATGCCCTCCAGCGACCTACATGCAGAGGTGGGGCCAAATCCAAAGCTGAGCCCCTGGGAGCTGTGAGAACAAAGAAGAGAAAGGGAAATCTCTCCCAGCAGCCTCAGAAGCAGCGGATTAAAGCTCCACAATCAACTTGATGTCTGTGGAATACATGAATAGACAATGAATCATCCCAAATTGAGGAGGTGGACTTTGAGAGCAAGATTTATGATTTTTTCCCCTTTTCCTCTTTTTGTGAGTGTCTATGTGTATGCTTCTGTGTGAGATTTTGTCTGTATAGCTTTGGTTCCACCATTTGTTCTAGAACACCATTTGTTCTATCGTCCTTTTTTTTCTTAAATTTTTTTTCTTAATAATTTTAATAACTTTATTTTATTTTACTTTATCTTCTTTCTTTCTTTCTTTCCTTCCTTCCCCCCTTTAGACAACGAATCATCCCAAATTGAGGAGGTGGACTTTGAGGGCAAGATTTATTCCCCTTTTCCTCTTCTTGTGAGTGTGTATGTGTATGCTTCTGTGTGAGATTTTGTCTGTATAGCTTTGCTTCCACCATTTGTCCTAAGATTCTATCCGTCTTTTTTTTTTTAATTTTTTTCTTAATAATTATTTCTT
The DNA here is from genome assembly GCF_005190385.1 of Monodon monoceros. Lineage (NCBI taxonomy): Eukaryota > Metazoa > Chordata > Mammalia > Artiodactyla > Monodontidae > Monodon > Monodon monoceros. The sequence goes on from NW_021703776.1 coordinate 47,618,299, forward strand.
AAGTTAATAACTTTATTTTATTTTACTTTATTTTATCTTACTTTATCTTTTCTTTCTTTTTTCCTTCCTTCACTCCTTCCTTCCTCCCACCGTCCCTCCCTCCCTCCTTTCTTTCTTTCTTTCCTTCTCTTTTCTTTCTTTCCTTCTTTATTTCTTCCTTTCCTTCTTTCTTTCTTTCTTCCTTCCTTCCCGCCTTTCTTTCTTTCTTTCTTCCTACTTCTACTAATTCTTTCTACTTTTTCTCCCTTTTATTCTGAGCCGTGTGCAGGAAAGGCTCTTGGTGCTGCAGCCAGGAGTCAGTGCTGTGCCTCTGAGGTAGGAGAGCCAACTTCAGGACACTGGTCCACAAGAGACCTCCCAGCTCCACATAACATCAAACGGCAAAAATCTCCCAGAGATCTCCACCTCAACACCAGCACCCAGCTTCACTCAACGACCAGCAAGCTACAGTGCTGGACATCCTATGCCAAACAACTAGCAAGACAGGAACACAACCCCACCCATTAGCAGAGAGGCTGCCTAAAATCATAGTAAGTCCACAGACACCCCAAAACACACCACCAGACGTGGACCGGCCCACCAGAAAGACAAGATCCAGCCTCATCCACTGGAACACAGGCACTAGTCCCCTCCACCAGGAAGCCTACACAACCCAATGAACCAACCTTAGCCACTGGGGACAGACACCAAAAACAATGGGAACTACGAACCTGCAGCCTGCAAAAAGGAGACCCCAAACACAGTAAGATAAGCAAAATGAGAAGACAGAAAAACACACAGCAGATGAAGGAGCAAGATAAAAATGCACCAGACCTAACAAATGAAGAAGAAATAGGCAGTCTACCTGAAAAAGAATTCAGAATAATGATAGTAAAGATGATCCAAAATCCTGGAAATAGAATAGACAAAATGCAAGAAACACTTAACAAGGAACTAGAAGAACTAAAGATGAAACAAACAATGATGAACAACACAATAAATGAAATTAAAAATACTCTAGATGGGATCAATAGCAGAATAACTGAGGCAGAAGAACGGATAAGTGACCTGGAAGATAAAATAGTGGAAATAACTACTGCAGAGCAGAATAAAGAAAAAAGAATGAAAAGAACTGTGGACAGTCTCAGAGACCTCTGGGACAACATTAAATGCACCAACATTCGAATTATAGGGGTTCCAGAATTAGAAGAGAAAAAGAAAGGGACTGAGAAGATGTTTGAAGAGATTATAGTTGAAAACTTCCCTAATATGGGAAAGGAAATAGTTAATCAAGTCCAGGAAGCACAGAGAGTCCCATACAGGATAAATCCAAGGAGAAATACGCCAAGACACATACTAATCAAACTGTCAAAAATTAAATACAAAGAAAGCATATTAAAAGCAGCAAGGGAAAAACAACAAATAACACACAAGGGAATCCCCATAAGGTTAACAGCTGATCTTTCAGCAAAAACTCTGCAAGCCAGAAGGGACTGGCAGGACATATTTAAAGTGATGAAAGGGAAAAACCTGCCACCAAGATTACTCTACCCAACAAGGATCTCATTCAGATTTGTTGGAGAAATTAAAACCTTTGCAGACAAGCAAAAGCTGAGAGAGTTCAGCACCACCAAACCAGCTTTACAACAAATGCTAAAGGAACTTCTCTAGGCAAGAAACACAACAGAAGGAAAAGACCTACAATAACGAACCCAAAACAATTTAGAAAATGGGAATAGGAACATACATATCGATAATTACCTTAAATATAAATGGACTAAATGCTCCCACCAAAAGACAGAGATTGGCTGAATGGATACAAAAACAAAACCCATATATATGCTGTCTACAAGAGACCCACTTCAGACCTAGAGACACATACAGACTGAAAGTAAGGGAATAGAAAAAGATATTCCATGCAAATGGAAACCAAAAGAAAGCTGGAGTAGCAATTCTCACATCACACAAAACAGACTTTAAAATAAAGACTATTAGACAAAGAAGGACACTACATAATGATCAAGGGATCGACCAAGAAGAAGATATAACCATTGTAAATATTTATGCACCCAACATAGGAGCACCTCAATATATAAGGCAAATACTAACAACCATAAAAGGGGAAATTCACAGTAACACATTCATAGTAGGCGACTTTTAACACTGCACTTTCACCAATGGACAGATCATCCAAAATGAAAATAAATAAGGAAACACAAGCTTTAAATGATACATTAAACAAGATAGACTTAATTGATATTTATAGGACACTCCATCCAAAAACAACAGAATACACATTTTTCTCAAGTGCTCATGGAACATTCTGCAGGATAGATCATATCTTGGGTCACAAATCAAGCCTTGGCAAATTTAAGAAAATTGAAGTTGTATCAAGTTTCTTTTCTGACCACAACGCCATAAGACTAGATATCAATTACAGGAAAAGATCTGTAAAAAATACAAACACATGGAGGCTAAACAATACACTACTTAATAACGAAGTGATCACTGAAGAAATCAAAGAGGAAATAAAAAAATACCTAGAAACAGATGACAATGGACGCACGACAACCCAAAACCTATGGGATGCAGCAAAAGCAGTTCTAAGAGGGAAGTTTATAGCAATACAAGCCCACCTTAAGAAACAGGAAACGTCTCGAATAAACAACCTAACCTTGCACCTAAAGCAATTAGAGAAAGAAGAACAAAAAAACCCCTAAGTTAGCAGAAGGAAAGAAATCATAAAAATCAGATCAGAAATAAATGAAAAAGAAATGAAGGAAACAATAGCAAAGATCAATAAAACTAAAAGCTGGTTCTTTGAGAAGATAAACAAAATTGATAAACCATTAGCCAGACTCATCAAGAAAAAAAGGGAGAAGACTCAAATCAACAGAATTAGAAATGAAAAAGGAGAAGTAACAACTGACACTGCAGAAATACAAAAGATCATGAGAGATTAGTACCAGCAACTCTATGCCAATAAAATGGACAACCTGGAGGAAATGGACAAATTCTTAGAAATGCCCAACCTGCCAAGACTGAATCAGGAAGAAATAGAAAATATGAACAGACCAATCACAAGCACTGAAATTGAAACTGTGATTAAAAATCTTCCAACAAACAAAAGCCCAGGACCAGATGGCTTCACAGGCGAATTCTATCAAACATTTAGAGAAGAGCTAATACCTATCCTTCTCCAACTCTTTCAAAATACAGCAGAGGGAGGAACACTCCCAAACTCATTCTACGAGGCCACCATCACCTTGATACCAAAACCAGACAAGGATGTCACAAAGAAAGAAAACTACAGGCCAATATCACTGATGAACATAGATGCAAAAATTCTCAACAAAATACTAGCAAACAGAATCCAACAGCACATTAAAAGGATAATACACCATGATCAAGTGGGGTTTATTCCAGGAATGCAAGGATTCTTCAATATATGCAAATCAATCAATGTGATAAACCATATTAACAAATTGAAGGAGAAAAACCATATGATCATCTCAATAGATGCAGAGAAAGCTTTAAACAAAATTCAACACCCATTTATGATAAAAATCCTGCAGATAGTAGGCATAGAGGGAACTTACCTCAACATAATAAAGGCCGTATATGACAAACCCACAGCCAACATCATCCTCAATGGTGAAAAACTGAAATCATTTCCACTAAGATCAGGAACAAGACTAGGCTGCCCACTCTCACCACTTTTATTCAACATAGTTTTGGAAGTTTTAGCCACCGCAATCAGAGGAGAAAAGGAAATAAAAGGAATCCAAATCAGAAAAGAAGAAGTAAAGCTGTCACTGTTTGCAGATGACATGATACTATACATAGAGAATCCTAAAGATGCTACCAGAAAACTACTAGAGCTAATCGCTGAATTTGGTAAAGTAGCAGGATACAAAATTAATGCACAGAAACCTCTGGCATTCCTATACACTAATGATGTAAAATCTAAAGTGAAATCAAGAAAACACTCCCATTTACCACTGCAACAAAGAGAATAAAATATCTAGGAATAAACGTACCTAAGAAGACAAAAGACCTGTATGCAGAAAAGTATAAGACAATGATGAAAGAAATTAAAGATGATACAAATAGATGGAGAGATATACCATGTTCTTGGATTGGAAGATTCAACATTATGAAAATTACCACCGAAAGCAATCTACAGATTCAATGCAATCCCTATCAAACTACCACTGGCATTTTTCACAGAACTAGAACAAAAAATTTCACAATTTGTATGGAAACACAAAAGACCCTGAATAGCCAAAGCAATCTTGAGAACGAAAAACATAGCTGGAGGAATCAGGCTCCCTGACTTCAGACTATAGTACAAAGCTCCAGTAATCAAGATAGTATGGTACTGGCACAAAAACAGAAAGACAGATCAATGGAACAGGATAGAAAGCCCAGAGATAAACCCACGCACATATGGTCACCTTATCTTTGATAAAGGAGGCAGGAATGTACAGTGGAGAAAGGAGAGCCTCTTCAATAATTGGTGCTGGGAAAACTGGACAGGTACATGTAAAAGTATGAGATTAGATCACTCCCTAACACCATATACAAAAATAAGCTCAAAATGGATTAAAGACCTAAATGTAAGGTCAGAAATTGTCAAACTCTTAGAGGAAAACATAGGCAGAACACTCTATGACATAAATTCCAGCAAGATCCTTTTTGACCCACCTCCTAGAGAAAGGGAAATAAAAATAAACAAATGGGACCTAATGAAACTTCAAAGCTTTTGCACAGCAAAGGAAACCATAAACAAGACCAAAAGACAACCCTCAGAATGGGAGAAAATATTTGCAAATGAAGCAACTGACAAAGGATTAATTTCCACAATTTACAAGCAGCTCATGCAGCTCAATAACAAAAAAACAAACAACTCAATCCACAAATGGGCAGAAGACCTAAATAGACATTCCTCCAAAGAAGATATACAGACTGCCAACAAACATATGAAAGAATGTTCAACATCATTAATCATTAGAGAAATGCAAATCAAAACTACAATGAGATATCATCTCACACCAGTCAGAATGGCCATCCTCAAAAAATCTAGAAACAATAAATGCTGGAGAGGGTGTGGAGAAAAGGGAACACTCTTGCCCTGCTGGTGGGAATGTGAATTGGTTCAGCCATTATGGAGAACAGTATGGAGGTTCCTTAAAAAACTACAAATAGAACTACCATATGACCCAGCAATCCCACTACTGGGCATATACCCTGAGAAAACAAAAATTCAAAAAGAGTCATGTACCAAAATGTTCATTGCACCTCTGTTTACAATAGCCAGGAGATGGAAACAACCTAAGTGCCCATCATCGGATGAATGGATAAAGAAGATGTGGCACATATATACAATGGAATATTACTCAGCCATAAAAAGAAACGAAATTGAGCTATTTGTAATGAGGTGGATAGACCTAGAGTCTGTCATACAGAGTGAAGTAAGTCAGAAAGAAAAAGACAAGTACCATATGCTAACACATATATATGGAATTTAAGAAAAAAAAATGTCATGAAGAACCTAGGGGTAAGACAGGAATAAAGACACAGACCTACTGGAGAACGGACTTGAGGATATGGGGAGGGGGAAGGGTGAGCTGTGACAAAGCGAGAGAGAGTCATGGACATATACACACTAAGAAACGTAAGGTATATAGCTAGTGGGAAGCAGCCGCATGGCACAGGGAGATCAGCTCGGTGCTTTGTGACCGCCTGGAGGGGTGGGATAGGGAGGGTGGGAGGGAGAGAGATGCAAGAGGGAAGAGAGATGGGAACATATGTATATGTATAACTGATTCACTTTGTTATAAAGCAGAAAGTAACACACCACTGTAAAGTAATTATACCCCAATAAAGATGTTAAAAAAATAAAATAAAATGCCTATATGAAAAAAAAGAATTAAGTGAAATTAATTTTAATAAACACATTTTATTTAATTCAATATATCCAAAATATTATCATTCTGACATATACCATGATATTTCATATTTTTTCATACAAAGCTTTTGAACTTTGTATGCATTTACCATAATTAATCATACTTAATCTCATATATATTTCACATTTACAGCACATCTCAATTCCGACTAGCTACATTTCAAGTGCTCAATGGCCACATGTGGCTAGTGGCCACCAAAATGGATAGTCTAACTCTAGAGCCATATGCACACACTTAATCACTTTTACATCTGATAGTTCTATGAATAGTTGAAAACAGATGTCAACCGAGGCTAACCATTCCCAATTACTTGAACCACTCTCCATAACGCATGCTTTCGAGCCCCTTCAAGACTGAGTCTGGGCCTACAATGTTGAGACTTGGTTATATTTAAACAGTAAATACAACCATTTAAATTGAATTTAACACTATCAGAACAATTTGCCAAGTTTCTACCAATGTTGGATTATTACAAATTTCATGTAATACTTCTCCCAAGTTTTTAAGATATTTTTAAACCAACAGAAAAGTTTCAAGAATAGTACAACGAACAACTATTTACCATGCTGAACTATTTAAAAGTATTTGCAGACCATCTGTCTGCAAATTTAGACCATCATCCCTAAATATCTTAGCAAGTATCACCTAAGAAGAAAGAATAGTTTCTTGTATAGTTCTTATATTATCATTATAATACCCATGAAATTAAATATAAATATAATAGTATGTACTGTATAATCCATATATGAATTTCCTTGATTGTCCCAGTGATATCCTTTATGATTAAAAAAATTTTTTTTTGATTTAGGAACCTTGAACCAAGAATCACACATTGCATTTAGTTTTCATTCCGCTTTAGTCTCCTTTAATTCGAATTGTTTTCCTTTTTGTCTTTCAGGAGTCAAGTATTACTTACAACAAAATTTTAGTATTAAAAGTGTATTGAGAATCCAATTTCATTAGAATTAATAGGCTGACTGCTGGTTCTCTTCTTTTTCTAGCCCCACATATTTTCCCTTAAGACATTTTACTTAGGTCCCTTCATGGAAGTTACTTACAAACTCTCAAAGGAGAAAAACCCACAATGGAACACAAAATCATCTACTGTATATACCTAACTTGCTGCACTCTCTGTATTTAATTCACAATATTTTATCCATATCTCATATGTTATGTTTAAAAGAATGTTTACACCAACAATTGCAATCTGCCAGACCATCTGGATTATTTTAATAATTCTCTGTAATTTTTGACATAGTTTCTATTTTGCTATAAAAACATGGCACAACTAAAGTCTGACATATTTTACTCAAAATAAAAAAGCATTAAGATTAGTTAATTAAAATAATCATGACCATTAAAAAGTTTTTAATGAGGGTAATCCCACAAATATCCAAGAATCAAGTCCTCAAATACATTATAACCCATGCTAATAATGCTTTGCCAGTGTAGATACAGGTAATTTTTAACCACAAAATTCTATATAAACGAACAGGGATATGTTAATTAATCATAACTGTTAATCTGTTAATGAAAAGTAATGTCCTTCCAGAATACAGATGTTTTTAAACTGTAACTTAGAATGTATTGGGATATAGTCTAAGATGTATTAGAATGCTAGCTTGAGAAATAATTATAATAGAATGCCAAATCGCTTTCATCCTTTTATGATCCAAATCTTTTCTGGAATCAATGAGTTAAAGAACTGAATGTGTCATTAATTCTATCTGATTTTTTTTTTTTTTTTACACAGTACTATTACCCTTTATATGTCAGCAATTAATTATGTCTTAAGTGGCATTCTCTCAAAACCCTCTCCCCACCTCCCTTCAAATTAAACTAATCTTTTTTCATATGTCAAAGATATTTCTATGATTCAATATTCATCTTTTTAGAAAATCTGCTAAATTTATCCTACAAATTCTGAACTGGGCTTATGAACTAATTCTTACTATCTTCATCTCTCCTTGCTTTGGATCTCTTTTATTGTCTTGGTTCTTCCACAGTTACCTGAATTCACTAGGTCCCCTTCAGCTGCAGTGTCACAGGAGTTTTACTATTGTCACAAATATACATATCATAGCCATACAATTTCAGTAAAAATTATACCTCTTCCTCTGCCTTTTGCCCTTCAAACGAGCCATCCATGAAATCACCAGTAATTTTTGAAAATAATAAAGAGACTTAATGAAGAATAATGTTAGTATTTTCTAATTGTTAGAGATATCTGAAAAACCCTAGTATTATTCATCTTCTTAACTGCTGCAATGGAAATTTCAAAATACTGCTTTCTGGGCAACACTCCCCTATTATCTCAACATTGACTCAATGTTAAATGGAATCACTGATTCTATGTTAAGTTACTGTTTACAGATGTGTGCTTTATATAAGCAAATAAAGCAATAAAAACCAGTTCAGTAGTTCCCAAATTATGAAAGAACTTGTTAAACTTTTAAAACATATTTTATAGAAATCAGTTTGTACCTTCCCTATAAAAACTTGTGTGAAAGTGGTTATTAGATACCTAGGTTTACTCTTAAAAGCTTGTTTTAAATGTATGTAGCTGTATGTTACAATTCTGAACACATTTTTTCTACCCCTACCAAATCCAAGATGTCCCCGAATCATGAGAATCCAAAGTCTAAAAGACATAAAAAGACACCTACGGCTAAGGGAAAAATGATTTTGTCCAGGTACAGAGGGCACTAGGTGAGCAAAGGAAGGGTCCTCCATCTCATGGAAGTGGTAATACTTATGAAGTATGGCACATAATACATGGTCAACATCAGCAGACCATGGGTATCTGAGTACTCTGAATACTGGGGCAAGAGAGTTCTAAGTTTTTAAACTTTAAAAATATAAAAATGGTTGGTCAAACTTCCTAACATACAGTGAAGGATAGAATATAAAATATAATCATCTAATTTGATTTCTTTTAATAGTAACTTGCCTATTCTAAATCCTTTGCAATTAAGTATCATCTAGAAAGTTTCTTGATAACTTTAGTTGTTCAGAAAGACATGAAACAATACCCTTAGATTATTAGCTGTTCCTACTACCTTAAAATTAAGGCAAAGTAAATATAAATTATTGCTTTATCTTTTAAAAAATAATTATTTTGCTTTTAAGACTATACATTCTCAAAGAGTCAGATGGTAGGAGAAAAATGGGAAGACAGAAAAATTGGGTGGGAAATAAGAATGGTCTCCAAATGGTAGAGAATATAAAACACAAAAGAATTGGTGCCCTTAAGGAAACATTAAAGTGACATTATTTCCTATATTTTCAGAACTTAAATTCAAAATACTTACTGTACTTGCTCCAGAGATATGATAAATCAAAATCACAAGTTGCATCCAGCCTTTCCATTCATCTGTTTGTTCTCTATTTAACACTTTAGTCTGTGTAAAAGAATCAAAATTTGCTTTAAAATTCATCATGAAGCTATTATTTGGACAGTATACATTAAATATGTTAACATTTTTCTCATAGGATATAAAGCTAATGCTTCTTTCAAAAGAACGCTGGGGGAAAATCAGTTAAAGATTGTCATTTTATTTCTTGATAAAAGAGATAATAAAACTATTTAAAGTATAATATGAATCTGAAAATGAATATAAAAGAGACTTTAAATATTTAAGTTGATACTTATGGTTTTATATTAAGATTACTTTTAAACTATGACAGATATGTTTGTAAATCTAAAAAAATGGCATTTAATAATTTTCTTTAAGAGAATCTTAGAATTTCAGTTAGAAAAGATCTTACAGTTCTTTTATACTTTATTGTGGAAAAAAAGCTCCTTTATTATACTTTATTTTCTCTAGAATATTCCCACTGGAAATGAAGAACTGATTAATCATCCTCATATGAAAGTTATGTCTTACAATAGAATTTATTAATTCAAATAAATGACTTATAAAGGAGTTATATTAATATTCTGAGCAATTACAGTAATACTAAAATAGGAATTCAGAATATTGTGAACAGTGCCCACATTATTATATAAGTTCTAATTTGTGTGTACATGTCTGACTATATAAACATATAAATATAAAAAGTGTTTATTAGTATAATTATATGTTTTTAACTTATAAATGATAATAGTATCTCATGTTTGAAGACCATTACAAAATTGGGAGCACCTCAACTTTCTCCATCCTCAAGCAGGCAAAATGACACCAAGTCATGATATCTTTTTCACAGGTCATTATTTTCCAACTTTTCAACAATCTTTATGAAACTATGAACTTTCTCCAAACTGTTTCAAAAAAGCAACAGTTGAGTCCACTAAGTGAAGTACAGCTGCAATATTCCTTCATCCTCTTCTATATATGTAAAGGTTTGTATATTATGGCATGATTTTATTTCATTAATCTACACTTTGTAATGAGATGAAAAGGATAAGATGAACTAAAAAGAAAATGACTCTTACCTCCTTAGTATTTTCATTGTAAAATACTCCCAAAACCAAGATGTAGATAATTGGAATAAAGAAAGTTGAATGTGTATAAAATTTGTTTTCCTTCATAAATAGATTTGCACGGTCACACATATAGAAATAAGCCATGATCAGGCCAAGTTTGCAGAAAGACTGTAAAAGTATTCCTAATGGAGACACAGGCGGATTGATAATATTTTTCTTTTCTTCTCCACTTTCCAAATCAGTACAAGGCTTATTCTTCCGATGAGCGTTATGATGAATTATATAAAAAATTAAATATCCAATAATAGATAAAGTGAAAAAACAAGCAGCTAGCTTCTGTAGGAGAGTAAGAGGAGGCCGAGGTTGACAACAGGAACCATCTACAGGCTTCAAAATCCTGTTGCAATACACGTTCATAAGAATCATTGCACTCTGTGAAAAAATCAAGTTATTTCATTATTATCTTGTCAGTAATGTATTTCCCATTAGATTTTCTCCTGTGAATACTACCGTTTCAGCACTGAAACCAAAATGCTTTTGTACTTTTTGCTACCATTTCCCAAACACTGATGTAAATAATGGTATTCCTTCAATCTGTAAATAACTAGTTCAGGGTTTTTCCAACTTCTTGGGTTATTAACCGTAATGAAAAATTCATTTTATAATGTGACTCAGAACACATATATGGGAAACAATACCTATCCTTACTACTTGGAATGCATCTGACTTTTTTCCATTCTATTCTTTAAAAAAAGAAAAAAAATGCTGATTTCATGGCTGTTAATGGGCTGTGACCTTTGGTTACAAAAATACTGACAGATGTCAAGGACCAAAGAAATTTAATTAGCAGATTTTCAATACAAAAGATACCAAGATACTTAAGATAGAGTCCCAAGAATATAAAATAACGGCCACCAAAAATAATTAATTCTTAGCTAACAGTATTTATAATATGCCCTTCATTTGGTTTACAGTTTATGGACCACTTAGGATTCAAGAGTTTTAAGATTTCTAATTTTAAATGAGGTGTAGAATCTTCAACATGGTTTCATTATAATAAAAATATTCTAGGCAAGCTGTTAAGTATTTCTAGTTGAAGGTTCAGTCAAATCTAGTTTATGAAAACTGTATAGTTTAGGTACCCCTAGAACTCTTAAGATGATTATATTATTTAAGCCTAAAACATTCAAAGTACTCAGTTATTTAGAAAATCTCATTCTCTTAGCTCTGAGACTTCAGGAGACTCTGAGCCTGGAACTCTTGCAGATACTAGCCTACAAACTCCATCCCAAGGTTCTTAACCAGTTCCAGGGAGTCCACAAAGCCCTGAAAAAATATGGAGAACCGTGTGTGTGTGTGTGTATGCAGACATGCATTTTTCTTCAGGAGAGGAATACAACCATTACTTTTAATTAGATACAGGGTTATGTGATCCTCAGAAAGGTTAAGAACAACTGCTTTATAAGAAAACAATAACTCTAAGTAACATCTATTGTACTATGTGTGAAAATTTATAATTATGCAGCTCTCTTTTGTACTTAACCTAAAATCCTTTTCCACCCATCAATCTGGATTTGTTCAGTATCTACTTTGTACATTGAATCATGTTTAGGGTATCAGAACTAGAAGGAAATAATAAAAATCATTCTACATATTAAAAAAATGTGCTCTTCACAGAAGTTTTTTTTTTTTTATGGTACGCGGGCCTCTCACTGTTGTGGCCTCTCCCGTTGCGGAGCACAGGCTCCGGACGCGCAGGCTCAGCGGCCATGGCTCACAGGCCCAGCCGCTCTGCGACATGTGGGATCTTCCCGGAATGGGGCACGAACCCGTGTCCCCTGCATCGGCAGGCGGACTCTCAACCACTGCGCCACCAGGGAAGCCCTTCACAGAAGTTTAATCTTGTAAATTTAAGGTTCAAGGCTAAGAGAATATAAAGCAGTAGTTTTCAAACATGAGTGTGCTGAGAACTTATAAGCTTTATATGAAACAAGGGATATTAAGAGTAACTAGCACTCACTAAATGAAGTCGCATTTCCTCCCTTCCGTAACTTTCTCCCTTAGAGTATACTAAAACTCTCACTTATATATTCAGCTAAGTGATGGAAAGCAAAATTATTTCTAGATCTATGTTTAGATAGAATAACTGCAACTAATTAAGACTGCAATTAAATTATTTGTTACATTATAGTGACATATAGCTATAACCAATTAGATATTACAGTCTGTACTGACAGATACAAGAATTCTTACAGTTTCTCTGCTTGATTCAGGAAGATGTAAGCCATCCAAAGATTCCATGATGGTTTCTTGAGCAATTAATTTGGAAACACTGAACATCTTAACATTCGATTTAGAATTTCTGATGCTGCTATTCAAAATACTGATTGCAGCTTCATTGTAGGCATCTATCTTCTCATTAGTGATCATTTTCCTATTTTCACTTAATAGATCTTCATAAACAGGATCTGCACATGAAACATATTTTTTAAAATACCCTTAAAAATCCCTACTGGTAGAAATTATAATCATTCAAGTTAGTTAACTGCATTTCATATTTTGTTGTTAAAGTTCAGAGAATTCCAAGCACTTAATAATTCATTTTAAAATAAAGTTGGCCAAGGTTTGCAATAGATTTCCTATCTTGTATTCAATTTTTGAATCAATCCATAACCCTCTTAAAGTTAAAGAACTTTTATACCTCTTCTCTCTTAGGTACATAGCTTTCAGGAAACATTTTTATGTTCTAGCATGTCTTAAGAGTTTAAAAATTTTGGATGCTGGGTTATAGCAGGTAACTGGAGTTTAAAACTGGATTATGGAAGATGGCCTAATTAAGAATAGCAGCCAATCTTTTTTTCCTCCTGTTGCTGATTCATTTTGCAAACTTTGTTCACACAATTAGGAGGTAATATTATTAAGGATCGAGGTCTTTTATCACTTACCATAAATCATTTAAATTTAACTTTTTCCTCACTTTAGTAATAGAAAGGTTAACAATGAGTCTGTAAATGAAATAGGGATTTTGGAAGAGATTATCACCACCGTGTTGTTTCTCTCAGCTTGACATTAAACTTGGAAACAATCATAAGAGTTTCTGACAAACAACTTGAATTGCTAAAATACCCAAGGCATTTCATATTGTGCTAGGCATTAAATAATGGACATTCAATAAACTCCTGAAATGACTTGATCTAATGTCAACTTTCTCTTAAAGAATTTCATTACCAAGTATAAACTAGCTGGTTTGAATTTAAATATATTGTCGATTCCAAAGAATATTTACTTCCAATGAACCTAATATTATGAACCAGACAATTTTTTCTCTATTTCCCAATCACAATAAGTATACTTGGTAAGAAATTAAAAAATCAGAGGCAAACATCTTATTTGCCTTTAGGACTTATTCTCTTTGTTATACTCTGCAGCTGTTCTACCTGCTAAGGTTCCTTGGAAAATCTCTTTATTTATTATTAATTTTTTTTTTTACTTATTATATTTATTAGTCTGTCTATTCCTTAAGTTCAAAACAGGAAAGCAAATAGCTCAAATTTATTCTAATTTTTCAAATCTTATTTCAAAATTTATTCTCATAAAGTAGTAATTCTGCTTCTTGAAATAGAAAATAGAAACCTATACCTCAAAATATATACAAAATGTCATTTTTTCATTACTTATCCCTTACCTTGTAAGACCCAATACACATCACTAGTCTTTGCCAATTTTTCTAAAAGTGGTGCTATGGAGGTAATGTTCATTTTATATTGGGAAAGTGCTTCGTTGCTGCCATTGTGAATTTTAATAGACCACTAAGAGGAAGTAAAAATTAAACATTAATTATTTGTCACAGAAAAATTAAAGTATATCATTTCCTCTGTTGTAACAAAGGTTGTTTTAAGATAATTCCCATTCTTATTCAATATTAGAATAAAGTATGGTCAAATTATTTCATGAAATATATGAAGGCAGTTATAAAAAGCTGATATAAAATTAGACTTTCAATGTATAACATTCAAGAAGAATGTAATTTTAGATATAAAATAATATTGACATTTACCATCAAATTTCCTAAGTTCATTCAGATCTTTTAAAAAAAGTATCCATCTAATTAATAGAAATAGGAATTAAAATATAAGTATAATCAAGAATTCTATATAACATAAGTTAATTTTTTCTTAGCATGTTCTTAAGTATGAAACAAAAATCATTATGTAAGAATACAGATAATAACTTACTGTGGCAGCTCCTGCTACAACCACATGGGGCTTTGCAACAGAATCCTGAAGAAAGAAAAATCTTTATAATAGTGTTATATTCAGTTCAGGAAATTAACGCAAGTAATATCCCTTAATTTTTTCCTTTAAATTTAAGTTCTTCTTCCATTTAAATGCATTTTAATTTTCTAGGGTTCCTTATCAGATTCTTGTTACAACAAGATGGACACCCCATGCCTAAAACCTTACATGGTTATATGACTATACAGGATGGCATGAGGCTTGTATGGCTAATTCTTTGGTGTTCTTTAAAACAAAAACAAAGACAAAAAAACACTACTGAAATCTAACAGTCTGAATTCTGAGTAAACTGTGTAAAGCTCTAGTATATTATGTCATCCAATTAAAAAGTATTCTTGGAAGCCTAAAGGGTATACAGTTTAAGTGTTAAATAAAATGCAGTGCTCTAAAGAAACATGATCTTTTGGGAAAGCCAATCTAGTATGTATTTAACAGTAAACTGATAATTATTATAGACCATAATGTGGAAAAAAATGAGAAATTTGGTAGAGATCCTCGCCTAGTACAAATTATACTATTAATAATACTATCAGTTATATAGTACTTAGTAATTTACTAAGTATTTCTCTTAAATTAGCTCATTTTAATATAGATTCTTGCCACTTGTTAGATAGGCAGGAAGATATTATACATATCTTATAAAAAAAAGGCGATAGACTCAGAAAGGTTTATAGCTATTGCTGAGGCCTGGCAGGAACAAAGCCAGAACTTAAGTCTTCCAACTACTGGGTTCAATGCATCTTCCACAACATAGAACATCTGATAATATAATCACACAATCAAACAATGCACAATTGTTTCTTGTGCACAAGAAACAATTAAAAACAAGAAATCAGAAAAAGTCCAACCCATATATAAAAATAGAAATGACAGTTACTGTCTCATTATGAAGGTAAAACATGCTCAGTGGAGAAAACTATGAAAGCAGAGAAAATAACAAAATTAATCTATTTCTCGTCAGAGATATTCCAGTTTCCAGTCTAGCATGCTCCATTTTACATTGCTACTTTAGTGAAACTTTCCTCATCTGTAGGTGGCTCCCTTTCTCACTCTTCACAGTGGTTATCCCAAATCATTTTTTCCTTACACAGGTCCCTCCTGTCCTCCTCACTTTTGGCATAAAGCCTAATTCTCAAACTTCACAGAGAAAACAGAATTCATCTGGCTTGTGTGCTCTTGCCTTCCTTCCTCCATTCTTACAACTTTGTCCATATGCTCACCCAGTCTACCTTCCTCTGACAGGAGAGTAAACAAAATATGTTCCTATTCTGCTTAATGGCTAACCCATTGCTCTGCATTTATATCTCCTCCCTTTTTACTTCTGGAGCTATATCCATAAGTTATCTCCTCAGACTCCTGAATTATCCATTTCATCCTTCTCTACTCTTCTTTCTTCCTTCAATCCACAAAATGTTAAATCATCTTTATCCGCAAAAAATGCTCCTTCAATCTCGTCTCACTCTCAAATTCTTGCCGTTCACACTCCTGACCAACAGATTACTTGGAAGAGCATTCCGCTTTCACTATACTAATTTCTATATCTCTCATTTATGCCTCAACTTACCATGTTTTGATTTTGAATTAACCATCCATTAAAACTGCCCTCAGAGCCCATTAATGAACTCTGAATTGCCAAGTCCTGTAGTTTCATTCTACCCTATATAGTTCCTAAAGTGACACTATCCACTTTTTAAAACTCTTTCCTTCTCTGTGTGTGATATTAGTTATTCTTCTTCTGCTTTTCCTCTTACCCCTTTTACTACCTCCTCTAATAATCTTTTTTATAGTTCCATTTCTACACTCTCTTCTTTAATCTATACTTGCTGCCTATTCAATTATTTCTATTCAAGTCACCTCAAATATCAACTCACTCCATACCAAGACTCCCCAAATCCATCTAAGTAGCTCAGACTTAATGACTACTGTTCACCTGCAGAATTAAATCTAAATTGCTGGTTTCCTTAATTACCTATATCTGCCATTCACCTAGAAGCTCTTTGAGGAGAGGAACTCTGTTATGTTAACCAGGGTATCAACGGTGTTTAGCCTGGTGCCTAAAATATGGCAGCTGATTTATAAATATCTGTTGGATAACAGTAGAGTTGTTTAAATTCAACTTTGCTTTTATGCCTATAAGTCTATTTCAGTTCATAAGTATATCTTTCTAATCCACTGTTCTTCTAGAAATATTATCTCCTCTGTAAAGCTTTCTTAGATCTTTACTACTCTAAACCACCCTCATCCTAAGTGCCTCTATCCATGGTGCTTTCATCGTTCTTTGTGCTCAGTTCTATTGTTACCCTTCATATTATCATACCTTTATTCATAAGAAAGTCACTATCTACTAGATTGCACATTCCTCAAGGCCTGAGACTGGGGCTAATTCCCAGTCACATTCCTAATACTTAGAACAAAGCTAGTAATAGTACATACATAATAAAAATATACAAGTTTGTATTCTCAGGATCTAGCAGATTATGGAAATATTAAAAAATAAATATATAAATACATGCATACATACATACATACTCTTTGATTGAAACCAATGAACTAATCAATCTCAGGTAACTACATGGCCATCTATCCAAATAAGCTGAATCTTTCCTCTCCCCCAATAATCATAAGGAGTTTTACAACAGAATCTAAAGCTCCAAAAACTAGTGTTAGCAAATTATAAGAACAGAAGATCTGAATATGCAATATATCTCCAGGTTAGTAAATAACAAAGGCTTTTTGTGATCTTGCCTGACTTATAAATTATATTACACTGATGTTTGTTTAACTGTGAATTTCTACTACTTTAATGGATATACTTTCAGGTCCAGCACAAAGGTAAAACACATGTTTAAATCATCTGAAATATACTCATAACATTATACTTCTGGACATTTAAAAACACATCAATAAAAACAAAATTATGTGAGATCCCAATTTTCCAGAAAGTTGAATTCTAGAAGTTGTCTGCATGTTTGTTTTTTGAAAACTTAAACATTTTCTTAAAGAAACAAAGTTAAAAATGTTGACTAGGTTCTCACTGGATCCTACCAAAGTCTATTTGGTTGCCGTACTAAACACTTATTGGGAAAAGAAGCAAAGAGAAATATCATTGCAACACAAGTAATTAAGCAAAACAAGGTCAACAAAATTGAATATTGTTTTATCCATCCCAAATGCAAATACCTCTGGAAAAGAATACAGGTTTAAATAAAGGACTGATAAGGAGCTATACGGAGAGACTGTGGAAGTTCTAAAGTGGATTTGTGAGAAGTTAGGGGTTTTCTGAGGTTAACAGCATACTTGCCTTATATCTAATTTAACTCCAAACATTACGAGCCAAAACAAATTAGGCTCGACTTTTAGGTCACAAATATAATGATAAAAGGGAAGAAAACAGGATATTAAAAAAAAAAAGTTTCCTGAAGTTATCAGGACATGAGTTTGCAGAACAAAGTGGACAAATGCTCAAGAGAATGTATATAGTGCTAGAAAGATGATCTGAGTTTGAATTAACTGAGCTACAACAGTAACAGAAAGTTTTAAATCAGTAAAGTGTGGTATAAGCATAATCACCATAGGGTTAGAATGGTGATAACAGAGGCATTGGATCAAAACTTTGTTCTCTCAGTAAAGTGATAATCAACCCAGCATGGTCGAAATCAAAAAGGCTGGTATAAAGTACAGGAGAGTGGGACAGGTGAGTATGCGAGAATGAGTTTTCAAAATGTGATTGCTCAAAACCAGCAAGGCCTATATTTTCAAATACAGACCTCAGTCCACACTTTGATACACTGTTTCATAGAACCATTAACCTCTGGATGCCACAGAAAATCCTAAAAGAGAAATGTAAGAAAAGAAGTCAAAGAAAATATTGTATGCACCATTCAAAATAAACTTTAACATATCTCTTATAGAGTACTTAAAAGTAAAACACTACCTTATCTACAATATCTTCATCTCTCATCCCATTTTGGTAAGAGTCTCACAATAGTTCTCCTTATGTCCACTTTTGCTTTTCTCTAAAATATTCCCCACATTTTAGTCAGAGTAATGTTTTAAAATTTTAAATCTGATCTTGCCACACCCTTGCTTAAGTATTCAAGGACTTTCAATCAGATGCCCTGAGAATAAATTCCAAAGTCCTTAAAATTCCTAAGAAGTTGCAGGATCTGGCCTCTGCCTAGACATTCTGTCTTTTCTCCTGCCATTTTCCCCCTTGCTAAGTGTCCTTTTGGTTCTCATTCAGCTCCTGCAATGCTCTATGTGCTCCTTTTTCTCCAGGGCTTTGTTCCTGTTCCTTCTGCCTATAATGCTCATAAATTCTCCCCCTAAGCCTAACTAGCTTGAGGCCTCAGTTAAAACATTATTTCCTCAAGGAGAAAAACTACTTTTAATAATTCCTTGTTCTATACATTTCTAATGCCCCACTTTTTCCTTTTTGCTATCCTTATCCCATGTTTAATTGCACGTAGAAAACTATAATGACTCATACACTCCATTAGATCTAGGACATTGTTGTCTTGATCCCCATCTGTATTCTCAGTATCTAGAAGTCACCTGTGACTGGGAATTCAAGAAATTAATATATGTTCTTTTATGAACTTTGATCCTAAATACATACTGGTTTCAAATTAACGTACAAGATTATTTTTTCCTGGATAAAAATCTGAGAGACCAAATTTTCTCTGTTATTACACAAAATAGTGCACACATTTATGAAATTATCTTAATCTACTTATCTACTCCCAATACACTGGAACACATTTAGCATGTTCAAAGCATTAGCTGATCTGCAAATAAATTAACCAATGAATAGTTTCAACATTATAACATTTAGCTTACTGTTATATGAACTTACCACTTTAACTGATGCAGTCTTGTCTTCAAAAGGAATGTTTTCATGCTGCCATAAAAAAGGGGGAGAGTCAACAGAGCAATATTAATGTGTAGATT
The DNA here is from genome assembly GCF_005190385.1 of Monodon monoceros. NCBI lineage: Eukaryota > Metazoa > Chordata > Mammalia > Artiodactyla > Monodontidae > Monodon > Monodon monoceros. The sequence goes on from NW_021703776.1 coordinate 47,637,921, forward strand.
AACTGTATGTAAATAATTCCTCCTTTAGCTGCTTTTGTTGACTCATTTATACACCATATCCCAATTAACTGCATTCAACATGAAGGGGAAAAGACCTGCATAGACTGCCAAAAAATAAGTGATATTAAACTGTTTATATGTGATCTTCAACGTCTAAGATGTAAAGATAAAACTCCAACTATGAATAAGCAGGTATGTGAACATGCCTATGTAAATTATCTTTTTGCCAAGCTTCCCATGATTCAAATTTAATCCTAGTATTATTATCTATGGTAGAGACCGACTGCTGCCAATGTAATATGGCTAGATGTAATATGGGTCATTTCCAGGCTGAAGTTCGCAGGGCAATTCTAGTCTCTGCCTTAACCTGATACAGAGACTGATGAGGTTGAATGTCCCAAATGGTACAACTAGAAAATAGTAAAAATTCCAATAGCAAAAATCGCTGAATGACTGCATGGAGCAAAGCCCCTTGCCAAACCACCTAGGACAAGCAGTGCTAAGTATTAAGACTGTAGCATGGTTTGCTGCTGCAGCAACATCTAGTCTATTCTCACCAATATACTAGTACAGGCCCTGTCTAAACAGGAATGGACATATATGACTCTAGTTTATTGTAGATTTCACTTAGAAGACAGTAAATAGTCCAGTTGTAGAAAAAAATTAAAATCCAGAGACTACAACTTCTTGTAACTAAGTGTTCCATAAAAAGAATAAAAATCCTTTCATAGTTAAATATCCAGGATGGAACAGGGGTGGTTAATAAGAAGCTAATTCTCTTCCTAAAACCAAGGTTGAAATGTTTTCATTAATTTAACCAGGCAGTATTTGCTTTTATAATGAAATAAAGTTTGCTTTTATCAACAAGCTAAATTTTAAAATTCTTATTAGTTCTGCTTAAGCATCTTTTCCCAAAATGACTTTTTAAAAAAAAAATTTTATTGGAGTATAGTTGATTTACAATGTTGTGTTAGTTTCAGGTGTACAGCAGTGAATCAGTTATACATATACATATATCCATTCTTTTCCCACATGGGTCATTACAGAGTACTGAGTAGAGTTCCCTGTGCTATACAGCAGGTCCTTATTAGTTATCTATTTTATATATAGTAGTGTGTATATGTCAATCCCAATCTCCCAATTTATCCCTCCCCACCCTATCCCCTGGTAACCATAAGTTTGTTTTCTATATCCGTGACTCTACTTCTGTTTTGTAAATAAGTTCATTTGTACCCTTTTTCCCCAAAAGGACTCTTGAGGCCATTAATTCAACAGAACTTTAAGGTATGATATATGAAAAGAGCTTTCTTGGTCAAATAAGTCTGGGAAATACTGGGACAGAGAAAAATCATATAGGTGTTCTCCTCCTACTCCATTCTAACCTTTAACAAATTCTTAGAGAAATAGTGTGTCATGAAATTTCTTTTTCCTTTTTGCATAGCACAGTTAATTCAATCAATTCAATCTTTGTTTCCTTTATTATTTTGATATAACATTTGCTATATACAAAATAATATATCACATATATGTAAGTCACAAGGCACAGTAAAAATAAATAAGCACTTGTGAATCCATGGCACAAATCAGAATGCTACCAACACATGGAATGACCTATATGGCCCTCTCCCTCTCGAATTCCGTGCTTTGCCCAAAGAGAACAACCATCTTGAATTTTATTTTGCTTTCTTTTTTATTATACAGTTTTGTCACATGTATATGCATCTTCAAATGATATACTGTTCCGTTGTGTTGGCTTTCACTTCAACTTTTAATTTTGAAAAATTTCAGACTTCTTATAGCAAAGTTAATACCCTTTACCAATGGTTAATATTTTCTACATTAGCTTCACGTGTCTCTACGCACCACATGTATTGGGTGGGCCAAAAGGTTAGTTCAGTTTTTTCCGTTAGGTGGCTCTAGTAGCACTTAGTTGTCTTTAACTTCATTCGAAACAATTTTGTTAGATTCTATGTGACAGCTATCATATCAGCGTGCATTTAAAAAAAGATATCTAAATTGGTGAATTTTTCTGTAGCCATTTTTTTTTTTTTTTTTTGCGGTACTCGGGCCTCTCACTGTTGTGGCCACTCCCGTTGCGGAGCACAGGCTCTGGACGCACAGGCTCAGCGGCCATGGCTCAAGGGCCCAGCCGCTCGGCGGCATGTGGGATCTTCCTGGCCCGGGGCACAAACCCGTGTCCCCTGCATCAGCAGGAGGACTCTCAACCACTGCGCCACCAGGGAAGCCCCTTGTGTAGCCATTTTAACACTGAAGATGAAGAAAAAAAGCGACGTTTTTGGCATATTATGCTTCATTATTTCAAAAAGTGAAATGCAAAAAAAGATTTGTGCAGCATATGGAGAAGGTGTTGTGACTGATCAAACATGTCAAAAGTGGTTTGTGAAGTTTCATGCTGGAGATTTCTTGCTGGACGATGCTCCATGGTCAGGTAGACGAGTTGAAGTTGATAGCAATCAAATCAAAACAGTAATTGAGAACAATCAGTGTTATACCACACAGGAGATAGCTGACATACTCAAAATATCCAAATCAAGCTTTGGAAATCATTTGCACCAGCCTGGTTATATGAATCACTTTGATGTTTAGGTTCCACGTAAGTTAAGAGAAAAAGACCTTCTTTACCATATCTCTGCATGCAATTCTCTACTGAAATGTAATGAAAATGTTCTGTTTTTAAAACAAATTGTGACGGGCGATGAAAAGTGGATACTGTACAAAATGTGGAATGGAAGAGATCGTGCAGCAAGCGAAATGAACCACCACCAACCACACCAAAGGCCGGTCTTCATCCAAAGAAGGTGATATTGTGTATATGGTGGGATTGGAAGGGAGTTCTCTACGATGAGCTCCTTCGGGAAAACCAAATGATTAATTCCAACAAGTACTGCTCCCAATTAGACCAACTGAAAGTGGCACTTGACGAAAAGTGTCCAGAATTAGTCAACAGAAAAATGCATAATCTTCCATCAGGATAACACAAGATTACGTTTCTTTGATGACCTGGCAAAAACTGTTACAGCTTGGCTAGGAAGTTCTGATTCATCTGCCGTATTCACCAGACATTGCACCTTTGGATTTCCATTTATTTAGGTCTTTACAAATTCTCTTAATGGAAAAAAATTCAATTCCCGAGAAGCCTGTAAAAGGCACCTGGAACAGTTCTTTGCTCAAAAAGATAAAAAGTTTTGGGAAGATGGAATTATGAAGTTGCCTGAAAAATCGCAGAAGGTAGTGGAACAAAAGAGTGAACACACTGTTCAATAACATTCTTGGTGAAAATGAAAAATGTGTCTTTTATTTTTACTTAAAAAACCGAAGGCAGTTTTTGGCCCACTCTATACATAGTTTTTCTCCTTTGCTGAACCATATGAAAGTAAACTGCAGACATAATAACAATTTCACCCTTAAATACACATCTCCAAAGAATATGTACATTCTCTTACATAACTGCAATACTACAGTCCCACCTAAGAATTTGACATTGATATTATCTAATTTAATATACAGTGCATGTTCAACTTTCCCTAATTGCCCAATAATGTCTTCTCTATAGTTCTTATATTTTAATCTAGAATTCAATTAAAACCAGGTATTGTGTACCCGATTGGAAACAAGATGGTGGAGAAAAGGGACCTTGATCCCACCTCCTCTCACAAGAACATTAAAATCACAACTAACTGCTGAACAACCATGGATTAAAAAAAGACTGCAACCTACCAAAAAAGATATTCTACACCCAAAAACATAAAGAAGAAACCCAACAAGACAGTAGGAGAGGCACAGTCATGATATAATCAGATTCCATATCCTGGGTGGGTGACCCACAAGGAGAATAATTATATCACAGAAGTTCTCCCACAGGAATGAGAGTTCTGAGCTCCATGTCAGGCCCCCAGCCTGGGGGTCCAGCATCGAGAGGAGGAACCCCCAGAGCATTTAGCTTTGAAGGCCAGCGGGGCTTGACTGCAGTAGCTCCACAGGAATGGGGGAAACAGGGCACACACAAGGTCTTGTGAGGGCATACTTAGAGGGCACACATAAGGTCTTGTGAGCACCAGGACCCAGGGCAAAAACAGTGACTTCATAAGAGACTGGACTGGACCTACCTGCTGGTCTTGGAGGGTCTCCTGGGAGGCTTGGGCATCTGTAGCTCTCTCTGGGGTCATAAAAGCTGGTGGTATAATATTGGGGAGTGTTCCTCTACTTGAACTCTTGCTGGAGACAGACATCTTTCTTGAGTAATTAGCATCAAGACCAGGTCCCACCTAACAGCCTGTAGGCTCCAAGACTGGAACACCTTAGGCCAAACAATCAACAGGCTGGGAACACAGCCCCACTCATCAGCAGACAGGCTGCCTAAAGACTTCCTAAGCCCATAGCCACCTCTAGACATGCCCCTGCCCACCAGAGGGCCAAGACCCAGCTCCATTTACCAGTGTGCAAGCACCAGCCTCTCCCACCAGAAGTCTGCACAAACATCTAGACCAGATTAACCCACCATAAGGCAGACACCAGAAGCAAGAAAACTACGATCTGGCAGCCTGTGGAACCAAGTCTGCAAACGCAGGTCAGAACCTACCCTGAGACCAGCTGGTCACTGGACCTTGGGTAATGAGAGGGAAAGAGTACTGCTGGGACACATAGGACATCCCCTATAGGGGGCCACTTCTCCAAGGTCGAGAAACATAACTAAACTTCCCCATACATAAAAATACAAATAGAAATTTAGACAAAACGTGATGGCAGAGGAATATGTTCCAGATGAAAGAAAAAGAAAAAAACCCAGAAGAACTAAGTGATGCAAAGATAGGCAATCTACCTGCGAAAGAGTTAAGAGTAATGATTGTAAAGATCATCCAAGAAATCAGAAAAAGCATGGATATACAGAGCAAGAAGGTACAAGAAGTTTATAGCAAAGAGGCAGAAAAATATAAAGAGCAACCAAACAGAGATGAAGAATACAGTAATTTAAATGAAAAATACACTAGAAAGAATCAACAGCAGAATAAATGAGGCAGAAGAATGGATAATTAGGTAAGTGAGCTGGAAGACAGAGTGCTGGAAATCACTGCTGTGGAAAAGAAAAAAAAATGAAAAAAAAAAAAAACAAGGACAGTTTAAGAGACCTCTGGGACAATGTCAAATGCACCAACATTCACATGATAGGGGTCCCAGAAGGAGAAGAGAGAGAAAGGTCCTGAGAAAATATTTGAAGAGATAACAGCTGAAAATTTCCCTTAACATGGGAAAGGAAACAGTCACCCAAGTCCAGGAAGCACAGAGAGTCCCATATAAGATTAACCCAAGGAGGAACATTCCCAGAAACACAGTAATCAAACTGACAGAAATTGAAAACAAAGAGAAAATATTAAAAGCAACAAGGGAAAAACAACAAATAACATACAAGGGAATCCCCATAAGACTATCGGCTGATTTTTCAGCAGAAACTGTACAGGCCAGAAGGGAATGGCATGATATATTTAAAGTGATGAAAGGGAAACACCTGCAATGAAGAACACTCTACCCAGCAAAGCTCTCATTCAGATTTGATGGAGAAATCAAAAACTTTACAGACAAGCAAAAACTAAAAGAATTCAGCACCACCCAACCAGCTTTACAACAAATGCTAAAGGAATTTCTTTAGATGGAAAGAAAAGGCAACAATTAGAAACAATAAAATTATGAAATGGGAAAACTCACCAGTTAAGGCAAACATAGAGTAAAGGTAGCAAAACACCCACATGCAAATATAACACCAAAACCAGTAACTGTGAGAGAAGGAAAGTACAAATACAGGATATTTGAAATGCATTTGAAATTAAGATATCAGCAACTTAAAACAATCATGTATATATATAGACTGCTATCAAAACCTCATGATAACCACAAACCAAAAAACTGTAATAGATACACATACAAAAAAGAAAAAGGAATCCAAGCACAACACTAAGGATAGTCATCAAATCAGAAAAGGAGAGAACAAAAGAGGGAAGGAAGAAAATAGACCTATAAACACAAATCCAAAACAATGGCAATAAGAACATACATATCGATAATTACCTTAAATGTAAACAGAGTAACTGCTCCAACCAAAAGATGCAGACTGGTTGAATGGATACAAAAATAAGACCCGTATATAGGCTGTCTGAAAGAGACCCACTTCAGATGTAGAGACACACACAGAAGGAAAGCGAGGGGATGGAAAAAGGTATTCCAAACAAATGGAAATTAAAAGAAAGCTGGAGTAGCAATACTCATATCAAAGAAAATAGACTTTAAAATAAAGAATGTTACAAGAGACAAAGAAGGACAATACAGAATGATCAAGGGATCAATCCAGGAAGAAAAGATAACAATTGTAAATATATATGCACCCAACACAGGAGCACCTCAATATACAAGGCAAATGTTGACATAAAGGGAGAAATTGACAGTAACACAGTAATGGGGGGACTTTTAACACCCCACGTATGTCAATGGAAAAATCACCCAGACAGAAAATTAATAAGGAAACACAGGCCTTAAATGACACACAGACCATTGGATTTAATTGATATTTATAGAGCATCCCATCTGAAAGCAGAAGAATGCACATTCATTTCAAGTGAACATGGAACATTCTCCAGGAGAGGTCACATACTGGGCCACAAATCAAGCCTGGGTAAATGTAAGAAAACTGAAATCATAACAAGCATCTTTTCCAACCACAATGCTATGAGATTAGAAATCAACTAACAAGAAAAAAGGTATAAAAAACACAAACACGTGGAGGCTAAACAATATGCTACGAAACAACCAATGGATCACTGAAGAAAACAAAGCGGAAATCAAAAAATACCTAGAGACAAATGAAAATGAAGCCACGACGATCCAAAACCTATGGGATGCAGCAAATGCAGTTCTAAGAGGGAAGTTTATAGCAATACAAGCTTACCTCAGGAAACAAGAAAGATCTCAAATGAACAACCTAACCTTATACCTAAAGCAACTAGAGAAAGAAGAATAAACAAAACACAAAGTTAGCAGAAGGAAAGAAATCATAAAGATCAGATCAGAAATAAATGAAATAGAGATGAAAACAATAGAAAAGATCAATGAAACTAAAAGCTGGTTCTTTGAAAAGATAAACAAAATTGATAAATCTTTAGCCAGGCTCATCAAGAAAAAAAGGGAGAGGGCTCAACTCGATAAAATTAGAAATGAAAAAGGATAAGTTACAATGGATACCACAGAAATACAAAGCATCATAAAAGACTACTGAAAGCAACTATATGCCAATAAAATGGACAACCTAGAAGAAATGGACAAATTCTTAGAAAGGTACAATTTCCCAAAGCTGAACCAGGAAGAAATGGAAAATATGAACAGACCAATCACAAGCACTGAAACTGAAACTGTGACTAAAAACTCCCAACAAAATCCAGGACCAGATGGCTTCACAGGTGAATTCTATCAAACATTTAGAGAAGAGTTAACACCTATTCTTCTGCAACTCTTCCAAAAATTGCAGAGGAAGGAACACTCCCAAAACCATTCTATGAGACCACGATCACCCTGACACCAAAACCAAAGATACCACAAAAAAAGAAAATTACAGGCCAATATCACTGATGAACATAGACGCAAAAATACTTAACAAAATGCTAGCAAACTGAATCCAACAATACATTAAAAGGATCATACACCATGATCAAGTGATATTTATCCCAGGGATGCATGGACTGTCCAATATCTGCAAATCAATCAGTGTGACGCACCACATCAACAAATTTAGGAATAAAAACCATATGGTCATCTCAAGAGATGCAGAAAAAGCTTTTGATAAAATTCAACACCCATTTATGATAAAAACTCTACCGAAAATAGGCATAGACAGAACCTACCTCAACGTAATAAAGGCCTTATATGACAAACACACAGCTAACATCATACTCAATGGTGAAAAGCTGAAAGCATTTCCTCTAAGATCAGCAAACAAGACAAGGATGTCCACTCTTGCCACTTTTATTCAACATAGTTCTGGAAGTCCTAGCCACGGCAATCAGAGAAGAAAAAGAAACAAAAGGGATCCAAAATTTTTAAAAAGGCAGTAAAACTGACACCGTTTGCAAATGATGTGATACTACACATAGAAAATCCTAAAGATGCTACCAGAAAACTACTAGAGCTCATCCATGAATTTGGTAAAGTTGCAGGATACAAAATTAATACACAGAAATCTCTTGCATTCCTATGCACTAACAACAAAAGATCTGAAAAAGAAATTAAGGAAACAATCCCATTTACCATCACATCAGAAAGAATAAACCTACCTAAAGAGGCAAAACATCTGGACTTCGAAAACTGTAAGATGCTGATGAAAGAAATCGAAGATGACACAAACAGATGGAAAGATATATTGTACCATGCTCTGGGATGGGAAGAATCAACATCTTCAAAATGACTATAATACCCAAGGTAATCTACAGATTCAATGCAACCCCTATGAAATTACCATAGGCATTTTTTGCAGATCTAGAACAAAAAAATCTTAAAATTTGTATGGAAACACAAAAGACCCCGAATAGACAAAGCAATCTTGTGAAAGAAAAATGGAGTGGGAGGAATCAGGCTCCCTGATTTCAGACTATACAAAAAACTACAGTTATCAAAACAGCATGGTACTGCCACAAAACAGAAATACAGATCAATGGAACAGGCTGGAAAGCCCAGAAATAAATGCAGCATCCATGGTCAATTAATCTACGACAAAGGAGGCAAGGATATACGATAGAAAAAAGACAGTCTCTTCAGTAACTGCTGCTAGGAAAACTGGACAGCTACATGTTAAAGAATGAAATTAGCACATTCTCTAACACCAAACACAAAAGTAAACTTAAAGTGGATTAAAGAACTAAACGTAAGACCGGATACTAATAGGTCTTAGAGGAAAACATAGGCAGAACACTCTTTGACATAAAGTGCAGCAATATCTTTTGGATTTACCTCCTAGAGTAATGAAAACAAAAATAAACAAATGGGACCTAATTAAACTTAAACGCTTTTGCACAGCAAAGGAAACCATAAACAAAATAAAAAGACAACACACAGAATGGGAGAAAATATTTGCAAATGATGCAACGGACAAGGAATTAACCTCCAAAATATACAAACAGCTCATGCACCTCAATATAAAAAAAAAAATAACCCAATCAAAAAATGGGCAGAAGATCTAAATAGACATTTCTCCAAAGATATATGGATGGCCAAAAAGCACATGAAAAGATGCTCAACATTGCTAATTGTTAGAGAAGTGCAAATCAAAACTACAATGAGGTATCACCTCACACCCGTCAGAATGGCCATCATCAAAAACTTTACAAACAATAAATGCTGGAGAACATGTGGAGAAAATGGAACCCTCTTATACTGTTGGTGGGAATGTAATTTGGTACAGCCACTATGGAGAACAGTATGGAGGTTCCTTAAAAAACTAAAAATAGAGCTACCATATGATCCAGCAATCCCACTCCTGGGCATATATCCGGAGAAAACCATAATTTGTAAAGATACATGCACCCAGTGTTCATTGTAGCACTATTTCCAATAGCCAAGACATGGAAGCAACCTAAATGTCCACTGACAAAGCAGTAGATAAAGAAGATGTGGTACATATATTCAATAGAATATTACTCAGCCATAAAAAACAATGAAATAATGCCATTTGCAGCAACATGGATGGACCTAGAGATTAGTATTCTAAGTGATGTGAACCAAAGACAAATATCATACGATATCACTTACATGTGGAATTAAAAAAGTGATACAAATGAACTTATATACAAAACAGAAATAGACCCACAGGCATAGAAAACAGACTTAATGTTACCAAAGGAAAAAGTGGGGGGAGGGATAAATTAGGAGTTTGGGATTAACATATACACAGTACTATATATAAAATAGATAACCAACAAGAACCTACTGTATAGCACAGAGAACTATACGCAGTATTGTTTAATAACCTATAATGTAAAAGAATTCTGAAAAAGAATATATATATTCACTTTGCTATACACCTGAAACTTACACAACATTGTAAATCAACTATACTTCAATAAAAAAGAAAAGAAAAAACAACAGGTATTGCATTTAGTTGTCATGTCTCTTTAGTTTCATTTTATATATCAATTTATTTTATCAATACACATCAAATATTATATTCGTTATTTTTTTAGAATCTAGGTTAATTGATACAATGCACCAAATCTAGATTATAAACAGCACTGATAGTTACCCTGTTGAACATCTCTTTACATGAGTCACTTTCTGTAATAGTTCTAAATGTTCATAGACTATACAAATGTTCACCTCACATAATAACGCAAATTATTTTTTGAAGTGTTTGTAACAATGTACCCTCACTAGTGGTTTGAGACACAGCCTCTCTAATACATCTTGTTAGGCTTCATATTTTTTGCCATTGTCAAACTTAATTTTGCCACTAAAGTAGGTATAAAATGCTATCTCACTATGGTCTTAATTTGCATTTCCCCTATTGCTAATGAGGTTAAACATCTTTTAGATTTACACTGGGATTTATATTTCCTCTTCTGTGAAATGCCTGATCATGCCTTTCCTCTTTTTATTCTACTGGGTTGTCTTTTTTATTAATTGGTTCCTTTTATCTCTTGGATATATGCAACAAATATCGTCTCCCAGTTTATAGTTGTCTTTTTCCTTTAAGGTATCTTTTTTTTTTTTTTTTTTTTTTTTTTGCAGTACGCAGGCCTCTCACTGTTGTGGTCTCTCCCGTTGCGGAGCACAGGTTCTGGACGCGCAGGCTCAGTGGCCATGGCTCACGGGCCCAGCCGCTCTGCGGCATGTGGGATCTTCCTGGACTGGGGCACGAACCCATGTCCCCCGCATCGGCAGGCGGACTCTCAACCACTGCGCCACCAGGGAAGCCCTAAGGTATCTTTTGATGAACACATAAAGAACGTGAATCCCGCATTCATCTTTTATTTTACGGTTAGCATTTTTTGTTTCTTATGTATGAAACTTATCCCTACCTGAGGTACCAAAGATATTCTATATTTTTTTCTAAAGGTTTCAAAGTTTTGACTTTCACATTTAAGTCTAAATTCACCTAGAAATGATTATACTTGATGGTGTGAGGTAAGGGTCCAATTTCACTTTTTTCCATTATATAACCAATTGACTCAGCATCATTAATTGAAAGACTTTCCTATCCCTATGGATCTTCAATGGCATATCTGTTAAGTTTTTTTTGTATATGACTGTGTCTATTTTAGAGTTGTATATTCTGCTCCATTGATTTCTTTGTTTAGCTCTCCCAATACCACATTTTCTTAATTAAAAGATGTCTAGTTAAAATAGGTCTTGATATTGGAGAAGTCCTTTCTACCTTGTTCTTTAGATCTCTTGCAGTTATTTTTGGTCCACTGCCCTCCATATAAAATTTGGAATGAACTGGTAAAGTTCTACAACAAATCCTGTTAGAATTTTTTGAACCTATAGATTAATTGGAGAATAACTGACATGTTTACAATATTGAGTCTTCCCATTCCAGAATACAGTACATAACTTCCATTTAATTATATTTAAATTGCCTTTTAATAAAATTTCATGAGTTTTCTGCATATACACCTTCCTTAGTTACTATGTTTATTCCTATGTACTATGTGCTTTTTATTATTGCACACAGTATATTTTAAATAACATTTTTGAACTCTATATTCCTGACAAGTAGATATGCAATTAATTTTTAACAGCTTTATTGAATTACAATTAATTTTCATATATTTACCTTATAATCAGCTATATTATTAAAATTTTTATTACATCTAGTAAATTTTCTATAGATTCTTTGGGATTTTCTGTGTAGATAACTGTATTATAAAATATCAAGTTTATTTCTTTCTAATCCTTACATCTTTATCTTTCTTTGGCTAAGGATCTCTAATACAATATTGAACTGAAGCAGCAATAATGGACTTCCTTGTTTTCTTCCTGAGTTTAATGGAAATGTGTCTAGCATTTTACCATTGGAACATTTACTGGAGGATTCTAGAATTTTTATCAGAATAAGTTAGAATACAAAGGAACTTACCTAACAGAGAGAGAATGATACCAATTCTCTGATATTGTCAGGACTTGGTTAATGGCCCAATATGGGATCAAAAAGATTTCATGTGTGCTTTGAAAAAATATATTCTCTGATATCTTAGTGTATATCTTAAGTATTGAACTATAAGTTCGTAAAATCAGCATATTAAGTCTACTCTATGTTTACTTATTTGCTTGCACTATTATTAATTGCATGAGCAGTGAGTAATTCTCCCACTGTGGTAGAGAATCTGTCAACTCACTGTAATCATATTAACTTTTGCTTTATATATTTTAGGGCTAATTTATTAAATGCCTACAATTCAAAATCTTCCTAGTGATTTGAATCTTTTGTCACTAAAAAGTATCCCCAATAATGCTTTTGCCTCTTAATCTATTTTGTCTTTTATTAATACAACTTATCTTTTTAATAAATATTTGTCTGGTAAATCTCTTCTCATTTTAAATTAAATCCTTCCTATGTCCTTTTGTTTTAGGTATCTTTTTAAGCAGCAGAAAATTCTTTTTAAAATCAATCTGAAAATCTGTGTTTAGCTGACAAGTTTAGACTACTTACATTTATTTTGATTATAAATGTTTCTATTATCTTACTTTTTGATTTCTAGCTCCCTAACACATACACATATTTTTACATACATATGAAATGTAAACACTGATTTTTACGTGTACATATAAATGTTCATATATATATGTATGTGTGTGTATCGGAGTATATATATGCATGTGTGCATGTGTACGTACATGTGTGCATTATATTTGGTATTAGATGAGTTTGGTTTTAATTTTTTTCTTCTTCTGGTTTGGAATTACCCACCTTAATTCTATCCTTTTAGTCCTTGCCCTTGGACTAAAGGGCATCATTAACTTAAGTTCTAAAGTAAGATAATACCTGGGGACTTCCCTGGTGGTCCAGTGGTAAAGAATCTGTCTTCCAATGCAGGGGATGCGGGTTGGACCCCTGGTCAGGGAACTAAGATCCCACATGCCATAGGGCAAGTAAGCCTGCGTGCCACAACTACTGAGCCCATACGCTCTGGAGACCGTGCGCCACAACTAGAGAGAAGCCCGCGCACCACAACTAGAGAAAAGCCCATGTGTTACAAGGAAGAGCCTGTGCACCACAAGGAAGAGCCCATGCACCACAAAAAAAGACCCTGCGTTCTGCAATGAAGATCCCACACGCCACAACGAAGACCTGATGCAGCCAAAAATAAAAAAATAAAATAAAACATTAAAGTGTATTGTGTAGTTTGTTGATGAATTAAAAAAAAAGTAAAATAATACCTTAAATAGTAAAGAGGACATTAGAACACTTTAATTGTGGTCATCTCTCTCTGATTTATATGCTATTGTACTGTCTTTTTGTAAAGTGTAAAAAGACATTATTATTTTACACAGACACTGTTTAGATTTATATACAAGTTTACTATTTTCTTTAACCATTGTTTCAGATCATTTTTTTTCTGAATTATTTCTCTCCTTCTTGAAGTTTATTCTTTAGAAAACCCTTTAATATAAGTTTAATGTGGCAGCAAACCCTCATAGTTTTTGTTTATCTGAAAAATGTCCTATATTTCAAGAACAGAGGAATCTGTATGCTAGGGATACAATTCTAGGTTGAAACTTACGTTCTATCAGAACTTTAAAGTTATTAGTCTACTGTCCTCTGGCTCCCAATATTACTATTGATAAATATGCTGGCTCAAAGCTTAGTTTTCTACATATAGGGTATTGCAGCCACTGGCATCTGTCTTTAGGGCAACCTGAATCTCTATTGCACGCCTACTGTTATTGTTCCCATCTCTGGTTTTGCCTCACAGTTTGTTCCTTTTTGGGGGTGTGTCTCCCATTTAGAAATACATCAACAAGTATTTTTTTAATCTAGGATCTAGTTGGTTTGAAGTAGAAGAGGCCCCCAGAGTATCTACCTTGCCCTCTGGCTGGAAGTAACACAAACAGGTTTCTTTACAGCAAGACTTTTCAAGTTTTTAATATCCTAGCCTAAATTAAAACCATCTAAGAGGGGGATATGATATCTGGCTCTGCCCAAACTTATTTGACCAGAACTTCATACAGAACTAGTCTTTCACAAAATATAATTTGAAAAAAGAAAATCCTGCTCTAAAGCTTCCTTTTTAAAAAATTTGCCCCAATACAGAAAAGAAATAAATTCAAAAAAATATTATCTTCAATACTCCTATTTCACCTAAAGAATCCCATTACCAAGGCTAAAAAAAAAAAAAAAAAATTAACTTCACAACATGCCAGGCACAAGAAACATATTCAAAAAATAATGATGATACACAATCTCTGTCCTCAAGGTGTTCAGAGACAAGAGAATAAGTAAAATACAATTTGGCAAATGTTCCACTATCAGTTTAATCTAAATAGTTTCACAATAACTGTCTCTTTAAGACTGTGACAAACTGTCTTTGTTTCTTTTTAAAATGCATATAAAATAACATGTATCTTGTCTGATAATTGTGGGATAACTAGAAACCGCTAAAAAATAAAAATTGGAAACATAGAGCTCAGAAACAATGTACCATATTGTACCTACTTTTGGCTATAGACTAAACCATTACAGATTTTTTTCAACTAACTGTTGCCAAATACATTATTCCAATTTTCAAGAGTCACACTATTCTAGGCCTAGAAATACTAAAAATGTTTTTTTAAATCAGACACCTGTTTTTTAAATGTTTACTAAGTTTTTTACTTTAAACTGTAAGAATCTCAGGTCATTAAATAGTTTCAACTCTTCTGTATAATTTTGTATGTATAAATACAAGTGGAAAATACATTTATAGATACCAAATAAAATGAAAGGTTGACTTTGTTATTTTCTATTATTCAGCTTTAAAATCTATACTAGCTTTTCCTGGTAGACAAAATCTCTAATAGCCTATAGACTCTTCTCACAAGGAGTAGTTCCTAAAGACTTAGTATCCATTACCATCATCACTGTGAAACTAGCTACTTAAGCTGTTAAGTCCCTGATTTTTCAACTCCTTGCCGCTAGGCAAGTTGATGTGTACAGATAGATTTTCATCATAAATTCATGAGATATTACCCCTACAATTCTGAACTTTTTGTACTTTACTTTTTTCTTCTTGCCATTACCCACTCCCAACCACATGCAACTGAAGGCAGGGATTAGAACCTTAGATCACTTAAAAATGTACAAACAGAAAGATATGATGAGATAATTCCCCCAAAATTAACTAATTAACAAACTGATTAACAGAAAGATGTTCATCCTTGTTAGCTTTTAAAAAAAGACATATTTTTAAAATGAGAAATTAAGAAGAGCAGAAATTTGTTACACTGTCATTTTAACTATATAGCATGAATGCCTAGTGCCAGAAAGGTTACAGAAAATTAGGTCCCAATGTACATTGCTACTTACAGTATAGATTGAAACAGTTTAACAATATAATCAATAATTTTAAAAGCATTTATATTCTTTAAACTAGTATTTGCATTGTAAAGATTCCGTCCTAAGGAAATAATTTAAAAAGCAAAGTTTTCACACAAAAATGTAATAAAAATGTCCATTTTTAAATTGTAAAATAAAAAAAATTAGAAAACTACAAAAAGTTAAGAAAAGGGAAGATTATATAAAATCACATTATATCCATTCAATAATATGTTGCCATTATGAAGATGCGTACATTGATTGTATAATATGGTAAACTGTGATAAGTGCTGGGGATAGAAGCAAGATATAAAATTGTACATGCTAAACTATTACAATTTTGTTTCCAAAAGAGTCTGAAAAGAAATATGTCAAAATATTAAAAGGAGGATAAGGGATATTTCTTCTTTGTTCTTTCTACAATTTTTTGAAAAGGTTTCCATGGAAAGAATTTTAATATTTCTGAAAATGAAAAGTTTAAGGCAATGAAAAGCTTGCCAATACCTTACCCACCACTTCTTTTTCTTATGTTCCCCATTATGGCAAATTGTCATATGGCAAATTGTTTTCCCCCTCCACCTTTCCTGAAACCAAAGTAAAATTTTATAGTTCCTTTTGTTAATGTGAAAGGGCACATTCCTCCTATAACTATTCAGTTGGCTAACTTCTAAAACAATACGCTAATGAAATGAATAGACAAAATTTACCTTATTTCCTTCTTCTTTAAATTGGGGATTAATTATTTTTACAAAAGAGTAAAACAACTGACGAATTCTGGAATCTCCAATAAATGCAATATGTTTATCTACAAGGCAGTTCTTCGCTTCACTGAAATCAACAAAGACATCAATTAGAATAAGGAAAATCAGCATACTGGCACTTTTCAAAGCACATAATTTGTGAAGAAAGTAGTATAGCATTATTACATACACAGTTATGTTGCTTTAGAAATAGGTGGCCAGGTTTAACCTACCAGTCCGTGTATGATCGACTAACTCTCAATAATAACAGCCCTCATCTAATAAGTGTTTCAGATGTACTCTAACCATAGTAAGTGCTTTATATCCGTTGTCTCAGAATAACTCCATGAGGTAGCTATCCAAGTCCCAAAGCAAGAGTCCTTCATTCACGGGCAATTGCCCTGGGCCTGGTTATCTCTCACCTGAGAAAAAGCAGATTGGTCCAAAGCTTTCCCTAATGCTTTAGAGCGAGAATATTCCTTTGGACTCACCCCTAACTCCTACCCTGTCAGCAATTCTCTACCATCACATAGAGAGGTACCATCTATCACTTTCCCTGATTCACCAACACTTTTCTAGCAGATATTAAGACCCATCTTAGAAAAGAAAACAAACAACAAAATGAAGAAACTACCTGATTTTGTACTTATGCATCATACAGCTGTGAGGTTGCCAAACTTTCTCTCCAAGAAATCTGCCACTTGAGAGAAGGTATTCACATGAATCATTTCCTATAGTAATTAAACACAATAATGTTGTAAACAATAGTTAAATTCTTATATGTTGGTTATTTGACCCCATTTAAGCCTTTGAGATGAGGGAGTACAGAGTTTTCTATACTTCACTATACCCTCTAGGTACATATCACTCATCCATGAGAAGCAAATATTAATATATTATTCAAGAGGATAAGAGCCACTAATGACAGATACTTTACCTAGAAAATACTTCATCCCCAAAGCTACATTCACTGCTTTGGTAGTTCCTTCTGCTTCAGGTTTTCCTTCCAAGGACATCACCTTGCCTCAAACTAGCCTTTTTATCTGTTTATCACTCCTACTTCTAGTTGGGAAAGAAAAGTTTAAGGGATAAAAGAGAAGACTTTGGAAATGACTTCCTATTCGGCTATTATAGTACTCAGTGCATTAGTATATCTGGAAACCTAGTAAATACTGAAGTATTTTATAAATCTACTCCCTAATTTTCACAGCTTCCCTGGAAGTAGGGTATCCCTATTCTGTAAATGTGCAAAGGAAGACTTATGCAAGAACTTCGGAAAAAGCTCAATAAAATTTCATCCTTTTGCAATCTCACAAAGATAAGACTTAAAACTATGTTAGTCAAATGGTGGCTGAAGATACACATGATCAGTACCAGTAATGAATGCTGTTGTTAATATTTAGCCCCTCCACTTCTCTCGATTGTCTCTTGCCTCCGTTAGGATGACCAACCAACTCCTCCCAGTGTGGTTGGGACTGCCACAGTTTTAAACAGAAAATTCCACATCTGCAAAACCCCTCAGTCCTGTGTAAACTGGGACAGATGGCTACCCTGCTTCCTTTGGCCATTTTACCGTACATTAGCTTAATGTACATGGTCAATGTACGTGGTTAAAAAGGGGATTGGAGACATTAAAAAAGTTCAAATATGTCAAATGGATGAGGGAAAAACGAGATGTGTACATTAACTGTGGGGTTATGATAAAATACATGTGTTTTTAAATTTGATCTCTAGTTCTTTATTAACAGTCAACAGCGATCTCTATTTGTTTTACAAATAGTTAAGGTCAGGATAGGGCATCTGGTAAAAATACTACAGAACAAAATGGTGGGGGTAGGGAAGACCCAAAGATTTTTAAAGTAGAAGAACACATCTCTTTTCTCAATCCAGTTATCCATTTATCTGGTCAACATACAGATAACGGTGATACAAATACAAGACAGGTATGCATAAATAATGAAAGTGTTGATACCACAGTGTCATAAATTCTAAAACAGAACAGGAAGGAAAAGTGAAAATACTGCATTATTCTGTTGGTGAAAAACTGGATAAGGAAGTAGAATACCAATTATTACATTTTTGCAGTTACATATGTAGCCTGAGCAGTTTTTCCTGTATTTGAAAGATTTTTTAATAACATCTAAGGAAACTATAAATAATCAGTTCTTAATTCTTTCCAATTCTTAAAAACTAATTCTAGTTCTAAAAAATTACGCTATATAATAAAGGAGGAGTAAAAAAAAAAGGACTAAAGGAACACACAATTATTTCCTAAAAACAGCACTCCTGCTGCATTCTTTTATAATGGCCATATAATAAAATCCTATTAAAAATCTAGTAAATATTTAAAATTAGGATGAAAATTCCATATTTATAGCACTTCTACCTCTTTAAATACATCTATTAAACTAAGTGAAAAGTTAGTAACCCATCTATTTTCTAAAAAAGTTATATGAAGTTGTAAATAACTGGTATTAATTCTGTGAAGTTTTTCTTCCTTTACTTTCTTCTTTATCCCTTCCTTTTTTTTTTTTTTTTTTTGGTGGTGTTGTTACTTGATTTTTGTTTTTTAATAGAAGCCTAAACAGGAACACACCTTGATCAGTCTTCAGTGTGTGGGACTATACTCTTTGTTAACCATGTCTATGGGTTATGAATATGATTTTGTGGAGACTGAAGTACCATACCAACATCTTAAAATAACCAATTTTCTCCACCAGAAAATGTGTTTTAAAATGCCAAACTCTTCTTCCTCTCTTCAATATTAATACTCAGACATTATTTTTCAGTAGTTCAGCTAGTAGAAAACAAAAGCTCTAATCTCAAGAACCCACATTAGAAAAACCTGATAGCAAAACAGATTTGCAGTTGTCACTAACCAAAAGACACTATAAACACAGTACTGTAGAGACTACTAGTCTTTCCAGGGAAGAAGTTCTTAACCTGGTAATGAATGCTAGTTAATGGTGACTCTTCATATTTTATACTGCAAATTAAAAAAAAAATAATCCTTGTATCTGAAATTAATATTCTCTGTATCACATCAGTTAAGGTCCATTCAAAAGACAGAAACTACACCAGCTATTTTAATAGAGAGAATGTAATATGACGAACTGTTAGGAAAGTAAAAGAATTGCTAATTAGATAACTGACAAGGCAAGAGGAGACTGGCTTTTATATATTTGTCAGCAAAATAATGAAAGTAGCAGTAATAATACTATTATTATCTGATTTTAAAAAATTAACCGGATCTAAGAAAAGAAAACTCCACAAAATTCCATACTCTAAAACTAGTTCTCTTTTCCTGGGAAGGAAATATTTTTAAAATCAAATCACTAAATGTAAATCTAAATGTTAAAATAAGTTAATGTGCCACATTTTTATTATGTATACTAACTACATGTAAACATCTGCTAGCACATTATTTTCCTTTCAAAATTTACCCAGAAGCACCCCAAACAAAAGAAAAAAAAAAACAAAATGCAGTCATTATTTTCAATTGCTTCATATAATTTTGATAGCTACTTTAATACAACCAGCGTGAAATGAAAGTTGCCAAGTGCTCAGATAAATCAAGCTAAGAACACAATTAAAAAAAAAAAAAGCAACTAAAGGGATAGAATTATCTACTTCAGCTATCTCCAATACAAAGATTATCTAGATGAATAGCTGTCTTCCTCTTCATTCTGTTATCTTAAGCATAAGCATTCTGGTTTGTCAACCTAAAGTCTCAGGTTTTCATGCATGATTTTTCTATAATAGAAAAATACTAAGAGCAAACAAAATAAAAAGACAAACAAGTTTTAAAAAAACTGAAAAACAAAACAGAACTAAAGAAAACATCTGATGTGCTAAATAAACCGTAGCTTTTATTTTCCTTTGAATAGAATACCTCTGGCACGTTGAAACTTTAGACTTAATCATCCTGCCAAGGCTGTGCGTTTCTTACTATCCACCATGAAAATACCAGATCATAGAGTTTACAATATGATCTGCAGAATATTTTATTTGCCTAAAATTCAGCAAGTTATACTTTCGTCTGTGCTGAAAAATCACAATTTACATTTTTCTTTAGATAAGCTAGGAGTGCCTCATTACAAGTTGTGTCATGTAGATCAGGATCTTTCTAGCAGTCAAAGAAAGAAAAGGCTGAGAGACCTAGAGCTACTTCTTTCTTGCTTTAACTTCTGAAGTTTTGAACTTATTTTTCTCCAAAACATGCAATAATATTTAACATTTAATATCCCTAGTGGTAGAAAGGAATTAGATTAGAATTAGATTTCAACAAAATTAAGACGTTTGAAGCAAGTTAACTCTATTAAAAAATTCAAATTCATCTAGGTTGGAACTACCCTTAAGGCTACAGATACTGGCTTCTTGTCACAGAAATGATGTTTTTAGTCTGTAATCACAATATTAATGGACATTTTGTGATTCAGTAATGTTAAAATTTAGAAAAAATAAAATTAAAAGAATATTTTTTAAAAGGTCATTCTATTTTGTGAAAATAATATTAAGAATGCAACCCCCCCCCACAAAACTCTACCTTCTAAAGTTGAGATCAGAACATGCTATTAGAACACGAAATTAAATTAAAACCAAAAGAACGAAATGCAAGGAGGAAAAGAGAAGGAAATAAGGACTTTGAAAATCTATTTATTCAATAAGTGTTTATGGAGTTCCTACCGTGTGTTAAGCTCTGATGATTTAAAAGATGAATAAAATACCCTTGGAAGCTCAAAGTTTGTGTGGGGCTGTCAGATACAAATTATTATAATACAAAATGATAAGGGTGTACTAGTTACTGTAGAAACACTGAATTCCTAATTCCTACTTCTGTGCTGGTAACATCCGAACCAGGACTTGAAAGAAAAATCTGTACTTTCTTTCAAGGAGAGAGACAGGTCACTGCAGGCAGAGAAAATCAGACATCTATGAGATATGCAAAAGGGCAAAGCATATTTGGACTGTGAGCCTGGAGTTCTGGAAGAAGGAGAAAAGATAAACATAGGTAATAAAAAGTAAGCTTTACACACGCAACTTTTAGAAAATCACCATTTACTGGAGAAAGGATAAGAAAACTCTTGTCTGGCACTGTGAGGCTGAATTGGTATTTTTAAATGGTTTAACCCACGTCCCACTGGAAAATGCTTTCTCACTCCACCTTTTATACATCACCACTGTCTAAGAGGCTCTGAGAAAGGCAGAATATAACATAATGACATGAGGCAGACTAACTGGGTTTTAAATCCTAGCTCAGTCAGACTAACTGTATCTTTAGGCAACTTAACCTCTCATGCCTCATTTTTAAAATGTAAAAAAAAAAAAAAAAAAAGGTTAAAATGTAAATAATACTGTAATTAGCTGAATCTAAGACCACTGATTATAAAATACACCATTATTTTAGATAACAGTAGGAAAAAATGTTATCAATTAAACTTTGACATGCAATCAAAGTTTTAAAAACTCATCTTGATTACAGAGATACTACAAAAGGTGGGGGAAAGAAGAGGGGAGGATGAAATCTGGTAATTGTATCTACCTCATTGACTGGTTGTAAAGACAAAATGAGTTAAAAGATGTAAAACCTTTAGTAGAAGAGCACCCGGCATATAATAAGTGCTCAATGATAGCATGTAGTTTTGCCAAGCCTTACTTCCTGTAGTGTGTAATGTTTTACTTTCTGCAGTTCGTAAAGCAAGAGATACTGAATATGTGTATTCCAACTGCATTCAGTCTACCTTGCCTGAGGCAAACTCATAAGCATGTATTGAAGATTTTAATATATAGCCTAAACCTCTATATCTAATATAAGGTCCTTTCTTATTCTAAAGATTTATGATACTATGATTCAAGCGTATGGTTATCCTTGTGTGAAAGGCACTGCATCTGACTCAGTTTCACACTGCCAAAGCATGAGGTTGGCTAAAAAGTGCCTGGTAAGATCGTTATTTTTCCCAAACTGTCTCTGGCTCAAGTTCTTGACATTCAGTATGGGCATGTACACACACCAGGTGTACTGCTTCACACTCAAGACACTAAAGCACCTACGAAAGCTGATGACTAGCTTCTGGAGGAGGCTTTATAAACAATCCCAGATTGCTACACTGACTCATAAGTTTCCATCTGACATTCTATTTTCCCTGCTAATGAGAGAACTTGAAAGGATGAAATAATTAGGGTCCAAGCTTATCAAAAGATAAAAGCACAGTTTTAAAAAGGGAGGTGAGGGGCACTAGATGTTTACATTTAGGACCATAGCATCCCAGTTATAAAATTTATCTCCACTACCACATACATAAAATTGAGTTAGATTACTGTCGTCTTATACCAAAATAGCATAAAATGATAGCAGTCAGAAAATTTTCTTTATAATTACCACAAATTAATGCATCAAATTGCTAGTTTTATTTTGTGTATATAAGTGTTGGACTTGTTACAGCAACTGCAGATGAAACAAAGTCTTACCAGGTCATGTGGCGGTGATCTATAGGAGGCTGGAGGAGAAAGGCCAAAAGGGTATAAATAATTTATCTTTTTCAATCGATTTAGTGTATTTATATAAAGGGCTATTCATCCACTATGGTACTAGAGTATAAGAATTTTAATTCTCAAGCATTGCAGAAACAAAACAGCAGAATTGATCAAAATGTCCTTCACTTTGAAAGACTCCCTAAAATGAGAAGAGTTCAGATTCCAGTGGCCTCTTTACTGGATATTTTGCCAAAGTAGGTGTGAAGTTAAACTGGAAATGCGTTAAATGCGCACCTGTTACACATTACATCTTGACCAATTAATCTCACAATCACCAAGAGCTGTCCAGATAATGGCTTCGATAATACTAAGAGCCACAAATAAAAGATCCTATCGTTATTAATTTCCCTCAGCCTGTCAAACTCTAACCTAGTAGCATTTTTACAGAGAAAATGAAGAAAAAAATCAATCAACACGGACAAGTAAATGCCCCTTATGACTGAAGAATAATTCGTTCTGAAACAAGGAGGTCGTATTTCCTTTTCCTCTTTACACCAGTCTCAAAACCCACACCGAAGACCTCCTCTCAAACTGCTTCCAACTTGTTTTCATAGCCCAACTCAACTCCTGTCAACCTGTAACTTCTTTTCAAATATCTGCCCCAGTGGCTTTACTTTGTAAAAAGTGTGCAACCAGAACGCTTTAAACGCTTCTGAATCACAAAGCCTGGGTGACACCTCCTCCACTTGGCCAAGAGCATCTTTTGCCAGCTGTCACCCGGCGGCAAAGGAAAATGGGGCGGCCCATACCGCTGTCAAACAGCTTGGCCCCGCTGTTCCAGGGCAGAGGCCGAATAAAACAAAAGCTAAAAAGCTGATCCCCTAGGATGCAGAATGGGTGACCCTACTTGGGGCGGAGGTGCCCCATTGCAGGGCGGCCTTGGCCTTCACGCGCCCGGGGGTGGCCCCGGAGGGCCGCCTGCACGCCTCCTGCACGCGAGCCCCGGGCCTGGCGCGTCTCCCCCGGCGCAGCCCGCGCAGGAGCCGGGACCCCAGCAGCCACTGGGCTAGGCCCGGGTAAGCGCCCCCGTCCGCAGCGCAGGCTGCTCGTGGGGCGCAGGACCATGGGCTCTCTACCCGTGGCCGCCTGTACTGGGGTCCGCTCGGTCAGTCGGGGACGCCTGGCCCGCCGCCCGGGCCACCTGGGGGCACCTCCTCCCCCGCGGGCTGGGCGCGCCGGCGGGCGGCCGCATGAGCGTGGGCGTGTGTCGGGCGAGGGGGGCTGCCTCCAGCCTCCGCGTCGCCTCCTCCCCCAGCCGGCCCGGGCAGGGGGAGGGCCCGCTCACCTCGGTAGCGGCGGGAGGCGAGGTGGCACAGTGCGAGCAGCAGCACGGCCACCAGCGCCAGCACCTTGGCGCTCCTCACGCTGAAGTAGTGGTTGATCTCCCGCTTGCCCAGGTTGTAGGCCAGAGCCGCCATCTTGGTTCCTCCATGACAACAGCGCGCGGCGGAGCGGGGAAGGGGCGCCGCACAGGGGCAGCACTGGAGCTGCCGCCGCCGCAGCAGCCAGGCGAGGAGCGGCCGCCAGTCCCCGCGGCCGCCACCCGCGCCGCCCGCCGGGGAGCCTGACCCCGCGGTGCCCCCGGCCTCTACCTGCCCCTCCTCGGCCGCGACCGCTTCAGCGGCCTCCCCCCAGCCCCGCCGCCGCTGCTCCGCCGTGCCGTTTCCCCAGGCGCCCTGGACGCCTGTCTCCTCCCCTTCCTCCTCCTCCCCTTTAGCCTCCTGTCTTAATAGCGGCTGCGCCTGCGAGGGGGGGTCCGGATGCCGGGTGCTCCGGGGTCACGGGTCCCAGACGGACCTCCGGGGTCACCGGGTCACGGGCGGCGGCAGTGGCGGCAGAGAGATGGGGATGTAAGGAGAGGGGAGCAGTGTTCCACCCCGACCCGAGCGCGAGCCTGGGGCTTCAATTAGCTTACTGGCCGCTACCTGAGCCCAGGTGGGGGCAATATAAGTACTGTTCCGGAAGACAAGTACACATCACTCCACTGCCTCCTTCCGTAACGCGCCTTTTCATGAGCTTTCTACTTCCCGAACCTGCCCAGCAGGATGCGAAGGCCACCCCAGTGTCACCGGGGCTTATCGTAAGGCTATCTGGTCAGTCTGGCTGCCCCCCAGGCTTGCCAAGTGTAGAGACTGCTGGTAGCCTTAGCACCCAACCCACGGGTAAGACCAGTCTTAACTCGTTGCTTTGAAGCCCATTTCTCTTGCAACTTGAAAAAAGTCCTCGGTTTGCCCAGTTCCAGTGGGTGAAACTCTACCAAAGTACAGAGTAGAAGGTACAAAGAGTACAGAGTAGAAGCTTAGCTTAGTGTAGGTGTTGGTGAGAAAAGGACCCCACTCTTAATTTTTGTTTACACAAGGGTTGGCTAGGATGGGCCAAACATGAAAAAGCGTCTCAGGATAGTCATTCCTGCTCCCGGCGTTGGTTAATGTTCCGTGGTTATCAAAACAGGCAGCATACCTTTGCCTTGGTTAAGAGCTTGTTATTCCCTCATGTTTTCTTTTCTCCTTTTGGTTTCGCCTTTGCTGCCTTCCAGGTGGGAATGGTTATTTACATCGCTTCCCTTTCTGCTTGTTTAGAGTGAGTTATTGATTAGTTAGGGTGTTTTCAGGTGTTCTTTGCAACTTTCCCATTTAGCCATTCCTGAACTTGTGTTTATAGGCCCCTCTTAAAATGATAGAATGTTAGATATGAAGGGACTGTACAGATCTTGCCATCCCAATTTTTTCATCTAAGGACTCTTTTATTATGTTTTTATCCGTGGACCCCATATCTTGAAAGATTTTGTCACTTAAATGAAATCACATACATCACTGTCATGGATGTAATGCTGATAAGCAATAAAGCTAAATAAGTGTACAAACACTAGGCACTGTTCCCTGGAAATGGTCGCTTAATTTTCGCTGTCATTCTTCTGATCCAAGGTTCCACATGCTGGAAGAATTAAATCTGATATTGTAAAAAACAGATAAATAACTCTGCTAACAGTATATGGTCTACCAATCACATCCTAGAAATTTCTATGATGTCATCAACAGCAAATTAGAATTTCTGATCAGCGTACGATAACCAATGTTAGCCTGCAGGGTTGATTTAATGCCTGCCAAAAGTAAAGAAACTTGACATTTTATTTAATTGCAATTTCCAGAAGGCTTTCTGAAATGTTGTAAATAGCTTGTGGACCTCCTTCCTTCCCACTAGTTTAAAGCTAATTCCTCTCCTCTGCTCTCAATCTCTTTCTGTCCCCCTTTCTTGGGGGTGTTGATGACTCCATCAGTTATCCCTATGTCAATCATCCTCTCTCTGTGTCTTCTTTAAACTTTCCTTTCTCTTGGATGTTTCCCTTCCACCAATAATTTTATCTTGTTAGTGAAGCTCATCCATGGACTGTGTTTCTGTGTGTTTACCTCTCCATCTCTTTCCTTCTCTGACAAGTTCTAGAAAGAATAGTGTTGTCTTTTCAGCCTTCACTTGTTCCACTTCCATTCTCCCTTCTAAATAACTCTCAAATCTGTTGCCTCCTCTCCATTCCCTGGTTGTTGCCTTGGTGAAGGCATGATTTCTTGCCTGCATTTTTTATCCCTTAAAATCATCTTCCTCATGTTTGGCTCAAAAATTCAATCTTACAGCTCCCTGCCATTCTCTAACCAGACGGAACGTTCTTAAACTCAAATCTGATGATGCTAAAAACTAGTTAGTGGCTCCATGTTTGTCTATCCCTAAACCGTCCAGAATGTTAACTAATGCTCAGCAGGTTACTTCAACCCTAATAATCTGAGAAAAAGAGAAACCATTTTATAGGAAGTCTTTCAACCATGCATTACTTAAAACAAAGCAAAACAAAAACAGACAAAACAAACAAAAAAACCTGACTACACTTTATTCCTTCCCTTCTTCTTTTTTTTTTATTAACCAAACATCTATTTCCTATTGTACCACAGGAGGTCATGGGGATAAAGAAGACAGGAAAAAGGACTGAAAAGGACCAGCCAGCACAATAGGAAGAGCTCAGTTTTGAGGTGAGAATCTTTTGGTATAAACTGTTCCTGCTCCACTGTGTCCATTTCATTACTGTTTATACTGATGGGATTTTTAAATTTGGGTATAATTGACATATAACATTACATTAATTTCAGGTGTACAGTGTGATTTGATATTTGTATATATTGCAAAATGATCACCACAGTAACTCGTTAACATTGGTCACCATGCATATATACCTAGTTACAGAATTTTTTTTCTTATTATGAGAACTTTTAAAATCTACTCTCTTAGCAGCTTTTGAATAAGCAATACAGTATAATTAACTATAGTTCCTTTCTGACTTGAAAAATTCTTCCTCTTCTTTCCCAAAAGCTGTCTCTTTCATCTGTGTCCTTGATTGTGTCAATAAAATTTCATTTGAGAACCTAGTATCATAAGTTTCCCTTCTTTATTTCTACCTTCAATTTCTCCCTCTTCACTGTTTGCCCAACACGTAAGCTCAAATGCTTCCTATTTAAAGCACCTTCCTTATTTCACCACACAGTCTGTCTTCTCCTTTAACTATCAGACTTCTTGGAGGAACAGTCTATGTTTACTGTTCTGATTTTTTTTGTTTTTTTGGTTACTTATTGGTTCTTTAAATACTTGAAAACTGACTTCTGCTCCTATTCCATTACCTAAACCACTGTTTCAGATGTCAACCACATCCTAAATTACCATATCCAATGTCTTTATCTTAGCTTTATCCTTCATGACTGTGTAGCATTGTTGACATATTTGCTTTCTTAAAATCTTCTCTTTTGACTTCCATACCACTACACCCTCTGGCTCTCTTTTTTTCTTTCCCATGCATCTCCAAGAAGAGTCAGTCCTCTTGCTTTTTCAAACCCTTATATGAAAGTGTTTGCCTGCTTTTCTTCTTGGGAAACCTACACTACAGCTACCACACTGCATCCATGCATGTAACCTGGATTCCTGTTATGTGCTCCAGACCTCTTTCACGTACCTCAGAAACTGCTTCATTGAGTGTCTTGTGGTACCTCACACTCAGTGTGTTGGAAACCAGTTTTATTTTCCTTCCAAAACCATTCATCTTGTTATGTTTACCATTTCATTCCTTGCCACCACTATCCTTCAAGTCATTTCTGCTACTCTGACTCATCTTCTTTCTCCTCTGCCATATCTAAAGTATGGGTTTCAGTGGGGAGGTGTGTTCATAAGGTAAGCCAGTGGATAGTGAGAACAAATTACCAAAGCTTCTATTTATAGTTAATTCCTGTTAAAAAATGATTAAAGAAGACATTTTAGGTGATACAAACTTTATTTAACACTTCATGAAGTGGATAGTCTCCTTTCAGAGAACAGTAAAATGGGATGGAAGCTTTTATAGGGTAAAGAATAAAGAACAAGGAAGAGAAAAATAGAAAATATCTGGTTGGCTGAGGCCACATAGTCATCCTTGTTTGGGATGAGAAGAAACAAGGAAATAAGGATAGAGCTTAGAGTTGGCTTGCTGTTTGGGGGTTGGCTGACTGGATATACTGCATTTCTGCTCAAGCAGAGCATTTATAGAGATATGAAAGTTTTCTAAGTTTTGGTTTGCTGACATGGCATGACTAAGCAGGAGCAGATCCATTGTGAGCCCAGCAAGTTATTTCAGCATTCCTAGATACAATAAAATAAGGCTTCATTAATATTTAATATAAGGACTTCCCCTGGTACTCTGACTTGGTCTATATGTAGAGTCATGTCAAGTGCACTTGAAGAGGAATTCTGAGGGGAGAGTGAGAATTCACACATGGGGGAGAGAGATGAACAAGAGCTCCCTTATTTGTTGACTTTCAGCATACTCTGCCTATGAGCCTATCAAATGGATTCACAGATTGTATTATCTACTCTTACTTCAACTCACAAAATGGAAAGTGTCTTTAAAAATCCCCATGGGGGATGTGAATTGAAGATGATTCTAACCATATAAGCACTATCAAACAAGAAGAATATACAGCATGGAATCTTCTCCTAAAATAAACTCTTCATCAGCTGCATGGTTAAAAAAAAGAAGTATGTGTGTATATCATAATATATACCTGACACAGATTATATGCAGATTATATAACATACAAATATCATACCTGACCTACATATATGAACAACATAAATCTGTAATAAATCAGGAAAAATTATGAAATTATCGAGATTATTTGAAATAAGAATTTACATCCACTCATTGTAAACCATGGATCTTGCTTGTAAATGTATAGTGCTTTGAGATGAGAGTTACTACAGATATGAAGCCATCAAAATTAACAAGCCATTTATAAATTAAGCATCTGAACATGAATTAAACCTCTCTCTTTGAGAGAAAAAAAATTTGTGAATATGTATGACTGTTTCAGATTACATGGATTAGTTCATTGGTAGAGTAGTGCATATTTTATAACTAAATAAATATGTTCTAAGTTTTAACTGATACGAATGCACAGTCAAAAGCCTAGAATCACTTAGTGAATAACTGTATTCTGTTCGTTAACTCTTTCCTCAAAACTCTTTCCTTCTGCCCAGAATGCTCTGGTTTAGGCTCCAACCTGATCATTGCAACACATTTCTACTGGCCTCCTTACCTTTAACTTCTCACTTTTTCAATCCCTTATTAACCAATTGCCTCTAGGATTATTTGTCTAAGGCTTTATTTGATCTTATCATTTCCCTGCTTGAAAACTTTGGTGGTTCTCTACTGCAACAAAATGAATTCCCAGCCTCTTAATGCGTGTAAGGTTGTCTGTGATTTGGCCGAAGTCTCCATTCCTTCTCTTTAGTTCTCATTTTATCCAACCATGCTAGAGTACAAGCCAGGAACGTTATATATCTGTTGCTTTTTTTCTTACTATTCCCTTAGCTTGAATACTTTTCCCCCTGTACCTCATATGCTACTTATTTAAAATCTTTCTTTTTTTCCCCCCTCCAGCCTTAATAAGGTATAATTGACAAATAAATTGTTTATAGTGTACAACGTGATGATTTTTCACATATACCCATACTTTGTGAAATGGTTACCACGATCAGAAAAACTTTCTCCTTTAAAGACCTGCTACATTTTGCCTCTTCCATGAACTAAGCCCCATGGCTCCTTGTGGGAATGTAACTCTTTCCCTCCTCTGATTTGTCACAGTACTTTGTTTCTGTCTATGCTAAGTATGCCTTCAGCACAAGGCAGCACCCAATCAGAACAGATATCTTCCTTCCTTGTGCATATTGTGTGTATTGGGAAACTATCAGTTCTTTTGGGACATATCCCACTGTGCCTTGTAATCTACTCAGTTATTATGTTTATCTTCCTCTTCTTCATTCCTCTCCTTCCAGATTTTATGCATTGGTGCACAGGGAATTAATACTTTTTATATTATTTGTAGGGAAAACTTGTGAAAGACTTAGAAATAGACCAAGGTATTATGGTTGTCTTCAGTGGGAAACTGGGCATTGACCAGATTATCAGATTCTATCGGGTCTCTGAATCTTTTATTGTCTTTGAGTTATTTTACATTGCTGTAAGTTATATAATACTTATAGTAATGCAAATGATTCTTGTCCATAGAAATGCAAATTGTATCTCATTGGGATTCAGTTGATTATTGCTCTATGGATACTGAGCAGTTTTGAAGTTTTACATTTGTTAAGCAAATTTATTTCACCATTCCCAATGCCCATATATATGTGATTCTTTGAATTCTCCTTTGAACCAATTGTAATATCTTTCTGGTTCCCTCATTAATTAATGAATTAAATAAAAGCTTTGACACATGTTCATTTTATATCTGTATGAAAGTCATGCCATATACTCTTCTAAAAATTATCTTTTAATACATGAATATGCCTTGAACTGAATAAATATTAATATTTCTTAGGTTCAGATTAAAGATCATTTAATGAAAAACACTGGAGAAAACTGAGACACTTTTCTTCCTAGAATTTTTAAGATTGTGGGATAGAGAAATATTTTCCAAATTGAATTTGACTTGTTTGAACAAGTGAACAGTTTCCTCTACAAGACTGAAAAAACTTGTTTTTATTACCATGAATTTGAATATTGGCCTTTGGATTTTTGGATCAAGTATATCCAAAACAAAACAAAACAAAACCCAAATATCTGACTTGTATGTACTCAAATGTCAGAAAAACTGATACAAAAGAGTAAGAAATTATAAAGTATTACTCAGTTATTTTATTATGCTTTTAGTTTAGTTTTTTTTTAATCTGGAAGATTTCACCTTAAAACATGATACAGAAATCTCAGTAATCATTTGGAAGTTGTATAAAGTAAAAGTTTATACATGATATTATAGTCTGCAGTATAAGAAACATCCTGAATTCACAGTCTGTTCACACCTGTCCTTCTTGTCTTCAGATTGGGAAACACTTGGGAGTCAACCTTAGGTCTCTGGTCCTTTCTGTCTAAATTCTCTGCTTATCCCAATTGTATTCTGCTTCTCCCACCTTTTCAGCTTCTCTTCTATCTCCTTTCCTTCTGCTACCAATTGTAGTTTTTCCCAAGTATCTGTACTTTTGAGAAAGCTCTTCACTCCCTACCCTCATTCACTTTACTGTTTGGACAAAGGTGAAAGCAGAAGAGATGGAGAAAAAAGTGGACAGATTAGAGACAGGTTTTAGTAATAAAATGGACAGAATATGCTGATGGAGTTGCATGTGAGAAGATAAGGGAGAAGGAGAATCAAGGGTGACTTCTGTTTCTGGCTTGAGCAACTGGTGGCTTCAGGGACCGCTTACTGACATGGGAAAGACTGGAGTGGGGGTAAGCTTGGGAAAGATTATCCTAAAAGTTCTTCAGTTTCTTCTTGTTTACATCAAAATATGTTTAAAAATTAAAGCCCAGACAATCTAATACCTATTTAATTTTCACATGTGAAATTCTGCCCCACCCTGCCACCCTCAGTACCCTTTCTCCAAGACAGAAAAATGCATCTTCCACTTTATTCCCAAACTATACAGGTTTTTTTCAGGTGAAATCAACATTTCCTCTCAACAGTTAACAAATCAAGGGGGAAAAGGGATAATAGTGTAGCAATTATTTTGCCCTGGGTCTTCCTCAACAGCTGAAACAAATTCTCCTTTCTGTAGAATAGTTGTTTTAAATTAGCTGGAAATTCACAGTTCACAGCTTTTAAAAAACCCCTTAAGGAAGGCAAATATGAATATCTCCCATTGTTTCTAAGGTGAAGGATGTTAACCATTGATCAGATCAGAGTCTCGCAACTTGAAGGGGAGAAAAAAATTCTAAATGACCTGTCTGGTTTCACGCAGCCCTCTGGCCCAAATGGTACTGACATTTTCATTAAACAGGTTAAGGAAAACAATAGAGGTTAATTGACTTAGTGATGTTTCAGCTGAAATGGCCAAAACTGCCCAAGGCCTCAGGTAAGTCTAATGTTGTTAGCAGCATCTTGGCCTTCCACTTTATACTCTGTCACCTTTGAACAATCTAAACAAATTAGGATCGCTTTTTGTATAACACTGTGCAGCTCACAGGGATGTGTGAAAATGTATTAGGTAATGTCTGTAAAGCACTTTAAATGATTTATTCTTTAGCCAGTTTTTCCTGAGGGATACTTTGTCTCACACGCTTCTAATTGCCATCTAGCTAGATGATAAAGAGCAATCTTCAACTGAACACTTAGTGGGTTGCAGGAGGTGACTCACAGATCTTTTACTCTATGCGCACAGAACATACATTTCCCATCATGAAATTCTGCCTTTCTAACTAGCATATTTTTGGGGGGTGACATTTAGATATCATTTTCGGTTTGCAGAAGTGGCAGGTATAGCTTTGTGGTCATTAGTAAAAAGTTTTTACTACGGGGGTAGAATAATGTAGTAAAAAAAAGCGTAGGCTTTGAAAGAACATTCGGGGTTTGACACTGGGCTCCACCATTTACTAGCTAAATAATGTGGCAAATCGTTTCACCTGTTGAACTTCAGCTTTACTTTTTTTTGCGGTACGCGGGCCTCTCATTGTTGTGGCTTCTCCCGTTGCGGAGCACAGGCTCCGGCTGCGCAGGCTCAGCGGCCATGGCTCATGGGCCCAGATGCTCCGCCGCATGTGGGATCTTTCCGGACCGGGGCATGAACCCGTGTCCCCTGCATTGGCAGGCGGACTCTCAACCACTGCGCCACCAGGGCAGCCCCAGCTTTCTTACTTGTAAAATGAGGATAATAAGACCTATCACTCAAGGTTGTTTTTATGACTAAATGAGTAATGTATAGTTTTTGACACTTAGGTGATGCTTAATGAAAGATTCTTTTTTCCTTCGGAGTTCACTGTCACTGGTAAATTCACCAGAAGTTTTCCTAAATTTCCTCTCTACTGGTTAATATGTGTGTCATGGAGACTGGGTGTTTAATTAATAGAAAATAGCCAAGTCAAACATAGATACATTCCTTTAGATAATTAAATAATCCTTGGTTTAGTCTGTTAAACAATACTCTGGTATGATATTGAAATGTCCTGTCATCCACCGTTTGCCTTATTTACAAGTTTTAAATAATTTTGCTTAACAGTCCATTCTTTTGATGGTAAATAATCTCTAGAGATTTATTTATTTATTTGTTTGTTTAAATTTTAAAAATTCTTGGCTGTGTTGGGTCTTCGTTGCGGTGCGTGGGCTTCTCATCGCGGTGGCTTCTCTTGTTGCGGAGCACGAGCTATAGGCGCATGGGCTTCCGTAGTTGTGGCTTGAAGGCTCTGGAGTGCAGGCTCAGTAGTTGTGGCGCACAGGCTTAGTTGCTCCACAGCATGTGGGATCTTCCTGGACCAGGGCTTGAACCCGTGTCTCCTGCACTGGCAGGTGGATTCTTAACCACTGCGCCACCAGGGAAACCCCTCTAGAGATTTATTTTTGATCACACACACAAAAGGCTGGTTTCATTATGCTTTGGAGTGATTGTTTACACAGTTTAGCAAAAGTTATTAACCGTCCGGGTATGCCTCCTTGAGCGTTCAGTACTGAGCAACTGTAGAGCCCAAAGAATTAAATTCTGCTGAGTATTATCATTAAGAAGTATAAGATTCAATAATTTAAAAGGATCTATTATTTTTTTCTATCCCAAGATTAGGAAACCAAGCCCAAGAAAATCTATGCACCAGGATTTCATCTCATTTCTTATAGATTCTGGTGAACTCCTTTTCACTTCAAGTCCCCAATATGCTGAGGTTCCTGGCCAGCCAGTAAGTGATGTTGCTTTTGACCTGTGAGGCTTTAACCATAAAACAGGTACCAGGCTAGTTTTTTCAGGTGGGATTTGTAGGCATTGCTTTCACATATAAAATACAACACTTACTTGTTAATGATGGGATTTCCTTATCTGATTAAATGTCCTTTATTTTCCAATATGACTCCCAGGTGTAACCTTTTATGACGATGTCAAAATCTCTGTTGGGGCGTAATACACAGTTTTCTAAATAAGAATTCGACACCTGGTGAAATGAAGACAGCTTCTTTTTAACCCTATGCAAGTAACTTTGGAGACTCATTAAAGATATTTGGTTATAAATTCTGAAGGAGACACTGAGAGTTAGGAGCATTTTTTAAATGTTTCATTTGTTGTTGAGAGTTACATTTGATGTTGAGAGTTAGAGATAAATTACCAAGTAGAGGACTTCTTCATCAAGCATCAGAAAATAGTTCACAAATAAATGCCATCAGTATTCCAAACCAAATAACTATAATTAAATTTTCCTTATCAGTTTGTTTATTTATTTATTTACTTTTGGCTGTGCACGGGCTTTCTCTAATTGCGGTGCGCAACGGGCTTCTCATTGTGGCGGCTTCTCTCGTTGCAGAGCATGGGCTCTAGGCACTCAGGCTTCAGTAGTTGTGGCTTGCAGGCTCTGGAGTGCAGGCTCAGTGGTTGTGGCGCACAGGCTTAGCTGCACGCGGGATCTTCCCGGACCAGGGCTCGAACCGGTGTCCCCTGCATTGGCAGGTGGATTCTTAACCACTGCACCACCAGGGAAGTCCCCATTTAGTTTTATGTATTTATTTCTTGTTCTACTGCATCTTGGGTCATCAGCCTTCTTTCACGAAGTCATCTCCTTCTGAACTAAGAAGAGTCCTGAAAATCCCAAGTCATTCCCAAATACATCTGACAATTGTGCAAGCAATGTTATCTTTATGTTCCGAAGTTGTTACTCATGAGGCTATTTGTTGAACTATCAACAATTAAGAGTATACGGTATGGTCCTTTCCATGAAATTCTGAGATTTTCCTTTGTAGAAGATTAAAATTTTAACCTGTGAGCCTTTTGACAAGCACTAAATGATTAATATATTGTGGTAACTAACAATGTCAAAGCTGAAGACAGTAAAGTTCTCTATTGAATGCAGTACATAATTTTTTGTAAGAATTTGATCAGTGTTTTTCCTGAGAGTAAGAACATATTATGGACGAGAGCACTGACAAATCTCCAGGGCCTTCCAATTCATTTTATAATGTGTACAATCTCCAAAACGTATATGTAAATAATATTTTATCTATAAAATTTACCCTTTAATTTGAGCACTCTTTTGATCAGTGCTTACACTAGAGTTGAGCTAATCTAGAAATATAAAACATGTCAAGAAAACAGTTATTTGGGGCATCACCTCTTTAATAAGGCAAGAGAACAAATCTTCATGAATTTCCAGGGACCTTAAGGGAAGTTCAAAGAAGTTTTATGTGTAAAGAAAATCCTGAAAATTTTATTTTTCTGAATGTAAGATATGATTGTGGAAAAGCAAAATCAAGAGAGTTACTTTAGATCATTTATTAAGACAGGATCAGGTGTGCCTGAGAAACAGTAAATTGGCTACCTGTTAATCAAAGTGACAATACAGTATTCTAAATAAGAAGAAGGTAACACAATTGAAAGGAATTTTAGCTTTTTCAGAAATGAGGAACTTTATGTTTTTGTTGCTTAATAATAAAGTGCTTGACAAAGTTGTTGCAAAACACAGAAAACAGTTTTGTTAGGATATGGAATTTCCAACATGCAAACAGATCACACAGAATGTAAAAGAATAACTATTTACTACCTCTTGTTAAGAGAAGACAAAAGAGTTCAAGATAAACTGTCATTTTAATATATAGAAAACCAAATTCGAGATTTGCATTAATATCACATTTAGCAGTAAAGGGTTCATGAGCTCCCTGCCCTACTTTTTAAATTATCTTATAAATAAACCCATCAAAACGGAGTGAACTTTGTCAAAATTTGAATCCATCTCATTGCTTCTTTTCAGGCTTATTATTTATAGTTTGAGGCAAATACAATTTTTCCTGCCAGTCTATAATTTTCTATATTTATTCAAGATTTGTCTTACACAATCCTTTTTCACATTCAGGAAAAACCAGAATCTTTAAGAAAAGACTACTCTCCTTTCCTTGAAAACAAAAATACATTCCATTATCTTGCATTCACCATTGTACTTTTCTGCTACTATTGCTTTAGCAGTCTTTGATTACCGGTATGATTAATAACTTTCAGTCAAATTAATTAACTTCTATTTCATAGAGGAAACTAGAAAGGAGTGTAGAAGAATCTGTCATACACAGTAAAACAACAAAACTCATACATACACACATAAAACCTTCTGTGGTCACATACATCCATTTTTCACCTTTTTAAGTTAGCAAAATGAATACAATCATTATCATGACCAATAAATATATCCACGATAAGAAACACACATGCACACATACACACACACATACACATATATATAAAATATGTTGGGTGACCACATTTCAGATTTATATTTCACTTAGAAATCATCTAGGTGTCCAAGGTTCTGCATTAAATAACTTGATTTAAGAATAGTCCAAGGTTTTACTCCTAGAGCTAACCAATGAATTTGGTAAAGTTGCCAGATACAAAATTCATACACAGAAATCTCTTCCATTCCTATACACTAACAATGAAAAATCAGAGAAATTAAGGAAACAATCCCATTTACCACTGCAACAAAAAGAATAAAATACCTAGGAATAAACCTACATAAGGAGGCAAAAGACCTGTACTCAGAAAACTATCAGATCCTGGTGAAAGAAATCAAAGATGACACAAACAGATGGAGAGATATACCATGTTCTTGGATTGGAAGAATCAACATTGAGAAAATAACTACACTACCCAAAGCAATCTACAGATCCAGTGCAATCCCTATCAAATTACAATGGCATTTTTCACAGAATTAGAACAAAACATATTACAATTTGTATGGAAACACAAAAGACCCTGATTACCCAAAGCAATCTTGAAAAACAGAAATAGAGCTGGAAGAATCAGGCTCCCTGACCTCAGACTATACTACAAAGCTACAGTCATCAAGACAGTATGGTACTGGCAGAAAAACAGAAATATAGATCAATGGAACAGGATAGAAAGCCCAGAGATAAACCCACGTACATATGGTCACCTTATCTTTGATAAAGGAGGCAAAAATATACAATGGAGAAAAGACAGCCTCTTCAATAAGTGGTGCTGGGAAAACTGGACAGCTACATATAAAAGAATGAAATTAGAACACTTCCTAACACCATACACAAAAATAAACTCAAAATGGATTAAATACCTAAATGTAAGGCCAGGCACTGTAAAACTCTTACAGGAAAACATAGGCAGGACACTCTTTGACATAAATCGTAGCAAGATCTTTTTTGACCCACCTCCTAGAGAAATGGAAATAAAAACAAAATCAACAAGTGGGACCTAATGAAACTTCAAAGCTTTTGCACAGCAAAGGAAACCATAAACAGGATGAAGAGACAACCCTCAGAATGGGAGAAAATATTTGCAAATGAAGCAACTGACAAGGGATTAATCTCCAAAATATACAAACAGCTCATGCAGCTCAATATCAAAAAAACAAACAACCCAATCCAAAAATGGGTCGAAGAACTAAATAGACATTTCTCCAAAGAAGAAATACAGATGGCCAACAAACACATGAAAAGATACTCAACATTGCTAATTATTAGAGAAATGCAAATCAAAACTACAGTGAGGTATCACCTCACACCAGTCAGAATGACTATTATCAAAAAATCTACAAACAATAAATGCTGGAGGGCTTCCCTGGTGGCGCAGTGGTTGAGAGTCTGCCTGCGATGCAGGGGACATGGGTTTGTGTCCCAGTCCGGGAAGATCCCACATGCCGCGGAGTGGCTGGGCCCGTGAGCCATGGCCGCTGAGCCTGCGCGTCCAGAGCCTGTGCTCCGCAACAGGAGAGGCCACAACATTGAGAGGCCAGCGTACCGCAAAAATAAATAAATAAATAAAAATGCTGGAGAGGGTGTGGAGAAAAGGGAACCCTCATATGCTGTTGGTGGGAATGTAAATTGATACAGCCACTATGGAAAACAGTATGGAGGTTCTTTAAAAAACTAAAAATAGAACTACCATATGACCCAGAAATCCCATTACTGGGCATATACCCTGAGAAAACCATAATTCAAAAAGACACATGCAGCCCAATGTTCATAGCAGCTCTATTTACAATAGCCAGGGTATGGAAGCAACCTAAATGTCCATCAACAGAGGAATGGGTAAAGAAGATGTGGTATATATATATGCAATGGAATATTACTCAGCCATAAAAAGGAATGAAATTGGGTCATTTGTAGAGATGTGGATGGACCTAGAGACTATCATACACAATGAAGTAAGTCAGAAAGAGAAAGACAAATATCATATGTTAACGCATACACGTGGAATCTAGAAAAATGGTATAGATGACCTTATTTGCAAAGCAGAAATAGAGACACAGATGTAGAGAACAAATGTATGGCTACCAAGCGGGAAAGGGGTGGAATGTGAGGAATTGGCAGATTGGGATTGACACATATACACTATTGATACTATGTATAAAATAGACAACTGATGGGAACATACTGTATAGCACAGGGAACTCTACTTAATGCACTGTGGTGACCTAAATGGGAGGGAAATCAAAAGGGAGGGGATATATGTATACGTATGGCTGGTTCATTTTGCTGTGCAGTAGAAGCTAACACAACATTGTGAAGCAACTATACTCCAATAGGGCTTCCCTGGTGGCGCAGTTGTTGAGTCCGCCTGCCCATGCAGGGGACCCGGGTTCGTGCCCCGGTCCAGGAAGATCCCACATGCCGCGGAGCGGCTGGGCCCGTGGGTCATGACCGCTGAGCCTGCGCATCCGGAGCCTGTGCTCCGCAACGGGAGAGGCCGCAACAGTGAGAGGCCCGCATACCTCAAAAACAAAACAAAACAAAACAAACTATACTCCAATAAAAATTAATTTAATAAAAGAAAGAGAAAAGTATAATATTGCTTGTATGTGGAATCTGGAAAAATCATACAGATGAGCTTATTTACAAAGCAGAAATAGAGACACAGACGTAGAGAACAAATGTATTGGATACCAAGGGGGAAGGGGGGGTGGTAATAATTGGGAGATTGGGATTGACATATATACACTACTATGTATAAAATAGATAACTAATGAGAAACTACTGTATAGCATAGGGAACTCTACTCAGTGCTCTGTGGTGACCCTTATGGGAAGGAAATCTAAAAAAGAGGGGATATATATATACGTATAGCTGATTCACTTTGCTGTACAGCAGAAACTAACACAACATTGTAAAGCAGCTATACTCCAATAAAAATTAATTAAAAAGAAAAGAATAGTCCAAGGTTTTAAAGTTAAATAAGGATCTTGGTTGAGTTGACATATAACAACTTAGAAAATCATTTATCAGAATTATAATTTAAGAATTTATTTAGACCATTTGTATTCACATAGCTTAATTATTGGGACTGAGAACTGAGATCCTCTGTATGAATTTGACTTAATATTTGTTCCAGGAAATTCTTGCCCGGGAATATAAAGCTGTAGCCAATCAACAATTTCACTATTTGCTTCAGGAAATTCCTGAAAAGCAATTTATCCATATAGTTTGTCCTTCTGGCCAAACAGCTCTATCTCCTGTCAGGATAATAGATTGTTAACTTCACCAAATAGGTAGCTTATTAAAAAATTTACTTATCAAGACTCATGTCAAGAAGCTGACTTTTCTTTGTCCCTCAATCCTCAACTATTATGTCAAGGACTGTCCCCCATCACAATTAGTTTTCTTATCTTGACAAACCTACCTTCAGCCACTTAAGCCCAGATCCCCAAGCCCTTCCCCAATCTCCCCATTTGAGACATTACTAGAATCTCTCAAGGTAGTGTTCTCCCTTAACTGCAGTAGGCCTAATAAAAGTAGCTTTGATTGATCAACAGAAACTCTGAGTTAATAAATGCGTATTGCTTTAAGCTGAGAAGCTTGTGCAATTATTGTTATGCAGCAATAGTAAACTAATAGGACCACATTGATAAAACCAGGGAACAATTATTGCTGTCTTCAGACCAAAAGTTATTAAGCCAGCCTAGTTTGTAAAAGATTAAACTTTATTACATGAACTTATGTTTCATACTGACCTGCTTCTGATCCTGAGCTTATGTTTGATTTCTTTATTTCCTGAGAAATTTGGGAATATTAGAGTTATATAAGTGTTTATTTTTCTTTATGAATCAATTAGAATGGAGCTATTTGGATTTGAGAAATTATTTTATTTTATTTATTTATTTTGGCTGCGTCAAGTCTTAGCTGCAGCACGTGGGATCTTCATTGAGGCATGCGGGATATTTTGTTGTGGTGCGTGGGCTCTTGGTTGCGGCGCAGGGGCTTCTCTCTAGTTGTGGTGTGTGGGTTTTCCCTCTCTAGTTGTGGCATGTGGGCTCCAGAGTGCGAGGGCTCTGTAGTTTGCAGCATGCGGGCTCTCTCGTTGAGGCCTATGAGCTCTTTAGTTGTGGGGCGCAGGCTTAGTTGCCCCGTAGCATGTGGGATCTTAGTTCCCAGAACAGAGATCAAACCCACATCCCCTGCATTGGAAGGCAGATTCTTTGCCACTGGACCACCAGGGAAGTCCCAGATTTGAGAGACTTTATAATTTAATTAATTTATATATTCTAGAGATAGGAAAACATCAAACACAATGAGAGGTAAATATTTTTCTCAATTACAGATAAACAGACTTGCTAAGTAAGAGCTTGCAGCTTTAGTTCTACAACCTCAATCATAGATTAACATTAAATGCAGAACCATAAACACTCACTAAAGCAGATCTCAAGGGGTGTTCTACTTTCAGTGAGCATAAAGTGTTTTCTTGACTGAGTTGTGTTTACATATAGTCAAACAAAGGCTAACAAACCAGATTCTTTATCATCTCTCACCTAACTGATCCCCATTATATTCTGACAGAGATCACCTAATGATTAGATCATAAAACCAGATTCCCAAATAGTCCTGTCACCAATGAGGAAAAAATTGTTGATTGTGCATAAATATACACAAGATGCCTTCCTGACTATGAAATCAAGACTGTCCCAGTGGTCCAGTGTATCCACTGGTCCATGGGTCCAGCTGTGGAGTTAGACAAGACATGAATAGATGAATAGACTTGGCGAAGAACCAGAAAAAAGAAACAAAAGTTTCTATGGTTTACTCAGAGAACAATGATTTAGCCTGTTTTGGTATCAAAGAGTGGGGAGTAGGATGGCCAAAGGGGCCATATTAACTGAGGACCTTGAATGTTAAAAAGTGCCATTGTGGGGAGGACCTTCAAGATGGGGGAGGAGTAAGACATGGGCATCACCTTCCTCCGCACAAATACATCGAAAATACATCTACATGTGGAACAACTCCTACAGAACACCTACTGAACGCTGGCAGAAGACCTCACACCTCCCAAAAGGCAAGAAACCCCCCACGTACCTGGGTAGGGCAAAAGAAAAAAGAAAAAACAGAGACAAAAGAATAGGGACAGGACCTGCACCTCTGGGAGGGAGCTGTGAAGGAGGAAAAATTTCCACACACTAGGAAGCCCCTTCACTGGTGGAAACGGGAGGTGGGCAGGGGGGAAGCTTCAGAGCCACGGAGGAGAGTGCAGAAACAGGTGCAGAGGGCAAAGCGGAGAGATTCCCTCGCAGAGGATCGGTGCCGACCAGCACTCACCAGCCCAAGAGGCTTGTCTGCTCACCTGCCCAGGTGGCTGGGGGCTGGGGGCTGGGAGCTGAGGCTTGGTCTTCGGAGGTCAGATCCCAGGGAGAGGACTGGGGTTGGCTGTGTGGACACAGCCTGAAGGGGGCCAATGCGCCACAGTTAACCGGGAGGGAGTCTGGGAAAAAGTTTGGAACTGCTTAAGAGTCAAGAGACCATTGTTTCGGGGTGCGCAAGGGGAGGAGATTTAGAACACCGCCTAAATGAGCTTCAGAGATGGGCACGAGCCGCGACTGTCAGTGTGGACACCAGAGATAGGCATGAACCACTAAGGCTGCTGCTGCAGCCACCAAGAAGCCTGTGTGCAAGCACAGGTCACTATCCACACCTCCCCTCCCGGGAGCCTGTGCAGCCTGCCACTGCCAGGGTCCAGTGATCCAGGGACAAGTTCCCCGGGAGAACACACGGAATGCCTTAGGCGGTTGCAATGTCATGCTGGCCTCTGCTGCTGCGGGCTCGCCCCACATTCTGTACCCCTCCCTACCCCTGGCCTGAGTGAGCTAGAGCCCCCAATCAGCTGCTCCTTTAACCCCATCTTGTCTGGGCAAAGAACAGACACTAGAGGGCGACCTACATGCAGAGGCGGGGCCAAATCCAAAGCTGAACCCCAG
Source organism: Monodon monoceros (assembly GCF_005190385.1). Classification (NCBI taxonomy): domain Eukaryota; kingdom Metazoa; phylum Chordata; class Mammalia; order Artiodactyla; family Monodontidae; genus Monodon; species Monodon monoceros. Next base: position 47,680,489 of record NW_021703776.1, read on the forward strand.
GAGCCGTGCAAACAAAGAAGAGAAAGGGAAATTGCTCCATGCAGCCTCAGGAGCAGTGGATTAAATCCCCACAGTCAACTTTGATGTACCTGCATCTGTGGAATACCTGAATAGACAATGAATCATCCCCAAATCGAGGGGGTGGACTCTGGGAGCAACTGTAGACATGGGGTTTGCTGTATGCGACTGACTAGTTTCTGATTTTTATGTTTATCTCAGTATAGTTTTTAGCACTTGTTATCATTGGTGGATTTGTTTATTGGTTTGGTTACACTCTTTGTTTTTAATAACAATTTTTAAATTTTTATGATATATATATTTTTTATTTTAATAACTTTATTTTATTCTTGCTTTCTTTTTTTCTCCCTTTTCTTCTGAGCTGTGTAGCTGACTGAGTGTTGGTGCTCCGGCCAGGTGTCAGGCTTGAGCCTCTGAGGTGTTGCTCATGGCATGTGGGATCTTCCCACATGGCATAGTTGCTCCATGGCATATGGGATTTTCCCGGACCAGGGCTTGAACCCGTGTCCCCTGCATTGGCAGGTGGATTCTTAACCACTGCACCACCAGGGAAGCCCACTATACTTCTTTTTAAAAAGGTAACATTACAACTTAATACCAATATAAAAATGAATAGATGTTAAAGATTTAATTTAACTCATTAATGAGGAAACTGGTGAGGTATTACAAGTTCAAGGGAAAATTAAAAAAAAAGATATTTGCAAATCAGGAATATTGAAATAAATGTGCAAATCAAAGTAATACTGGCCTCAGGGGTGGCGGGTGGGAAGGAAGAAAAGTTAATTGACTCTCTACCAAGCAGAACTTACACATTTATAGACAATAATTATTGTGCATTGTTATCAGTTACAACTTACAGAGCTGTAGAGTAACTCAAGAATAATGAAAGAGTAGAATCAGATAGTTGGAAAGGTGTGATCTAAATAATACATATTCTTTTACACTGAAGCGTAATTTTTTCTCTACAGTGCACTTGACTGGCTTAATAGTGGGAAAGAGGCAGGGCAGATTTGAGAACTGCTTTAGGCTTAAAAACTGTGCAACTGTTAGTTGTTCAGATGTCGTGAGTGGGAAGGAGAGGTCAAAGGTCATTGATCACACGTGTGGTGTTTGCCATAGTGTTTAGTGGTTGCTTCATGTGGGCCAGGATAATAACCTGCAGGGTGTTGGGGGCAATGAAGGGAAAAGTGAGGAAATATTTTAAGAAGGGATCATTTTAGAAACTCAAGCTTTGTGATGGTACAAAGGGGTCTTTTGGTGGTGAGGGGGAGGGTTGCCATACACTGAATTATCATTAGACCCCCCCTTTTAAGGTCACATCAAATAATCATGCAACCTAAGTGAAAATGGTGTGCTTATTCTGCGTGAAAGCTCCTGGGTAAGTCCTTTGGTTTTCTCTTTTGGGATTAGAGTATATTGCCTTTTTTGGTGCACTTGATCAGGAATCATTTGTGGACCTACAGAAAAGCTTCAAGAGGGAATTTAGGAAAGTCCTAAAGGGAACCATGGGAGACATTGCTCAGTACTTTTCTTTTTCCCCAGCGTGAATTTGATAAAAGAATATTCTGACTAAGGAAAAAAAGGTGGGAGGAGGAACTGAAGAAATATTACCCTTTCTTCTAAAAGTTTGTGGGAAAAGGCAATTATATGACCAGGAATCTTTTTCATATTTAAAATATGAAGAACACTAGGTTCTTTGTTTATAGCTATATTACTGTTTGCTTAGCTTAAGGTCCTTTGAAACTCAGTTTTATATCCAAGATCTGCTCTAAACTAGTCAACTTGCTGTTCTGGTTTCCCAACATTTTAAAATTTCACCTTAAATTAATATATCTTTTCTGTTTACCCTGTGTATGAATATGAGGTACTACATATTTTTGTTCCATGTTTAAGGAAGGAAGGAAGGGAGGGAGGGAGCAAGGACAGTAATGGAGGAAGAAGGGAAGAAAGAGAGAGAATAAAAAGGAAAAGTTGGGGGGAACCCTGATTCTCATGGCAGTTTGATCACTAGCTTGTTACAGTAGAGTTAGTCTGGTCACTATTGTAGATCTAGGATCTCCTTTTCTTGTTTTGAGCACTGAGAAGTAGTAAAACCCCCAAACCACAACTTTCCTTAAACTTCATTATTTTTGCATTTATACCATCAATCAATCAATATTATTCAGTGCCTCATATGTACCAAGTCATATACTGGAGGCTGGGGATATGGTAGTGAATTAAGGCATCCTTGCCCTGTTCAGTGTTTTGCTCTCATGGGAGGAACTTATTAACTTAATAACACACACTTAATAACTGTGTGTTATTAAAAAATAAACACACAGAAGTAAAATAAAGTTTAGTACAGGATGCTAAGTAAAAGAGACCTTTTTTGTTACTTATATATTGATGACTTAGGAGCTAAATCTGAGGTTAAAAAATGTGTTGAGTGCTTCAGATTCTAAAGACAACAGCAAAGAATTGGGGACAAACATCCCATGGAGGCTTGGCCAGCTCCCCTTTCTTCATTTCCATTCAGTCTCTCTTAGAGGGCAGTAGAGAGGGACGGAGAGAGAAAAAGCGAATCATCTCTCTAAAGTGAGAGTGCTTGGCATTTTCTCCTCTTCTACTTGGTGGAGTTGAGGAGGTGTCTCCTAAAAGTCAAGTGAGTGTTTGTTAACTCCAAAAGCTAAGTGAGAGAAGCTGCAAGAAAGCCACCCATAGAGGTTGGGGGTATCTGCAAGAAAGTGAGACTGCGTCTTATTTTCTATTGGATCATCAGCTTATGCATGTACTTGCTGATCAGCCTCTATGCCATTTTAACATAGAGGGAAAAAAACCTGGAAACAAATGACAGAACAGAGAGAGGAAGTGGCCTGTCCTTGAAACTTTGCATGGCAAGGATATGAGAGTTCTGCAGTTCAAGTAGACACTATAAACTGTAGACGGACTTGAGCTGACCTTCTCTTACCTCACCTGGTGAGTAGGTTTTGACACTAAGAGCTTTGTGGTGTACCACTAGGGCAGGTGCTGTGGGAAGGTTGGAAGACATGAGCCAGGGTGAGACTGTCTAAGTGAAGGATCTCTCTGGGTTTTCTGAAGAATCAGCAGTTGGAGGCTTGCTGCAAGCAGAACATGAAAGGCCGGGGGGTCTCACCCAGAGAAGGCTCAGTGACCAAGAGAGAACCATTGACAGGCACCTGGTTATATAAGATCTTGGCTATTTTTCCTGTTTTTTCCCTTTTCATCCCCAATTCCGGAAGCCCTAATATTGGTAGGAATGGAGAGGAATTGAGAAGGAACATGCTGAGAAAGAGAATGAGACTGAGGTTTAAAAATGAACTAGACTAATTTTTAATAACTGAAAGTGACTGAACATCTTTGAGAGCTGCCTGAGTTATTGTTAAGAGGCAGGAAAGGAAAATTGAACTGTGCAAGGTTGAAGCCAGTGATTGGAAAAAAATAAAACTGTTTCATGCTCATTCCTCCACAGATTTCAAACTATAAATAAACTGATTACAAATAAGTGGGAAAATTTTATTTGGTATTAGTGCTGTGAAGGGAATAGAGTAATAAGTAGAAAGTAATTATGAAGATGGGAGTGGGTAGGAGGCTACTTTAGCTGTGGTGGTCTAGGAAGCCTCTTTGGGTTGAGAATTTCCATGGTGAGAGAGAGCCACTCATTCCAAACTCTGGGGCAAAAGTGTAAAATGACCCAAGGTAAGATCAAGAAAAATGGTCAGTATGGCTGGAGTTTAGTTAGTTAGATAGGCAGTGATAGAAATACTTCTGGTAAAATGGGCAGAAAGCCAAGTAACAGAAGGCCTTGTAGGCCATGGTAAAATATTTTGATAGCAATTTTGCTTTCCTCAAAAATTTTTCAAACAGTTTCTTGGCCCTCCCCTCTTTGTAGAAGACTCTGAATTTGTTAATATAATTTTATTTAATGGGTCACACATATCATATAATTCTAAATACTTCTGGTCTCAGAGGTAAGAAACTATTAAGATATCTTACATTTGTTCTCTTATGACCACAATGCTACTCCTATATCAAGCTAGTTATACAAAATTCATTTATGCTCTTTGATTTTTCATCTCATGCAACTCTGCATTCCTGAGGATTAAATTCTTGCCCATTATGGGGGTGCACATACTTAAGTAGTTATAACTGACGTTTAGATTCTAGATGATATATCTGTTTGCTCTAAGACTGAAATGATGGGTCCAAGTGTTGTTGTAAATAATTCATATTAATCATGCCCAAAGAAAGAAGAACAAGCTATTAATTTGCTAGCAAATAGAAAATGTGTGGAAAATTATGAAAGCATGGCAGTTAAAAGTTCTGCTCTTTGATATTTATGATTTAACTCCCAGAAGAGTAAACCTTTCCTCTTGGACTTAGCTATAAACTCCAGAGATGGAAATCTCTGGCAGGAGCAGTGCGTGTTGTCTCTCATTAGAGCCAGTTCTTCCATAACCACGTTAAAGAATGCATAGGCTGCAAGGGACGTGTGCTCAGCCCTCTAGCAGTAATGTTCCTGGCTTCTTCTTTAATATGAATTACACCATCTCTCAGTATAATCTTAAACTTCTAGCTCCTACACTTATGCAAATAGTTACTCTGAATCCAACATGATACCTTTTCGTTAGTCCTGGATCATTAAGTATTGCAGCTGTTTCATGGAAGAAACTGAGAGAAAAATTTCTGTTCAGTATGGAAATAACTCTATAAAGCTCATGACAAAGGAAGACTTGTGAATAGTATATCAGTTATTGCAGTCATCATTATAGCAGTATATTTCCTTGGGTTCTTATGGGAAATTACTTTCTTTGGCACATTCTTGGGAATTATTTCCTGTGTTCCGTTAGCTCCGTGGGATGATGTCCTAAAGTGACAGATGCAGTTCTATTGTTTTGTTAGAGTGCTCTATAACTGCTCTTAGGGCATGTTATATTCTCTTTGTCCTATTATCTGAGAATATGATTCATAGTTTAGTATTAATGTTTTCCAAAAAAAACCACTTAATGAACAAGAGGGAAGCTTGTTCTGGTGGAAAGAGTAATAAACAGCAGAGCAGGTAATCCTTGTTCTAGTTGGTGATTCCACTGCTAAGTATATGACCTGTGGCAAGTTACTTTAACTATAGTGTCTGTTTCTTTATAACTTATTTAAAAAATCTTCTTTAGTTTATGTTTTCTATTATTGTAAGATTTTTCAGCATTTAGTAAATATTAACTCTGTAACTAAAAATCCTGTTGGGGAGACAAAATTGAAGTACAGAAATTATGGAAAATATATAATCAATTACTGACATGTATGTTAATAAGGGATATAGGTTGCAAGCAACAGGAGTCCACTGACTAAGCAAAAACTGAAGTTGTTTCAAAAGCTATCAGGGACTCTCACAATCAGTTGGAGGCTAGGTAGGAGACCAGGCTTGCGAATGGGGAGGATTTCAGGTAGCTCTGAAGAGCAAAGAAGCAGGAAGTACAGTCTTGTCAGGATTCTGCTGTTATGTTGACACCCTGTATATGATTATCAACCATTGGTTTTGTTCTTGCCTCACTTGTTCATAGTGTAGGATGAAAGCATTCAATGAGCTGATGTGCCCACCCGCAGGCGGTATTTAGAGATGGGAGCCTGACAGGCCCTAACAGTTATTCTCCAACTGTGATAATACACAAAGAAGCGAAATCATTTCCTAAAAGGATGTTAGAGTGCTATTAAGAAGTAGAATGGCTAATGTTTACATTAGCCATTCAGTTTACACTGGAATGATTGAGAGACTTCGTGAAAAAGGCTGGATAAATAGAAGTTGAGATGAAGGCCATGAAGGGAGATTAAAAATTCTTCACCAAAGAAAGCAACAAACAAACAAACAAAACAAAGAAAAACATATGAAAGCCACCAAATTCAGTCTGTGAGACTTTCAGTATTGTTTCTAGTCAGCTACATTGCATCTTTTAGTTCTCAGAGGGGCTTTATGGTTGGTCACTCATGGGAAACACAACAGCCTAACCGTTTGCATTCTCTAAACCTAGCAAAATTGTATCTTCACATCAGAGATCACTCTCACTCATTTTCCAAAGCTATCCTAAAAATGCATAGTTACATTCCCCAGGGCACTGAGGAATGTATGGTTCCTCAGCCTCCTCATCCATTCAGAGGATATGTCATCCCCTACATTATTAAAACAATAAACACAGAAGTATATTTAAAAAGAGCTAATAGAAGAGGTAAGAAATCATATACATTTGTTGTGGTTATCATTTATTATTGTGTAACATTTTTTCTTCTCCCTTTTTACCAAGACTTTGTTGATTAATTGGAATACGGTGGTTTATATCATAATATTGCTTGTCGTTTCTAGTGACAGAAGCATACATAACTCTTTCCACAAGACTCCATTGTTGTGCATGGCAGCAGCCATCCCTTGATTAACCAGTCTCAAAGACTGTTAATGACCAATAGGACTACACCTAAGACTTCTGTGGCTAAGGTGTTTAAGTTAAATTTTAACTCTCCTTTGACCGTAATATGGTTAGATCTTATTTCATTTTTCACAGAGAAAAATGCAACTTTTTATGGTAGCAACATGAGAACAAGTGAAGACCCCACTTGTCTCTGTCTCCTAAAACCTATTTCAAATATAACATTTTCGTGACTATAAACTTGGGGATACCTCTGTGCTGGGCACACAATTAGGGACTCAATAAGTATCGGTTGATTTAATTCAAATTTACACCTGGAAACCGATAGAGAAGTGCTTTTTCCTGTTGGCTGTCATGAAATTACATTACGGTTGTTTTTGATAGTCCTGTAAAGTAGAGCTCTCACTTTTCCCCAGAAATAGTCAGAAAAGCAAACAACTCTCTAGATAACATGGGTAAACATGAATAAAATATATTCACAGTATCCTACCTTGATGATGGATGTGCAAATCTGTCTGCTCTTAGATGTTCAAGAAAGAGAAAAAAACCCTCGTATTTCCTTATCAAAACTGGTGAAAGTAAACAAGCAACCATGTAAATTGGAAAAAGTCTGTAAGTCTGGAATATTTTTTTAAAATATCTTTTATGTATTAGCTTGTTGTTCTTGGTGGCAAGAGGATGGCAGTGATTATTGACTTTCCCTTGTTTAATTTCGTTTTTCTTGCTGAAAGTGATAATTGACAGTTGACACAAGTGGATGAGAAAGCAACGGAAGTGCATTTTCTCCCAATTAGATGTGAAGAATATGTGCTGTTTGTGGTAAATTTCTGCCCATAAGGCTGGCTAGGATGCCAGGAGTTAGTGGGCTGCTATGGTTAACACTGGTGCACAGAAGGAATAGAAATGTGAAGACAGACCCAGTCTGTGAGAGGTGTGTTGTCAGGGCCAAGCCAGCAGCTGGCTTTGTAGACACCTCACAGAACCCTGTGAGGGGGCTTTATTTTGGTGAATTTATCACAGTAAGTGATTTGGCCCTGACTTGTCTAGGCTTGAAGCCCTGAAGCTTTAGTCAGCTCAAGAAATGGATGCATTTCTCAGTGCTGGTTTCATGTAAACCATGTTTACAAGGTTGATATCCAAAATTTAGTGCCAATTTATTAATTTTTAATGAGAAGTACAGTTGTCACACTAGTCAGAAAACCATAGTCTGTGATCGGTCCATTCTTTTTCTGTAGATAATTGAACATGAGATGTAAAATTATAACCTGAAACTTACTTGATGAATGTAAAATCAGAACTAAGGGAATTGGTTAGATAAACATTTCTTAACTGTTAATGCATTCAGAACACAGTCAACTTAACTGACCTGAGAGCTTTTCTTCTCTCTTTTATATCTCTTGTTATCAGTCATTGTGTCCTAAGCTTAACCATTTAAGGTTCACATTCCCTCATTTCCCAGTCTCAGGGAAAAACTGTAATCCTTCATGTACTGACTTCAGGGGAATTTTACTTTAAACTTTTACTATAACTGGTTATCATTTATAAAGTATAAATTAAGATTACAAGTGCAGTTTTTAAAATGTGTATATGGGCAGCACATAGAAATCACAAGCATTCTCAGAATACCTGAGAGTTTAACAAAGTTGAGTAATACTGAGAAAATGAGTTGACTGTTATCCACTGTTAAAGAAAGCTAGGAAGGGATTTGTCCAATTGCAGACTAGAGGAGAAACAGCAGATCTGAAGGGCAGAAAAATTCTGGTTTCTAAAGAAGTGTTCTGTGGTGAGAATACCTTGTCATGCCTTTTTATGACCTGAACAAAATAGCCATTACACCGTCCATGTAACTCTCCTTGGAGTCTACCTCCCCACCACCACCCCGCCCTGACATATACATTATTTTGGCCTCAAAACTGTTAGGAAAGTCATATTTAATATGCAGTTTCAAACCTTTTACCCCACACTCACCTTAATTTTCCCTTACCTGTTCAGTAAGGTCTGGTATGAAGACAAAGAAAGTAAAGGAAAGAACTTGAGGATTGCTCAATGTCCATTTCCACATTTCCCATCCCCGGATTCAGAGATCCTTGTGGGACAGAATCCCCTGAAGAGGCCTGTAGTCTAGGCCATCACTAGCACTTGGGTATACGAGTATCGTTTTTTTTTTTTTTTTTTTTGCGGTACACAGGCCTCTCACTGTTGTGGCCTCTCCTGTTCCGGATGCTCAGGCTCAGCGGCCATGGCTCAGGGGCCCAGGTGTTCTGCAGCATGTGGGATCTTCCCGGACCGGGGCACGAACCCGTGTCCCCTGCATCGGCAGGCGGACTCTCAACCACTGCGCCACCAGGGAAGCCCCACAAGTATCATTTTGAGGGGTGATCTAGAACAGACCTAAACCCAATTGCTCATTTGTATTACAAACAAAAACAATGTCCATTCCTTCCATTTCAAAAAGCACATTTTGAAAGGATTTTGTCCTTTTGTCCTGACTTTGCTGGTTCCCAGACCATTGTGTTTTTGTAAATGGGATTTCCTAAAGATGTTCAAGGTAAAATGGTTGATTAAAGAGGAGACTCTATTTGAGGGGAGGCAACGATGGTCCAGTTGGAAGGAGAATTCTTGCCTCAGGTAGGGAGGAGGGAATGAGCTTATATTTCTGCGAAGAGAAGCAAGAAGGAGGGAACCTGTTTGTTGGGAGGGAAAGTTTTCCAAAAGCAGTGGGAAGGGCACATATTTTAACAATTTTTTTTTTTTTTTCTTGGTACGCAGGCCTCTCACTGTTGTGGCCTCTTCCGTTGCGGAGCACAGGCTCCGGACGCGCAGGCTTAGTGGCCATGGCTCAGGGGCCCAGCCGCTCCGCGGCATGTGGGATCTTCCCGGACCGGGGCACGAACCCATGTCCCCTGCATCAGCAGGCGGACTCTCAACCACTGCGCCACCAGGGAAGGGAAGGGCACATATTTTGAAGTCACACAGCCTTATATTTGAATCCCGTCTTATCCCTTACCAATAGAGTAATGGTGGACAAGTTACCCAGCTTTTCTGCTTTAGTCTTATCAGTATAATGAGGGAAGAAGACATCTAGGTTACAGAATTTATTATGACATCAAATGAGATCACATGAACAAAGTGCTTAGACCACTGTGGTGTTCAAATGCTAGTTTCCTTCTTCTTCTTAACCCATCATGTTTAATTGTAACCAAGTGAAAAAAGAGGACTTCTGGGATAATAACCTTTTCATTCTAGTTGATTGAAAGTTTCTCTTCCCTTAATGTGATTGCCCTGGTAAAACCTAGAGAAGAGCTCTTTCACGCCTTGTCTGCAGACATCCCTGCCGGCAATCTCTTTCCCTGATTCGCTTAGTGTACTTACCCTCGCTATGATCACCCATAAGAGAGGAGATTGGTTCAATTTGGCAATGAGGAGGATATTTCACTGTCCCTCAGTGGCAGTAATGACCCTTCTGCCCTTGGGGAGAGAGATAATAGGGGCTACTGAGTTGTTTGAAAGTTTCATCTATATAGTTTTGTCCTTTTCCACTTTTGCCCATTTGATCTAAAGCTTCTTCTTTTTTTCTTTCTCTTTTAATACTTGATGACATCCAAGGCTGGGGTCTGGAGGTGGTTCATTTCATATATTGTTATATTCTCATTTGTTTTTTGGATCTTTCAAGTTGGGTCCAGTTATCGTAGCTTTTTCATTTTTTTTTAGAAGTAAGCAACTTGTGGACCCTTTGGTTCTTAGACTTCTTCAGCTTCTGTGTGTACTCTAAACACCATAAATACAATATTATAGTGAATCAACATTTTCACCAAGGGGAACAAAATCTAATCTCACTAAAATTGTTATTCAAATGTGAGAGCCAACACTATGATTACCTGCGGGCCCAGGGCATGAAATGAGAATAGGAAAACAAGAGTATAAAATAAGGCAGATTGTTTTCCAACAGGAATATAGACATATAATTTAAATGGTTTTCAACTTGCAGACACAGCCTAGATTTGACTATATCTGGGTTGGCAAGGGACACAATGAATGCCTTGTTTCTTTGACTAACAATGAAAACATTTCATTAAAAAAGTACATTTTCAACAGTGATGTCCTAGACTGCAAATCCAATCACCTAAACAGAAGATATTTGGACAGAATATGGTTACTAGGTGCCTATAAAGAAATCTAGTTTGGAAAATGCTGATTACTTGATTTTCTGCAGTTACTAAGGAGACCTCAAATAATATATGTTTGTAGTTGAATTTAAGTTGCAGAAAATTCTGGTAAAGTTTTTCAAGTTGTTTTTAATACATTGAGTGAATCAGAGGTGAGAAATGTTCTAAATCAATAACCAGCGTTCGAATGTGACTTTTATATAATTTCTCAAGAGGAATTCTAGGAGACCCAAGGCATTGTAACTTCTAGTCAAGCCCAGACAACTTGCCACCTTGTTCTCTTAAGAGATGGCTGAACACATGGGAATGACAAAAGGCTACCCGCTTGGGAGTCTATTGATTTTCACATGTTATTTTCCCTTCTGCTTGCCTCTCCCACTAATTTCTCACTCCCTGCTATTTCTTTCACTGCCAGCATGGCAGAGAAAAAGAAAATGTGGTTATTGGTACACATTGGTGGGTATTGTATTTATTGGAACTTTGAGTAAGATTTTCTATTTCCATTTACAGTGCAAGAGTGCATACAGAGCAAGGGCGTTCTTCTACAGTCCTAATGGTCTCTGGCCAGAAAATGACTGATATCCAGGTGAATTTAGAAATTGTTATTTAGAATGACCTTTAAATGTGTTGCTTTACAGGTAATTAGAACTTAAATTAGATTTCAGAAGGCCAGCAAAGCGAGGTGGTAAAGGAATAAGCTCTGTAACAGAATCTTGATTGTACATCTCATTAGGTATATAACTTTGGGTAAACTACTTAACTTCTTTGTGCTTTAGTTTCTTCATTTGTATAATGAGGCTAATCCTAGTATCTACCAGGTAGGCTTGTTGTGGATCAAATATATTGATATATAAAGCATTGAGAACATGCTTGGATCATGATAAATACAGTTTAAGTGTTTGCTATCACAGGTCCACAGTCCCTTATTTGCAATTCTAAAATTGAAAACCTGAAAAAAATTGGCGCATATTGTAGCAAACTCATTAAGTGGTTAAGATCTGACTGAAAATTATCTGTAGCAATTTATAGGCTCACTTTACCCCACTTTGTGTAAATACAGTTGTCCCTTGGTATCTGCAGGGTATTGGTTTCAGGCCCCCCTGCAGATACCAAAATTCCTAGATGCTTAAGTCTCTAATATAAAATGGTGTAGTACTTGCATATAACCTACACATATCCTCCCATATACTTAAAATCATCTCTAGATTACTTATAGTACCTAACACAATGTAAATGCTATGTAAATAGTTACCAGCCTGTGGCAAATTCAAGTTTTCTTTTTGGAACTTTCTGGAATTTTCTTTTTTTACGAATATTTTTAGTCCGTGGTTGGTTGAATCCCCAGATGCAGAACCCGTGGATATGGAGGGCCTATGTATTAATGAATCATTAATTAATGATTCTTTATTAATACATATTAATTATGTATTAAAGTCATGACATAGTCATGACTTTCTTAAATCCAAGACATTCTGAATGAACTTTCCTTTTCCATGTCATCGGAGGAGACCTATCTGACATAGAAAACAATTTGGTTGCTTCCTGTTACCCTATGACTATTATATCCTACTTGTTTCTATTCTCTAATTCAGTATATTAGATATTTAACAAAAATACCATATTTTTTGACTAAAGCATACCTTTTTCATACTTTGTGTACCAGGAAACTTTGATGAATAAGTTGTGATGCTATTGTCCGTACATAGACAAACATCCAAGTAAAGGAGTTTGTCATCGAGTTGTGATTCTGTTTCTTGCAATGATGTCACACACTACACACATAGACTTAAATTCAGATTTCAAATATTCACTTAACTTGCTTTCAAAATGATTACATTATGGGGCTTCCCTAGCTTAATTACATACTTATCAAAGAATTTATTCTCTTTAACTCAGTCCTTCCAAATATATTTGAGATAATACGCTTTATTTTGATAAATGATTCATGCACACCTGAAAAGAATGTGAATTCTATTGTGTTGGATGGAGTTTTCTATGTAGTTCAATCAGGTCAATTGTGGTAACTGTGCTGTTCAATTCTTCTATATATCCTTGCTGATATCTTTGTCTGCATTGATCGTTACCAAAATTTTGTTAATATCGCCAACCATAATTGTGTATTAACTATTTATCCATTTAGCTATGTCGAGTTTAGCTCTTAAAGCAATACATATGTAAAGCAATATGTATTGCCTTACATATTTTGACGTTCTGTTACTAGGTACATACAAATATAAATTATTATAAAACACTTTTGAATTGACTATTTTTTAAAATCATATTTTCACATCTCTTTATTTCTAGTTATTGATTTTTGCCTTAAAGTTTTCTTTATCTTATCTATCTATAGTTACAACCCCCCTCTTTTGGTTAGTGTTTGCATATAATCTCTTTTTCCATACATTTCTTTCAACTTTTGTTTCCTAACATTTAAGGTCTTGTAAGCAGTATATAGATTTAAAAAAATCTGTTTGAATAATTTTGTCCTTCAATTAAGGATATAGTCCATTTATATTTGATATAATTACTATTGTATTTGTGTTTAAATTTACTATATTAGGCTTGATTTTATTTTATTTCTCCTTGTGTTTGTTTCTTCCTTTTTCTTTTATCCTAACTTACTTTGAATTAATAAGTATATTTTATTATTCTCTTCTACTTCTATGCCTGATAGTAATGAATCTAAAATATTCCTTTGTGGTTAATATAGAGATTACATCATGCATTCTTGTATTATAACTATCTATATTAAATTAGAATCTACCTTGAATTAATGTTTTTACTCCTTTCTGGACAAAGTAAGGATCTCATAAACATTCTCCATTAACTCTCACTTTTTATGCTGTTGTTGTTATATGTCTTAGTTTCCATATATTTTAAATCACATAAGTTACTTTAAAAAAATCAACTAATATTAATTTAAATTTACTTACATTTTGAACTTTTGGTGCTTTTCCTTAATTCCTGTATCACAAGATTTCCAGCTGGATCATTTTCCTTCTAACTGAAGAACTCTTGCTAGTATGTCTTTTAGCATATATTTACACATATATTTACATTGAATTCTCTCAGTTTTGTTTTTGTTTTCAAATTTTAACTTAATTTATAACAGCTTTATTGATATGTAATTTACATACCATAAAATGCATCCTTTTAGAGTATGACAATTCAGTGTTTTTAAAATTATATTTATAGAGTTGTAAATATACTAATTTGATATTTACAGAGTTGTAAATATTGTCTAATTTTAGAATATTTTCGTCACTCCTGAAGAAACCCTGTACCCATTATCAGTCCATATTCCATTTTCTCCCTAGTCCTTGGCAGCTGATAATCTACTTTCTGTCTCTATAAGTTTGCCTATTTTGGACATTTCATATAAATAGAATCACAAAAATATCACCTTTGTGTGGCTTCTTTCACTTAGCATAATATTTTCAAGGTTTATCTATATGAGCATGTATAAGTACTTCATTCTTTCTTATAGCCAAATGCTAGTCTATTGTACAGATATACCACATTTAATATTTTTTAAATAATTTTTACTGGAGTATAGTTTATTTACAATGTTGTGTTAGTTTCAGGTGTACAGCAAGGTGAACCAAGTTATACATATACATATATCTACGCTTTTTTAGATTATTTTCCCATATAGGTCCCACATTTAATATTGATTCATCACTTGATGGACATTTGGGTTATTTCTGCTTTTTGGCTATTATAAATAATGCTGCTCTGAACATTCATATACACATTTTGCTATGGACATATGTTTTCAATTCTCTTGGGTACATACCTAGGAGTGGAATTGCTGGGTCATGTATTAATACTATGTTTGACTTTTTGAAGAACTGTCAAAACATTTTCCCTAAAGTGGCTGGAAGATTTTATAATCCCATCAGAAATGTATGAGGGTTCCAATTTCTCCACAAACTCACCAACACTTGTTCTTGTCTTTTTCTTTTAGCAATTTTAATGGCTTGGAGCTGGTTTCTCATTGTAGTTTTGTATTTGACTAATGATTTTGAACATTGGGAGCTTATTGGGTATTTGTATATTTCTTTTGGAGAAATACCTTTTGAAATCCTTCGCCAGTTTTAAAATTGAGGTATTTGTCTTTTTATTGCTGAGTTGTAAGAGTTCTTTATGTATTCTTTATATATATCAAATACATGATTTGTAGATATTTTCTTCCATTCTTTGAGGTTTTTTTTTCTTTCATTTTCTTGGTGGTGTCCTTTGAAGTGCAGATGTTATAATTTGATGAAATCCAATTTATGTATTTTTTTTCTTTTTGTAACTTTTTTGTCACTTGTGCTTTTGGTGGCATGCCTAAGAAACCATTGCTAAATCTAGGTCTTGAAGATTTATGTTTTCTTCTAAAAGTTTTATGACTTTAGCTTTACTTTTAGGGCTACAATCCATTTTGAGTTAATTTTGTATATGGTTCAACTTTATTCTTTTGCATGTGCATTTGAGGTTGTCCCAGTGCCACTTTTAAAAAGATTGTTCTTTTCCCATTGAATTGTCCCCATTGAATTTTCTTTCTGACTTTTCATGTGGATGTTTCCTAGTTATTCTCTTTCAGTTTACTAATCTTTACTTTGCCTTATCTGCTATTAAACTCATGTATTGGATTGTTAATTTCAATTATTATCTTTTTCATTTATACAATTTCTGCTTGATTCTATTTAGTAGATAAGTGTTTTCTTGAAAATTTTCTATCCTTTTCTCTGTTTTAAAGAATACATTATCTAATGATAACTCTAGTATCTGCATCATCTTTGGTTCTATTCTCAAATTTTTCCTATTTTTATATGTTCCAATTTCTTGTTTTCTC
Source organism: Monodon monoceros (assembly GCF_005190385.1). Taxonomy (NCBI): domain Eukaryota; kingdom Metazoa; phylum Chordata; class Mammalia; order Artiodactyla; family Monodontidae; genus Monodon; species Monodon monoceros. The sequence continues at coordinate 47,695,923 of NW_021703776.1, forward strand.
TAGTAATATTTCATGGAATATTCATATCCTGAATGAAAAATTACAGGGGTCCTAGGTGATGATGTCTTTCCCCAAGATAATTTAATTTAATTTTGACAGGAAGAGAGAGATATGGCAGATCATCTTGATCTAGTTGAAGGTGGCTTCTCTACTCTGATTGGATTGGTTTTGTCCTAATTTGTCTTCATTCTCAGGACACAGTCCTTATTTCTAGGGTATACCTTTTCTATGGTCTCTAGTGCAATCATGAGGGTTTTTCCTATATCCCCTCTACTTTTTGAGCCCTGAATTATGTTCTACATGTTCTCAGTACTACCATACTGCCAAGATCTTTGCTTAGCTATCTGGCATACTACTAATTTTGACTAGGTTTCTGGGAGTCTTGCTTTGTGTTTGTGTGGTTTCAGAGCTGGAAAACTCTTTGCAGGGAAGTTGCCTGCAGAATTTCAGGTACACTTTTTTTTTTTTCATGTGCTTATTTGTCATCTATATTTTCTTTTTTTTTAACATCTTTATTAGAGTATAATTGCTTTACAATGGTGTGTTAGTTTCTGCTTTATAACAAAGTGAATCAGTTATACATATACATATGTCCCCTTATCTCTTTTTATGTGCTTTCTCATTTTCCTCAAGTCTTAACCGCATTAGCTACCCTCAACTCTGAATTCTGTCTCTTCAGCCCAGTGAGAGTGTTACAAGCAAGGTTTGTCTTTGTGTTTAGCCTCTGTTTCTCTGCTGCCAATCTGCAGGTGTCTTGAGGAAAAACACAGTGCAGAGGCTCACCTCAGTGTGCTTGCCTTCTCTCCAGGACTGCTGCTTCTCAAGTTCTGCCTGCCATCAGTATTTTCTAATGTGTCAGACTGTTGTTTTATGCATTGTATGATTAATTTTGGCAAGAGAATTATTCTGATATATACTTTTCTATAATAGCTGGGAGCAGAGTTTTCCCAGCTTTCTTTGGAAAAATATACACAGAAAATTCCTACTTTTTACTGTAATTTAGTTCTGTCATATCAGCAAGTAATATTCTTTAAAAAATCAGATACTTTCCTGGTGTTATAATTCAGGATTTTATTTGTGATTGAAAGCCTTGGCATTAAATAAATCCTAAGGAGAGTGCCCTAAAATTATATATGAGTGCTACAACATTTACACAGAGATATGATAATTCAAAATTTATAAAAGCAGACTGGGGTTCTTTGTGTTATATATAAGAGACTTCAACATATGTGATGTGTAATATGTTAAAGAAAACCTTTTTATAACAATATTTTGATCCATAGTTAATATGTCAATTATCCTTAGCGTTTAATTCACTGTATTTTTGTTTGTCTTAGAGTGTAAAACATATTTCAAGAATGACAATTTGAGTGGCCCAAGTCTCTTTAAAATGTCTTTAATAAAATTTGAGCTACTTGCTATATTTTCTCTCAATAACCTTTTTTTGAGAATTAACAGAATCCTTCTATTGATCTTAGTTCTACCCAGAAATATTACTGGACATATAAATATATTTATTGATATTGCTTTTGATGACTATCAAGGTGTTTCTTCTGCTGAATATTATTTTTAAAGTAATGATTGATAAAATATTTTTCTCTCTATCCTTGCCTAAGTTTTTGCAAACTGTAAGTATATCTATTAAGTTTCAGAATAGGAACTAATCATTTCTGCCTACGCACTGTCATTGATACTTTGACAATTATCAAAAATCTTGACATTTTATTGTAATCCACATGAATGATGAACATTTCCTTTAAAACAGAATCTTCAGCTTGACTTGGAGAATTGAGGAAATAGCTGTGACATTTAAAAAATTGTATTCAAGTAATATTTGTAATGGGGAAATTTATGACTTCAGGATAAGCAAAGGAGATTACTGTCTATATATTCAATGTAACATTAGAGCCTTTGGGGATTATCCGAACCTTTAGGGATATGCAACTTTGTCTCTAACTAAGCTATTTTACAACTCTGTACAGAGTGAAGTTAAGTTGTAAAAATGTATAACAACGCAAATAATTCTTGTCTGTAGACATGCAAAAAAAAATTCTGTCTAATGGAAGGAAAACATTTTTCCTACTATGGGAAAACCAGTTTTGCAAATTCATCTCAGTATTACAGACTCAAAAGTATGTCTTCTTTGAGGTCCCCTTTTAAACCCACCGAAATGGGTCCCTCATTTAATTAATGAGTTAAATAACATCTTTGACATGTGTTACTTTTATATTTATATGAGACACATTTTATCTTCTTTTGAAAATTATCATCTAACCTAATGCTCCCTTGGGCTTGTCATTTATGGAACCTCTTAAGGGAGAGATGAATTCATGTGTGGACGGAATTTAGGCAGATTTGAATGGGCATAATGATGGTCAATGAAAGTGTGAAAGACAAGAGCTTGCTTCTTTCTCCAGGCTTGAGATATAAACCCACTCAACAGAGGAAATCGGTCTTTAAGATTACAGAGATTTCTCAGGGTTTTGTTGTTGTTGTAGTTTGTTTACTTTAGTAGTGCCTATACAAAATCTATTTTTGCATCAGATCTGTTACATACACTGCAATTTTTAATATGATTTTTGGTTGTACTCTTTATTTCAAAGTCTGGTTTACTTCTTTACTTCAAAGATTGGTTCAGTAACTAAAGCTGCCCACACTTCTAATAATAACTACCAATAAAGAGGAACATGAATTATTATATATTTACAAATCATTCAGATGTAGGACAGTCTCTTAGGCCACTTACAAAATAAAATCTTGTTCATTTCTGTACCCCGTCACCAGCAACAGAAATACAAGGAGTGATTTCCCCATCGTTACTACTACACTAATTGTCCTGGATTTCATCTCTCCTTTATTGGGTTTGAGAGGGCCTAAAATATTATAATCAGGAGGATTTCCTCCATGGGTTATTCAAACAGTAAAATCCTATACCCCACAAGGCATCATCACTGCTCAAAATCAGTAGGTGAACCACTGGGCCCTAAAGTCCTTTCTTGTTGCTAAAGAGAGGATCAACTGGATTCTCATTCGTGAAGGCTCCTGCTTTCTCAGCTTCCATTCATCATCTGAGCACTTGAATAGTGCTCTTGGCAGTGGTCCTTAATTAGGTCTACCTACTTGTTTCTTCCCAGGTAGCTAGCTCTCTTGGGCTCCAAAGCTCCCAGGGTCCTTCTGGTACCCCCTTTCATTTATTCACCTCTTTCCAACTTCCTTTTTGCTAGGGATAGGGGGAAGGTGGAGGGAAATCTATTCCTCTCTATCCAGACTTCCTTCACAGGCACTTTTTCTTTCCTCAAATTTTGTTCTTCTGTTTTTCTTTCTCAATAAATTTTGATGGCTCATTACCCTTAGAGGCTGAATCATTAACAATCAAAATATTAGTTCTCTTTCTTAATATTCAAACCCTGCCTCTAGGCAAGGGAAAATATTTGCATTCCATTATTCTCCGCATGAAAGGAAAGAAAGAAAAATTAAATAGTTTGTATATTATAATAGTCATAAAATTGGAGTCTTGCCACAGAAAAATATTTGATTGGGATGCATTTAGGAGGTGGAAAAATAGATATTAGAGCTGACAAGCTCCCTTCATTATGCTTTTTCTTAGGTTCAGAATACAGAAGAAATACTGTACCAGTCTACAGTCCCTTTAGAAACCACTTGAGATTTGATGTCTGTTTTGGAGTTGAAAATTTTTTAGATTTTAGAATGGTAACATGAACTCATATGAATTTATTATGTAACTTCTTCCAGAGGGGCCTGGGGCAGTACTGATTACTCAGAATTTTTTTTTTTTTTTGCCACCAACATATGAATATTCACACTCTGTAGAATATAGTCTTTAAATGGTCTCCTGTCAATTCAGAACAGCTTTTCCTACTAAAAAATTTCAGATCAGATTATGTTTTGATGCCAAACAAATTAAAAAATTACTTCAGATTTTTCAGAGCTTTCTGGATTTTGCAATTTTGAATAAAAGATTTGGGCTTGTATTTCTTCAATTTTAAGGTGCCATCAATTTAAAATGCACTATCCATTTAATGATAGTTTTGAAAGCCAAAAAATAAATGCTCTATTTACTATTATTTCATGTGTTTTTACTTTTCTTTTTTGCTTTCTTACTTATATATCCCTAATTTTATTGTATTGTGGGTAGTGAACATGGTGTGCATAATATTAGTTTTTTGGTTTTGTGTGTGTGTGCGTTTGTTGAAACTTCCTTTGTGGGTAGCTTGTGGTTATTTATCATAAATTTCTTATTTATATTAGAAAAGAATATTTATTCTCTGAGTGTATGTATATATGTATTCATATAGATGTATACATATATATACTACACTCATGTATATATATGTATGTGTATGTATATAAGTGTATAAGTAGATACACATGTATATATTTATATTTATTAGCAAAAGTTAAGTTATATTATTCAGACATTGTCCATACTTATTTTGAATCTGCTTGATCTATTGCTATCTGAAACAGGCATCTTAAAATTTCCTACTATTCTTATAAATCTGTTAGTTTCTCTTTCAAGTTCTGAGTATGTTTTCTTCATTCTGATACATGTCATGTTGATTGTGGTTATACATTTTATGGCTTTTGTATGAATGACGTCGTTCCCTCATTTCTTAATGACTTTTGCCTTCAATTCTTTTTTTTTTAATCAGGCACTATCAGGTTTCTTTTTATTATAACTAGCCTGGTATTTTGTTGTTTGCTGTTTATAGAACTTGATTAGTTTAAATCTATTTTTGAGAATTTAATCCATTCATATTTATTATAATTACTGATATGTTTAGAATTATTTCTGCTCTCGTATATTGAATTTTCAATTTATTATGATTCTTGTTTCTTTTTCCCCCGTATTTCCTCTTATGTTACATTAAATAAGGGGTTTCCCTTTTTTTTCTTCCTGTTACATTTTCTTCCCCAAACTGAGAAATAAGGCAGAAGGGAATGAAGCTTATTCTTTCATGTCATACTAGGGGATACCAAGGACCATCCATAGATTATTTAATAATATATAGGAGTGTACCAGTGCTTACCTTTGCTCTTTACTATTTGATTAGAGTCTGGACACTTTGAAGTCTTGTTAATTTGTAGATATCCTTCCATTAGAAATGATAACTCTACCCATTTTTTTTGTCCTGTAGGACACTTTGTATTGCTAAACTTTACTTTTCAAAAAGGTAAAATTATGTCTCACATAAAAATGGTTACACGTCAGAGATTTTATTCAACTTATTTATTAAAGAGGGACCCGAGAAGATTTCAAAACAAGTTCAAAAAACATTTAAGGAGATGTGTATTTATACCTTTTTAATAAAACGTTGTTAGAATAAAATTTCTGGGTTATATATAAAACTGGTTAATGTTCTACAGTGCAACAAACCATACCTTTGAGCTTATGTTTTCTAACAAAAGAAATTATTTACCTTTCCACTTGGGGGGAAAAATGGGTTAATATGTAAATTCACTGATCTGGAACCTTTAATCAATAATAGTGAGTCAAACAAAGTATATTTCTCTAGATTAGGGCTTGATAAACTCTAGCCTGCCAGGAAAATCCAGCTCACTATGAGCCAAATTCAGCCATTAGTTTATATATTGGCGGGGCGGTATCTGTGGCTGCTTTAGTGTGACAACAAAACGGTTGAGTAGTTGTGACAGACACCCTGTGGCTTACAAGGTCAGGAATATATACTCTTCAGTACCTTACAGAAAAACAGAACTTACAGAACTCTGAGTTACAGAGTTACAGAACTCTGTCTTAAATAATCCTTGGGTAGATCTTTGCACTTTAATAACATTGAAAGATGTGCTGCCTTATTTCCAAGTTCTGAATAATTTTTCTTAATATTGCCTAAAGTAAAAATTTTTTCTAACACTTTTTGATTACTTACAAATAAACAGTTTATAAATCTTTGATGTGTGTTCTTTCTGTATTTCTATGAAAGTCATGTTTTTAACTTTTTTAAAATAAATTTATTTATTTATCCATTTATTTAATTTTTGGCTGCATTGGGTCTTTGCTGCTGCACACGGGTTTTCTCTAGTTGCTGAGAGCGGGGGCTACTCTTTGTTGCGGTGCGCGGGCTTCTCATTGCTGTGGCTTCTCTTGTTGTGGAGTACAGGCTCTCGGCGCGCAGGCTTCAGTAGTTGTGGCACATGGGCTTCAGTAGTTGTGGCACACGGACTTAGTTGCATGGGGGATCTTCCCAGACCAGGGCTCGAACCCGTGTCCCCTGCATTGACAGGCGGATTCTTAACCACTGCACCACCAGAGAAGCCCTGTTTTTAACTTTTTGATGTTGACCCTGATCATGTTGGTCTCCACAATATTTCTCCATTATAAAGTCTTCATTTTCCCCTTTGTAATTGTTAGGTAGTTTGGAGGAAGATACTAGATTATACCAATATCCTGTTCTTCATCAAACCCAGAAGCCTTAGTATCCATTGACTACCCCCACCTGAATCAATTACCACTACGATTGTTGCCATATGGTAATTTTCTATTTCTGTTTTTCAGCATCTGTTAACAGGAATTCTCCTAAGAAAGAGTTTTCCTCTTATCGCCCCTTTTATGTATGTGTATATGTATCAACTCAGAGATTTCTGTTTTATTTACTGGGTTTCAGTCAATTTCTATCATTATTTTAATGCTCAAATTGTTTAAGATTTGGCCAGTATGAGCTTCTTCAAAGCTGGCACTAATGACTTTTGACATGCCCAGTTATTCTTCTGATCTGTAACCAGACACGTTATCCATTGTGCAACTGGCCCATGCCCTGCCCAGTTATTCTTTAAGTACCTTCTTATATTCTGGCACACCAAGATATTCCAGGGTCATTTTGTACTTTTCTTGCGCCCATCCTGGAATCAGTTTTTTCCCCAAGGACCTTGAGTTCCTTTAGAGGAAGATGGAATCTTGAAACTAAAATCTGGGCACTCACTTATGCTCATTGTTAGTTACTAGGGTGTCATTGCTTCTAGACTCTCTCAATAGAAGGTACAAAATATACACGTGTGTATAAACATGTACACACATATTATGATATATACATATCTATGTCTACATGTACACACGTATTACGATACATACATATCTATGTCTTTATATATCTACCCATAGAAGTATATAAAGCAAACATGAGTTCACATTGATATCTCCAATTCCAATTTAACAGCTCAGGCCTCTTTCTAGCCTTCCTCCTTTTCATATTTGTAACTCACTTCTCCAACACTGAAAAATCTAGCTCCCATTGTCTTTAATATAGTTACTTCTTTTCTCAGTCCTTCTGTGTATAACTAATTTCCTGACCACAGGAGCCATATGTTTGGCCTTTAGCTCCATCATCAGCTCTTCCTCACTCCCCTTTCCATCCTCCCCCATCATGCCTACTTGGCCCTTGTCTCCATTGCCACCTCCTTGAATCTGTTGCTTGCTGCATGGCCCAACCACCTCTTCAGCTCCAGGCCCACTACTGCCTCCTGTGCCTTCTGCCGTGCTACCATCACCAAAGAAAGAGAGGTGGAAGAAAGGAAACCAATTAGGTAGAGGAAAAAGAGGAGAAATAGAGAATTTTCTTCTTATCCTTCATGGTCTGAAATTTTACTCTGATGTTTCTAGACCTGGATTTTTTCTTACTGAATTGTTTTTCTGGTAGCATTTGATGAACTCTTTTAACAAAAGAATCCTGTCACTTAGTTCTTAGAAATTCTTTGCCTCTATTTCTCCAACCATAGCTCTTCCTTTTTGTCTTTCTTCTCCTCTTAGGGAAATTCTTTGTCAGATATTAGAATTTCTGAATCTATTTTCCTTGCCTCTTAAAATTTTCTCCAGAGTTTACGTCTCATTACCTCTGTATTATGTTCTGGAAGAATTCCTCAGCAATATATTCCAGCTCAGCAATTTACTCTGCAGTAGATCCAATAAGTTATTTAGTCTATTTATTAAATTGTATATATTAATGAGTATATTTTTCATTTTAAAAACTTTTAACTGATTATTTTATTACTATTCTTGTTTCATAACCACTTGTTTTTATGTATTTTATTGAATTTCCTGTTTTATTTCTTCATAGTATTAAGTATTCTTTGAAATCCTTTCTGTTAACTCATCTCCTTAGGTCAAAGTTCTTTCTTGTGAGTTTAAAGACTGAGCTTGTTGACAATTTTTCATGGTGTTGCCATGGGATTAGTAAATCTTATTTGGACATTTATCTTCTGTGACAGAATTCTTCTGCATATATGCCAAGCAGTGGCAGTCTCCTATGTAGTGTCCAAATTGACTTCCAGTGGGGATGATGTGTAGGTCTCCTGATACTGCATGACATGGCTATAGCAAGGGCAGTATTTTCTTTCAGGATGGCTGTCTTGACTTCTTAGCTCAGCAGCTGTGACATGCTCCAGATATAAAGGCCCCAAAGATTTCCTGCCTATAATGACTTCCAATTGCGATGGCTTCCCACACAATGGATGCCTCTTAAACTTATGCCTGTGATTTTGGCTCACTGCTATGGCTGCCAGTCTTTCTTTCAGTGACACCTCACAGTTTCATGGCCACCAAGAGTTCCCTTTCTTAATAAGAATCAATTTCTTTCTTTTCTCTCTTCCTTCCTTCCTTTCTTTCTTCTTTCCTTTTTACCTTTCTTCCTCCCTCCCTTTCTGCCTCCCTTCTCCCTTCTCCTCCTCCTTCGTCTTCTCCTTCTCTCCTTCTCCTTCTTCTTCTTCTCCTCTCTCTCTCTTTCTTTCTTTTATTCTCTGGTTTTGTTTGTTAGTCTGCATCTTAGACCAGAATCTATAAATGAAGTTTAGTACCTTTATGTTAATGAATGTATGTAAACAGTGACATTTTATGTCTTTTGCTTCATAAAGTCTGAGTATAACACTTCTTTGTATTCAGAGTCTAAAGGCTTTTCTGAATCATTCTCATCAATGGGCACTCATATGTAGCACCATATGGAAAAGACACTTCCTAGGATAGTAACTTCTTTAGTATACTTAGGATTGATACTCTGATACTATAACATGCAAGAGCACTGGGATTTTGTCTGTATTTCCTGTTTGATTAAACTCATATTTTCTTTTTATCTTTAATTGACTTAAGTATTTCTAGAAGTTAAATAGCTTCTCTTGAAAGTCAGTCAAAGATTTTTGACAGAGAGCTATTTGGGGGCCTGACTGTGGTTCTTTCTAAGGATGTATTGTTTGCACCAATCTCTCCTAGCTTTGAAAATTTGATGATCTATTGAAAAGATTTGGCAACTTCCAACACCTTTAACTGCATTACTTAACTTCTGCCAGGTATCTTTACCTTCTTCTATCACAATACTATTTCATTTCAGTGGTGTTTTATAATGTAATCGTTATTTTTTTGTGTGTGTGGTACGCGGGCCTCTCACTGTTGTGGCCTCTCCCGTTGCGGGGCACAGGCTCCGGACGCGCAGGCTCCCCGGCCATGGCTCACGGGCCTAGCCGCTCTGCGGCATGTGGGATCCTCCCGGACTGGGGCACGAACCTGTGTCCCCTGCCTCAGCAGGCGGACTCTCAACCACTGCGCCACCAGGGAAGCCCCATAATGTAATCATTTTGAAAGCAAGTTAAGTGAATATTTGAAATCTGAATTTAAGTCTATGTGTAACAGTGTAGTGTGTGACATCATTGCAAGAAACAGAATCACAACTCGATGACAAACTCCTTTACTTGGATGTTTGTCTATGTACGGACAATAGCATCACAACTTATTCATCAAAGTTTCTTGGTACACAAAGTATGAAAAAGGTATGCTTTAGTCAAAAAATACGGTATTTTTGTTAAATATCTAATATACTGAATTAGAGAATAGAAACAAGTAGGATATAATAGTCATAGTGTAAGAGGAAGCAACCAAATTGGTCTCTATGTCAGATAGGTCTCCTCTGATGACATGGAAAAGGAAAGTTCATTCTAAATAGCTTAAGAAAAAGAATATGTTGACTCATGTAACAGAAAATCTAGGGGTTTGATACAGGACTTAAATAATATCATGACCTGGTTTTGCCATACTGTATCTCTTCATTCTGCTATCCCCTGTGTTTTCTTCCTTCTCAGGCTGGCTCTAGGCCTAACTCCTCCAATGTTCAAGTCCAGAGGAAATGGGAGAAAGTGTCTTCTCTGGCAATTTCCACGTAAATCCTGGGAGCCACTGTAGTGGGACCAATTTGGATCATATGGTCCCTGACCTAATCTCCTGGGGGATCTTTTGCTCTGATTGACTAGGGATCAGAATGGCATGCCACCCAAAATGCACAGATTGAGACTTGGAGGGTAGATAAATAGTTGCCAAGGAAAACTGTGCAATTTAACTTAAAGCAGCATGAGATGGATATTGGGTAGTTAAGAACAACAACAAAATGTCTTACAGATTTGGTTGGATATCGAAGACAGAGAAAATAGGAGAATAGGCTAAAAACGCCCACTTTTAGCAAGTAAAGGTGTCTGTGAGTTTCTATTTGATTACAGAATTTATCAAATTATAAAGATTTTTAAAGGTCTCTAGTATTCTGTCATCAATCTTACATATTATTTCTCTTCTTATGTATAGACTAAAGAAAATTTATTTAGGATCAAACTAAAAAAAGAAAGAAATGAAATATAAATATATAGGAGTTAACTAGAAAAAGTAAATGTTTCATTAATTGATCCAAGTACACTTAAGGCTCTATTTATTATGATGACCTGGAAAACTTTAATTGCATTGCTCCACTTGGCTCTGGTGTGTAGGTAAATAGGAGTAAAAAATTGTTTGCTAGCAAACTAGAGGTAAACCAAACTATATTGTTTGCTGCTCCCATAAACCCTGGATACTGTACTCTGTTTCTGGCCAGAACTCAATTATTCTTGTTTACTGACCTTCCCAGTAGTATAAATATGTGCAGAATATGATTGCAGTATGGTATTCTAGCCTCAAAACTGATTTATTACACCTTCCTCTGAGAGCTTAACACAGATAAAAATAGAATAGCAAGAAAATAAGCAGCTACTGCCTTTCATAACCAACAACACTCTTTGCCTTTCCCTTTCCCTCTGCCTCCTACACCCACACTCATGGAACCGGATAAACACATAGAGCTGAATTGTTCTCCCTTTGGGTCATAACATCATAACTATGCTTGAATGTTATCTTTCAGCTTTACTAAGTCTTTTGCAATAGTAAATGGAAGTTGTGGTCTGTCTTAAGGGTATTTGCATTATGAAAGGAAATTCTTGAGGACTGTAAAGAAGCCTTAGGATCAGTAACTGGAATTGTGGGAAGAGAGTTTCTTTTGGGGGGAATGCCCTGTCCCCACATTTTTGGTGGAGCAGCAAACATAAACCAGTTGTTTTTCGTAGTGTTTCTGGTTATAGATTTAACCTAGCTGTCTCCAAGTGCATCCACTTCTGGGCATGTGTGTGTGAGTGACCTAAAGATACTAGAACCCTTCCCTCTTCCAGTTCATGAGAGAATGAATAAATAAAGACTTGGCAGCCATCTCACAGAGGCTGCTGACACCTGCTCCGGACAAATCCCAGGGCAATGTGCTTTCTATCTTCATTGCGTGTTCTGCACGAAGGACTAAACTGTTTATCCTCCATCCAGCTAAAGAGATTATATTTCATGGCCAGCTGGTTCCCTTTGAGGCTGACTTTGGCTCCTTAAATATGATACTTGTCTAGATAAATGTTTAAGTTATTTAACAAAGGACATAAAAATCACTTTTTCTTGGTAGCTTTTTTTCACTTTTCATTAGTCTAATAGAGATTATTCATGTTTGCTGACAAATTTTGTTTTGTTCCCCCTCCCCCAAGAACAGTATTAAAAAGACTAATATTTTATTACTGTAGAAAGAGTTCTTTCTACTTTATCATTATTCATAGCATTGTCCTCCTGAGGCTGTGAATATGATCATAATAGGTCTAGAGTTATTGGCTTTCATTTAATATAAATATTCTCAACTAATTTTGTGGGGAGGATTTTTTCCTTTTGGGGTATTTCCCTTTGGTGGTATGTAGTACTTTCCACACTCACCTCTCCCACTAGACTTGTGTGCTTGGGCTAAAAAACTTAAGTCATAATAAAAAAGATGTTAAGAAGTATACCTGCTTCCAAAGATCCACAGACGTTTTCCAAACCCTGCAGTGAATACCCATAATGTCTATTGCAGCACATTACCCACAATTTGCATTCTGTCTTGCTTGTTATTTGAGTGAAAAAGATGTAAATAGTTTGAATTATCTGTGTTACTATCCCCAAATCAGAAGTGGATCATAATATCAACACTTTTCATAAATCTTCTGTTATGGTTTTTTTTTTTTTTTTTTTCGGGATGAGGGCCTCTCACTGTTGTGGCTTTTCCCGCTGCGGAGCACAGGCTCCAGATGCGCAGGCTCAGCGGCCATGGCTTACGGGCCCAGCCGGTCCGCGGCATGTGGGATCTTCCCGGACCGGGGCACGAACCCGTGTCCCCTGCATTGGCAGGCGGACTCTCAACCACTGCACCACCAGGGAAGCCCTGTTATGGGTTATTTTGATGTTTGTGCTGCTCATTTTCATGGAGCCCTAACCTGTCAGTGTGGGCTGGATCCTCATGAATGCAGCGGACTCAGATGTGACAAAGATTCAGGCTGTTTCATTACAGCCAGTTTGCCTGTTTTCACATAAAAAAGGGAGCGTAGAAGTGTAAGTCCCTGAAGATCAGAAAGCAGCCACCATGAACTAAGCTAAATGAGACACCTTTGATTTTTTTGGGCATGACTGAGAAACCAAAGGTGCAACAGCTGTGTAGGGAGAACGCATAGCAGAATGGAGTCATGTTATCTAGGTTTAAGAACCAGATCTTCCCAATTACTAACGTGTACTTTTGGATAAATTACTTAACATCTCTAAGCCTTAGTTTCCTTGCTTGTAAAATGGAGATAATAATAGTATCTAACTCATAGGGTTGATGTGAGGATTAAATGAAATCATACTAAGGACATGGAACAGAGCCTGGCACTAAATAAATTCTCAATGAATGTGAGCTGTTAAGTCCTGTCTGCCAAAACTACTCCTTGACTCTGAACTACTAAAGCTCTTGGAATCTGCAATGCCCATTTTGGCACTTGATCATGCATTAATTCATCTATCACCATCTTTTGAGTAACTTTAATCCCCCTTAGATTGCTGACTATGGCTCACAGCGTTTAAGATAGCAGATTGCCTATTTTAGTGCTGTTTACATTAAACTCATCTCTAATAAATATTTGCTCAATGTTCTAGGTCAATACTAAAAAAGCTAAAGGACTGTGGTACCCTATTAATGGAGAAAAGGTGCCTAGCTTATAGAAGCCCTGCTTTGTTCCTCATTGCTAGAATATTGGGTTTAATTATGGGAATCTACACCCTGAGAATGACACTGATAACAAGAAGCAAGTAGAGAAGAGCCTAGAAACCTTACACTATATGAGGAATGGTTGAAAGGAATGGATGGTGCAGTGGATGAGAATGTTTCCTTTCTTGATATTAGGTGCTATTGGAGAGGATGGTCGTTTTTAGATTTTCATTTATAGTCAAGTTTTAATATGAGTTCCTGAGGTTGAATTGGGGGTAGTTATCATCAAGAGTCACCCATTTTAGAAGGCCTTACTCTTGAAGCTACTATGGCTTTGTTTCTAAGTCAGTTTTATTGTCCTTGCCATTTATTTTTTCCCAAATAGTTCTCCCTAGAGGTTCCTAAGTCTTTATGAGCTCCTTGAGGGAGTGCCTACCAGTTTGCCAGAGGGCTTCAGCATTGTTGAATCCTGAGTCAAACTCTCACTATGCCTTGTCCCCTAGTCTTAGTAGGCTCTAGAGCAGTGGAATAGAAACAGGTAGAAAATGGGAACTAACAAACTGTAGATAGCCAAGGGGGGTTCAGAGGGAACTGGGTTGAAGAGAGCGGATTCAGAGCTCTGTCTCAGAGCATGTACTTGGTTTGAAGATCAACTCTACAACTGTGCTGCTAACCCTACCCTCAATTTTAGACTGCCCTATACTTTTAGGATTCACTCTCTGTCTCTCTCTCAAGTGATTTTGCTATTAAATTTATTTTAAATTACCAGTGCAAAAGACCATGGTGTTTTCTATAAAATAATAAATTTGCCATATTTATACTATATTTGGTTTGGAGACTGAGTGTATAAATACGTGGATCAAAACTATCAGTGAAAGCACCCAAAACTGCTTTTTCTCATGATCCGATGTTTGGGATTACTGAATTTTGCACTTAGAAACCAATTACTTTGATTTTATGTTCATTTTTGTTTCTAAAATTGGAGATAAGTGCAATTTCAGACTGTTATTTGCAAGTATTTCCCCATGTGGATTTTCCTGCCCTTGCAAGCTTTCTACTATCCTGACTGCCTTTAACTATAATGGTGGCTCAGCTATGTGTTTTGGATGTTTTGCTAACAATTCAAACTTGCTGTTTTCCCATCACAGTTATATTCTCCATTACTTTTCATACTGTTTTGTTTTTTAGCAATAGCTGCAATTCATGTAATTGTAGGACATTTGTTTGATATAAACTCTTAGTCCTATCTGGATATATTTAAAACACTGTGTTCTTTGGGAGCACATGAGGAATAATATTTTAACACATAGCTTTTATTTTCACTGAGCTGACATTAAGCCAAGGTAATTTTGTTCCATGTTGTGTAATGTTCTCACTTGTGATTAGTCCTGCAGGTTTCTCATTTTCTTTTTTTAATCACAACTAAAGGGCAAGAAACAGCTGCTGGAGTTACGGTTGTCAGACATTTTAGGTAGTTTTTCCCTTTGCATCAAACAAACAGTTCTGTTGAAAATACTAAACTGTGTATATGTTGAGATTGCCACCCGCTGGTGAAATAGAGAATTTCCATTTTAATGAGTAATTTAGGAAAACTTATTTGTTTTCTGTTTCTAGAGTATGAATTTACATTTTTAGGTTTAAAAAATATATTTTAAACTTTACTAGAAGAATAAAGAATTTTATTATTATAGAACACTTTAAAGCTCTACTGGAAAAATTTTTAAAAATCATCATTTTGAAACCATTTAAAAATCTTTATTTACGTCTCTCATAGCCCCTACGAAGGGAAGAAGAGAGAAAAAAAAATCTCAGAATTAAATATGCCTAAGTGTTATCAGTGGTTGCTGTTGAGTACTAAGATTAAGAGGGATTAAAATAATTTTTGTTGCTTCATTACACTTTTATTTAGTAACATTTTTTTTCCTACAGAAAGCTTGTATTGCTTTAAAAGAAAATATAAATCTGAAGAGGAAAAATAACTATATGTTTGTATATAAATCGAAATGTAAGTCTTATAACAGCACTTTATAGTGTTTAAAAAAAAAAGCACTACCCTAAATCAATGCCACATTTAACTAAAAAGATACAAAAGGAACAAAAGCCTGGAGATTGAACTGCAGCTTTCATCACTCCACTAGCACACATTTTAAATTCAAATGCATACATAAGAATTTATTATGAGATAAAGATGCCATTTCAAATTCATGTGCAAGGATGCTTGGTTACCTTACATCATTTACCAAATACATTCCAGATGTGAAAAATTAAAAATATACAATGAAATAAAATTTTAAATTAAAAACATATAAATTAATATTTAGGCTAAGCAAAAAAGCAAAAGAAAAAATTATAAAGGAAAATATTGGAAACTTCTGTGTATAAATACAGAAAAGCAAATGATAAACTGGGAAAAATATAGTGTATGGAACTGACAAAATAAATAAGACTTTAAAAAAAGGCCTATGAGCATTTGAAAAGAAAATTAACCTCATTACTAATCAAAGAACTATACATGTTTTTAAAACTGAAAAATTTAGCTATAAAATGGCCAAGATTTAGAAGATGTTGTAGTACTCAGTGTTTTCTGATAGATGTTTCCCTTTCTGATAAAGCTTTCAAATATCTGGCATGTTAAAAGTGTGTTGCTAGGTACATGAAAGATGATACAGACAAAAGTACTCCATATTATAAAACTATTCTGCTATTTAAAATTATTCCTTAAAAGGATGTTTAATAACACGGAAAAATGCTCATATAGAATTTAGATTACAAATAGGGTTTAAGTAATAACACAATTTTATCTATATCTATCTCTCCAGAAGGATGTTATTTTAATAGTGATTATCTATACTACCAGAATTATTGGTGATAATTTCCTTCTTCATTCACTTCTGTATTTTTAAATTTTTTAAAACAAAAAAATTGCAAATGTATAAAATATTAAAATTTCTTTAAAATTAGGTACAAAATAATACATGTAGTTTTATTACTCTTTTAATAAAGATAAAATATGTTATATGTACATATGTATATTCATAATTCATACATGTAGATTAAAATTATTTGAGAGTGTAATAGTGTAACCACACAATTATTTGTATGGTTATTTCTATGATTGTATTTCCTAGTTAAAGGTGATTATTGTCTTCATCATTCATTTTGTAATAATTTTACTACTGATAAACAAAAATGTACATTTCATATATATATATGCACATATATATGTAATCTTTAGGAAGATATTTATTGATGTGGAAAATATTCATGAAAACTTTAGTTTAAAAGATGAAAAACTATGTGCAGTATAAGTAGTTTGTTCCCAAATTGATTGAAGTAGAAGCCTGTATCTATTTTATTCATACATGTATATGAATAGATTTTTGAAAACGTGGAAGGGCATGTCCTAAAGTTTTAATTGTGATTATCTATAGTACAATGGATATAGCTGATAGTTTCCTTCTTCATTCATTTCTAATTTTTTAACTAGACACAGTAAAGTATTATACATACATACATATCAAATATGTACATTGATTTGTTTTCTTTAAGTATGTGCAGTTTATTTTGTATTGATTTTACCTCAGTAGAGCTGTTAAAAGTATATAGTAAAAAAGTGTGCTGTACTATAAAAAATACATACAACTCTTATCTTTTCTTTCTAAAAAGAAAATTTAATATTTAAAAAATTCAGAATGTTCACATTTTACTGGCTCAATGTTTATTTCATCCATTTATAGGTGTATAGAATACCCAAGACATTTAAAAATATCTCTTCACTGGCATTTGGCTTAGTAATGAATCAGCATTTTAAACCAGTTTGCACAAATTTGGATCTGCACATTCTTTTCTAAGGTGGGAGGGTGTGGGGAGGGGGGTAGAATATTTCCACTTACCCAGATATGTTAGTCCCTAAAAGGAAATTAACATCATGTGCAAGGAGCTGACTACTTTGTGGAGACATTCAACTATTATTTCATCAGAAGAAGGTAGCTTCTTATGATTAACAAACTTAAACAAACAAGCAAACATGATATGACTTTTCAGAGGGAAACCACTTACCCAGATATTAGAATATCTCATTAACACAAGCTTGGCTTCAGCAGTAGTTTTATTGATTATGTGAACTGTTAAATAGTCCATCCGCAATGCAAATGTAACTTTAAAATTAAAAATCTCACATCAATTTATTTTCCTCAAGCAACTTCAGAACTAAATTAAAACCTTGATTTGATGCAGCCATCCTTTTCTGATAAAGCTTTCAAATATCCGGCATCCTAAAAGTGTGTTGCTAGGTACATGAAAGATGATACAGACAAAGGAAAACACTGTCTCAATCATTTTTTAATAAAGGAAAATATACAGCTCTCCTGTGTAGCTGCACACTACCTGACTGGCAGGCAATACTAATATATGTCCAGGTGTATGATGATGTATCTGCTAGTCTCGCTGAGCTGTATGGAGACCTTTTACACAGATGCTCCTGTGTGACAGCTGTCTGTGTAGTCTGTTCTGCCTTACTTGCAAGGCTCTCACTCTAAAACCCTAGCAGCTAATTTTAAAATAGTAATGCATGGCACAGGCCTAAAGAATGAATGAAAATACTTGTCCCTGAGGCATGTCATGAGTTGATTATAATAAAAATTGCTTAATTATTTATTAGCAGTTGCTTTATAAATTACTCACTCTGGTTTTGCTGAAGGGTATAAACTGTGAGATGGGAGAGAAGAGCTAGAGAAGTAAAATTGTCAGGGGACACTGTGGTTAAGGGTTTCATAGACCACACAGATGCCTTTTGACTTTATCCTGTAAGTACTGTGAAAACAGAAATCTTTTAACAGGGAATTGAAAGGTCAGATTTGTATTTTCTCTGTGTGATGGAAGATGGATTTGAGGGGGACAGGAAAAAAGACAGGTAGTAGTTAAGGTGAAAGACCATGAAAGCCTGAAGTGAAAGGTTGCAGCACAGGTGAAGAAGAGTGGAGGAAGCACCAAAATATTTAAAAGGTAAAGCATGTAGGAAAAACATTTAGAATGATTTGGTTGTTGAGTGAATACAGGGGCCAGAGGTAAAGCCGAGGAAAGAATTGAGTTTTCTTCTTTATATAACTGGGTAGATAGTAACATTCTTAACTGATATTGAAATGACAGGTGCCGATGTCGATTAGAAGGGGAAACTAAGTGGCTGGTTGACCTACTTTCCTAATGGATACATGCAGTCACTCAGAAATTTTACAAGAGCAAATTGTATGGACGGACATACAATAAACAATGACAGTAAAATTGCAGACAAAGCCCTCTGACTAAATCACAGAAAGCCAGGAAAACATAAGAACCTTTTTATGATGCTGATGTCAGGGATGTGGACAAAGATGGAACAATTAAATTGCATTAATTGTATTTGTTATGTTGCAATGGTAATGATTTTGCTTGCCATAATAATGAGCTCTGTTATAATAGGCATTTGCCTTGCATCTCACCTATTCATTCATTAGAATGAAGTTTTATTTTTTTCCCTTTTACAAAGTAAATACACAATAAGATCAAATAAATTTTGATGATTGCCAACAGATGGTGAGGGGCTCAAACTCAGACCATCTGATCTTTCGCTTTTCAATTCTTTCCGGCTGTTCTTTCTACTTAATTACCTTCCCCTCACTTCCTAATCCCTTCCATGTAATTTTACACCAAGATGGGGTCTAGCACTATCTATTAATTTTCCACAGCCTATACTGCTTTCTGATAAGATATTCGGTCTTTGTAGCTGTGTTGCTAATGTATCTAAACAGTCTGGTTTTAGCAGAACCTTTCAATCCTACTTGAACCATGTCTTTGCTCAATTTATTAATTCAATTTAATGTTGAGAATTTAAAACTTACTGTTTGATCTCATTTCACATCTGACACAATGGATCAACCACCAGTAATTTTATGTAATCAAAGAACTATTTTAATCGACCTGTCTTTTAAATCCTTTTCATATGAGTCATTTATTTTTTTCAGTCACTGAAACAGCCTTACTAGAGTGATATATGTGTTTCAGTGAGAAATTTCCTTTATTACATGAGTGCATCTATGCATCTTTTATGAATGAAGGAGAGAAAGTATTGCTGTAATAGGTGTTTTAATGATATTTTAGGGAAACGCATAAAGGATAGGAATTTATGGAAGCTCAGAAGGCACCTCCTAAGGTAATTTACTGTAGACTATGAATATTTATATAATCCATGTCTAGATAGAACCCTCCTTTTCTTTTGACAGGTACGTTTGAATGTCCAGTTCAACATAAGGAGGCTGTTGTATAGTTCTGTTCAATAGTCCCTAACAGCACTGCTTTACTGAGGTGAACTAATAGAATTCTGTTTGTTGATTGAAATTCCTGAATTATAAATGTGTTCTTCTGTTTCTGTCATGTTTAGCAGTAGTTTGTTTAACCAAATCCTTGTTCTTTGTATACAGAAATTGCACACCAAAAACTACATATTGTTAAGCATTTGTAATAAAATAAGGCTTAGTTTTAAAGGTATCATCTATGTTTTTTGAGTATCATTTAAAAATAATCAGTCTTCTTCTGATAATGGAAATATTAAATGTTCATTTACATTTTTTTGAAAAATTCAGAAAGAGAGAGGAAGGAAACCTGACAATACTCAGGTCTCATTAAGGGTGATGGCTATTAAGATGTTTACATATATCCTTTCTGGATTTTTTATGCATGTCTTCATAAAATGAAAAATTTTAAACAAACTTGGACTTATATAATGATTTATGTATATAGTCACTACTTTTTAAAAAAGTATTTATTTATTTATTTGGTTGCACCAGGTCTTAGTTGCGGCAGGCGGGCTCCTTAGTTGCAGCTCGCCAGCTCCTTAGTTGCAGCTTGCGGGCTCCTTAGTTGTGGCATGTGAACTCTTAGTTGAGACATGCATGTGGGGTCTAGTTCCCTGACCAGGGATCGAACCCGGGTCCCCCTGCATTGGGAGCGCGGAGTCTTAACCACTGTGCCACCAGGGAAGTCCCACTACTTTTAACTTATGTGAATTTTAGTCTGCCTGTGTGAGAGAGAGAACAATTTAAATAGATTTTTTAAATTTCCTGTTCACTTTGTTCATGAGTGTATGCCCTGGAATAAGCATGAGATAGGGGATAGGAATTTGCTATTTCCTCATTCATTCTCAATTTCTCTGTCTCTTATAGTATGTGCATCTTGCTACACTGACTATGATTCTAATGGTAAAAATATACATTTTCCTACAATGTGGTCAAAACTTAAGCCAACTGCTTTGATGCTCAATCACAGAAACAATTATCTATTCTGATACTAAAAAGAAAAACTGTGTTGAAGTTATAGTATTTGGTGTCCAAACTGGAGATTTTCAAGGGTAGTCTTAACCACATGAGATTTTTTTTATCATGTGCTGATTTAAAACCTATCTCCTGTATGAGATGCAACTTCACTGTAATCTACTTGTTTTAGTATATGGTTATTAATTTTTTCTCATATCATTAAGTATTCTTTGAGAACATTTTAAATAACTGCAATGCAATCCATTATATGGATGTGCCATATCTACTTTAGCCAATCCACTATTTTTTAGGTATTTGATTACTTTCCAATGTTTTGCTGTAAATAAGGCTATGATGACTGTTGCACCCAAGATATGATGTGATGGTCAGTCATTATTTTTGCACATGTACCTACTGCTGTTGTAGTGTCTTTCCTTCAGGCATTTTTAACACTTTCATGCTGGTGAGATATAGAAGCTAGGGGAATGTGACTTTACAATAGTCAATTGGAGATTGCCTCCAATGGAAGAGGGGGCAATAAAACATACATTTTAAATACAATCTTTGGTATTGTGGAGGCTTCTTGCCATGACACCTCCTGTTCAGAGGATTGGATTAGCGCTTAGTCACGTGAGCCAGTTCAAAGAGTGTATTTGCTGTGGCTTTTTTGAGAGCTGCAGTGTTCCAGTTCTTTCTGTTGGCTTCATTCTTCAGATGAAGAAGGACATGGCATTTCTCAAAGACTTCTGTGATTCATGTGCTTGTCCTTCAGACTGGCATAGCTCTCCTTCAAAGCTTGGGTTGCTCTGAACAGCTGCATTGAAGGATAGCTGTGCGTTGCTCTGACTTGGACAGTAGAAAGAAAACCAGGGTCTCACAGCTTTATGAGAAACTCTTCATGTGGACTCTCCTTGTCCAAAAATCTTTAGAAAAATCAAAGATTCATTTCCTAGGATACATTCCTAGATGTAGAATAATGACTTGTCAAGTGTAAACATTTTTAAGGCTTTTGATACATACTAATAAACTGCTCTCCAGAAATTTTGTACCAATTTATATATGAGACTATATATGTCATAGTCATATCATGTCACTATATATATCACTGTATATATCATGTCAACTATATATGAGGCTGATCTTTTGGCTAAAACATTATTATTTTCAAAAGAACCCTAGCCATATACCAGGTGAGGTTTTACTTTGTATTTCTTTAATTGCTAGAGGAATTGAACAGTCTTTTTGCATGTTTAATGACCTTTAGTCATTTATTTTTTAACTCACATTCTTTGTCCCCTCTCTCACAAGGTTTCTGGTGTAAGCATTTTTAAATAAAAACTAATATGTAAGAACACTTAGTATTAAAAATAATACTCAAACCACGTGAAATAATATACATATTTTTCAAGAGAAAGAAGTGATAGGAAGAGGGTGAGAAGGATAGATAGGCAACATACATTCGAGTAGAATGGCCTTTCATGCGCTCACCCCCTTTAAAAATTACCCCACCCATGGCTTCTGGTGCCTAGGTGGTCACCTGTTATACCACATGACTTTAAAGATCATAGTTGATGGGATGTCTACTCAAAGGTCACGAGTTAATAGGCTGCCAAGGGATATATGAACTGCACTGGAATGTCTCCCTAGGGAATTAGAATAGCAAGTTTTAAAAAAAAAAAGATTGCCAATTAATAGCAGATCTGAAAGGACAAACATGCAGAATATGAATGAGCCAGATTAGTGGTGGAGCTGTAGAGAAAAGAGTCACAAATTCCTGCTCCTGAGATCTCTAAAGCTACCTTAAACAGCCACCTTCCAGCTCCAGTTTCAGCAGAGCTGTTTGCCTTTACTGCTCTTATTCCTCTATGCATCACCCTGTCTCTTAAACTTCCTTGAGTGGACCTCTATTATTTACATTTAAGTGAACCTGAAGAAACAGAATGATTCTGAGGAAAAGTACCTATTTTACAGATTTAAAACTATCTTATTTACTACAGCTCTATACATAGCCCAGCAGAGTTATTTTAATAGTCAATAATTCTTTCATTTAATAATTTGTTCTACATAAAATCATTGAGCATGCAGTCTATATTAGGTATTGGGCTAGGTAGTAAAGGAGATACAGAGATGAATCAGACAGTCTCTGTCATCTAGAAGCCTGTAGTTCAATCACACTTTTCTACATAGCATGGTCTTTCATTACTGCAGATTGTCAGATCAATGGTGACCAACTAGTTGCTAGGCAACTTGAAATACGGGAATACAGAACTGATGCACCTTCATTATGATATGAATTCTTCTTTGAAATGTTTGTCAAGAATTGTGAAGGGTCTGAAATTTTCTCTCCTTTAAGGCTACAATGTGAGCCTGCCACGGTTTAATAGATGCTGGCAGAAGACGTGTGACTTCTGGGTCACAGACAAAGGACTTTATTACTCATGGCAAGGCAAGCAACATGATTTTTATGTTTACTTCTGGTCCTCTTGACCCCAAGTCCCATGGGGGCATGCAGGGCAACTTGATGAATGTGTCACAACTGAGGAACACCAAGCATAGGGAACCCAAATCTTTTAAGCAAACCTGCCTGACATTTGCCCTGTAGGAAAACATCTTTATTATACTGGATAGTAACTTGCCCTCCACTCTGGAGGGAGACACTACCTCTGTCTTCCAAGGCTGTTCACTATCACTATATAAGCATCCTTGAAAAGATAGTCCAAAACAAAGATAGTCAGTGCTTTTGCAAGACATTTTGCAGAAACACCATAAACCCTTAGAGAATTGTATTCCAACAGTGTTCTTTCTCTGGATACTTTCTAAAACCATTCAAATGTTTGATTCTTATTTCTATTAACTCTAAGTATCTACTTAGAATAAGTAAGATTGTCCCATATTCCCCCATTTTTACCGTATTCTTTTTACTAGGTGTATTAATCAAAACTGGTTTTTTTGTTTGTTTGTTTTACATAACAGAAACCAATTTTCTCTAACTTAAGCAAAAAAGAAAGTTTGTGGAAGGATACTGGATTATTTCATAATTCAAAGAACAACCCCACACTAGTACAGTTCTGGGACCTCATCAGCAGAAGTACATAGTTGTCTCTAGAGTATTGTCATTAGCATGCCTCAACTTCAGTGGCTGTCAGTCTCTGTCATTCTCCACTCCAAGTTTTAAGTTCTCAGAGGAGAGGAGTGGAATGGCCCACCTTGGCTAAGCCTCTGCCTCTATCTTTTAAATTATGTCCAAGGGGGAGGGGCCATAAAAGCACACAGACCTAGTAAATCTTGGCTGTTCCCAAATTAAGAGAGAGTTTCTTGGCAGCTTTGGAAGCCTTCCAATTGCTTTCTGCTATATCTGGATTTGTTTTGATTGATATTCCACTGCTCCTAGAGAAATACAGTTATTGTTTTGTGCATTATTCTATTTTTTTAATCAATTAAATACAGTTTTGCTTTATGTGTCGTTTTCTTGGCCATCTTGTGCCATTTCTCAGTTTTGGGGGGGAGTCATTATATGAACTGATCTAAGCCAGTTTAGTGATTCAAGAGTTTGGGGTAAATATAGGTAGCCTCTGGTGGTTGAAAATAGATTGGACTATTTGTCTTTTCTTGACAATCTTGCTATTAAGTGTTATGTTATAAGCAGAGTAAGGCTTAGCCCAAATTTTGTTAATATTAAATGTTTATTAGCTAGTCAAAATAGCTTCAAGACCATTTTGTCAACAATGAAAATTTATTTTTAACATCCTTTATGCTAATTAACATATCCTCTGGTGTAGATTTCAATAATGCTATTTGAAATACCAGAGTAGCCACCTCTAAAGCTGTGGATTTTCATAATTAGGGTATTTCCAAGATTACAAAATCAGTCCTGGAATGTGAGATATATGCACATATATACATGAGACCTCCTATGGAATTATTATTATTTTTTTTTTTGCGGTATGCGGGCCTCTCACTGTTGTGGCCTCTCCCGGTGCGGAGCACAGGCTCCGGACACACAGGCTCAGCGGCCATGGCTCACGGGCCCAGTCGCTCCGCGGCATGTGGGATCTTCCCGGACCGGGGCACGAACCCGTGTCCCCTGCATCGGCAGGCGGACTCTCAACCACTGCGCCACCAGGGAAGCCCCCAGAATTATTTTTTAAATAAATTACCAGACAGACAATATAATAGGTCAAAATATAGGCATTTAGTCAAGCACTCACGCTAATTTCCAAACTCCTTTGTAATTAACACTCCTCCTGACTGGATTAATTGGGTTTGCAATAAGTAAGCACATTTATAATGCTGCAACTGTTCCCAAATTAACTGCTCATGTGTTCAATGAGCCATTACATGTTCTCATTTAAAGCAGCTTAGAGAGCCCATGATTTTAGAGCTGTGGTCCTAATAGTTTTTGGGGAAAGGGGCACAGAATCATCCAAGAATATGTCAATAATATGATGACAGCAATAAACCAATGGTGCCCAAACTTTGGGAGTATATGAGAATCACCTCACTACTCATTGAAAATACCAGATGCCTTGGCTCCACCCCCAGCAATTCTGATTAGGTAGATATTATGTGTGGTCTGGAAGAACTTTGAGAAGTATTGCACACTTTCTTCCTAGAAAAAGGCACATATTCACATACTTCCAACTTTACCAGTGATTTTACTGTGGCTTTAGTCTAGTACAATTTTTCTCATGACTGGCTGCATATTACAATCACCAAGGGAGTTTTAAAACAATATTTCAGACCAATTAAATCATAATACAAGTGGTATAGGGTGACTAAACTGTCTGCATGTTTTTTTCCCCAACCTAGAATGGAGACTAGAGATTTCTCCCAACGTATCAATTTATTTTACTGAATTAGACTCACTTGACAGATACCTAGCAGAAATGATAATAAAAAGAGCTCAGTTACCCTATAAATCTTATAAAATACACAGTTTAATTTGTGTATTGGTGAGAAGGCACATCATTTTTGGCATTGATTTGTCTTTCTCTCTTCAAAGGTTCAAAGGATTTAGTGGACTTTGTACTCTGTTTGATAGATAGCCTTCCCAAGCTTGAGAGAAGAAAAGCACAGCTCTTTTTTATAATTTATGATGGCAAGGTGAGTGTTTATTGTAATATTTTAGTTGAAGAAAATCTAAGAAAACATATGGCACTTCAAATTGACCATAAGTTCACTATATTTTAATAGCATGCCCAGCAATAAGTAAAAGCAAATATCTGTTGTGAATAATCCAGAAAAATGGTTAAATGGGCAATTTTCTAGATGTTATCTGAAGGTCTTTTTACATTTTTTGATTAGGAACATATCATGATGAGCAAAGTAGTAGATGGAAACTTTAATTTAGTTACATTGATAAAGTTTTTGAAATTATTTTAGACTTCTGTATTATAAAGGAAAGGAGGCTTATAATCAGTGATAGAAAAACCATGTTGGAAATAACTATAATCAAAGCTTCTTTTATATTTCCTTGAAGTGGATCCACTTATAATATTACTCATATAGACATTCAAAGCACTGGCAATAATAGGTGATTTAATGATGTTTAAAGCCCTTGAGTAAATTTATATAGGCCAAGAAATTTCCCTGAGGACATGAATTTAATAATTATGATCATCTCTTGTGCTGATAACTCTTGAGTTAGGATTTCCACTGCCAGAGACAAAGTTTTAGAAAATCAAATTGTGAAAATTAAGTGTCAGAAGTTTGGATAATTCAACATGTATGAGTTATAGCCAATTTGTGTAGAAAAGCTGGCTTCCGAGTGAGCAAAAGGGCCATTTCTATGCTCAGAAACTTTCTCTCAAAAATTGGAAGAACCTAATGGCATAGGACAGAGACCAATTAAATGCAAGTTTGTTCTATTTGTCAGAGATTTTACTTCTTTTATTTTTTTAACTGTCAGAGTGAAATTATTATTATTTTGTAAAAAATTGAAAAGATTTTCAAGCTTTTAATAAAAGTACTTTAAAAAATTGGATTGTGGAGAAGTATTCACCAAAAGTTGTGAGGGTTTGGAAGTTTGCTAGAATCTATTTGTGGTAGAAAAAATTGAAGTGTAGTAGTTGAATTGTAGACGTGTTGCCGTTTTAGGCCACTGCTGTCAGAGAAGATAGTACCTGTAGAAAGGTGATTACTTTTCTTAGCAATGTAGTTAAAGGTTTTCAGGGAAGGATTTGGTTCAAGATGGTGGAGTAGAAGGAGGTGCATTCACTCCCTCTTGTGAGAACACCAGAATCACAACAAACTGCTGAACAATTATCCACAGGAAGACACTGGAACTCACCAAAAAAGATACCCCACATCCAAAGACAAAGGAGAAGCCACAGTGAGATGGTAGGAGGGGTGCAACCACAATCAAATCAAATCCCATAAATGCTGGGTGGGTGATCACAAACTGGAGAACACTTATGCCACAGAAGTCCACCCGCTGGAGTGAAGGTTCTGAGCTTCACCCGCTGGAGTGAAGATCTGGAAATGGGGGAAGGAATTCCTAGAGAATCAGACGTTGAAGGCTAACAGGATTTGATTGCAGGACTTCGACAGGACTGGGGGAAACAGAGACTCCACTCTTGGAGGGCACACACAAAGTAGTGTGTGCATCAGGACCCAGGGGAAGGAGCAGTGACCCCATAGGAGACTGAACCAGACCTACCTCCTAGTGTTGGAGAGTCTCCTGCAGAGGCGGGGGCTGGCAGTGTCTCACTGTGAGGACAAGGACACTGGCAGCAGAAGTTCTGGGAAGTACTCCTTGGCGTGAGCCCTCCCGGAGCTCACCATTAGCCCCACCAAAGAGCCCAGGTAGGTTCCAGTGTTGGGTCGCCTCAGGCCAAGCAACCAACAGGGAGGGAACCCAATGCCACCCATCAATGTCCATTGACAGACGAATGGATAAAGAAGATGTGGTACACATATACGGTGGAATATTACTCAGCCATAAAAAGGAGCAAAATTGGGTCATTTGTAGAGACGTGCATGGATTTAGAGACTGTCATAAAGAGTGAAGTAAGTCAGAAAGAGAAAAACAAATATCATATATTAACGCATATATGTGGAACCTAGGAGAATGGTACAGATGAACCAGTTTGCAGGGCAGAAACTGAGACACAGATGTAGAGAACAAACGTATGGACACCAAGGGGGGAAAGTGGTGGGGGCTGGTGGTGGTGTGTTGAATTGGGAGATTGGGATTGACATTTATACACTAATATGTATAAAATGGATAACTAATAAGAATCTGCTGTATAAAAATATAAATAAAATAAAATTCAAAAAAAAAGGGGGGGAGCTTTCACGAAGATCCAGCCTTGTAGGGATAATGATAACAGTGGTGCTGGGTACTTTCTCTACACCAACCTCACAAGCTGCTATGCATTCCTGCTTCCGATCCTAACGGTCCGATGGGTAGTGCCATCGTTATCACCTTTTTATGGATGATGAAATGGTGGAGACAGGATTTAAATCCAGATAGCTCGGCTCACTAAGCTCCTGTTCTTTCTGGCACATCCTCTTCTCTCTGTTCCATATAATCCTTAAAACCTCTTGCTTAAATCCTGAAGGATTACTCATGGTATTTGGGGGCAACATTTGCAGCATTGGGCAGCACTGCTCACCCAAAAGGCCATTCTCCTTTTGAGCTTTATGTTTTTCTCCTTGGGACTTCCATTTATTAGCTCTATGAGAGAGATATTAAGGATGGATTAGAGAGGGTAAGTTAAAAAAAGGGAGCATTGAGGACATAAGGTAGACCACTATGGACACTATCTCTCCACCATCTGGAGAGAAGGCTGTGTGTCTGGGGCAGACAGGAAGTAAGCACAGGAAACTGTTCTATTTTCTCCTCCTAAATCTGAGTTTTCATTCTCTGATGTTGTTCATGTGGCAGTGTTAAAAGACTGGGGTGTTCTATTATCCAGTCAGCAGGGGGAGCAGTGAACTTGAAGTGACATCCAGTAGGGAGAGAAAGGCCATCCACTCAGCACAGTGGTTTGTGAGTAAGTGTTCTTATCCCGCCTGGCATTAATAGATTCCATGAAAAAAAAAAATCTTTTCTGTTTTTTTTCCATGCTGTTTATGGTTAATTATTCAGTGGACACCAACAGCAATGCTGCAGCAGAAAAATATTTACTTTAGCAGAAAAGTACATTTAGTGTTTATGATTAGTAATAATAAAGTACATCTTTAAATATGTAGTGAATTGTAGTTTTAAAGATACCTTTCTAGCATCCATTAGGATTGCTAATTCTGGCCAAGATTACTCTTACACCTTGGACTCAGAATAATAGCTCTGCTTGGGACCAGCCACATGAAGAGGAGACATTTTGGTTCTAAGAGGTGATTTGAGGGTCCCTGAAAAACATGTTCCTATTACTGTCCTTACAACCTCTAATAGTGCCCAGATTTTTAATCCCTTTTAGGTTAAAACTTCTTTTTTTCAAAAAAAAATATATAACTTACATTTGCATATTTTACCTAAAAGGAATAACTCATTAATTGATCTCCATTATTGACTTTGTTCTCATTTGAAGAAGTTCTGTGGACAGGTGCATTTTGATGTTGCAGAGTATAAGGCTGGGTCATAAAGCATGTGCGAAGACTTGTTAAAGCATAGGATAGAGGTCTATAGCAGCGAAGTGAAAGAATGAATGACAAACCTCTATTTTAATTTGGGCCATTGTTGGTTCATTCTCTTGGGTCTTAGGATAGGAGAAGCAGCGTGTTGAGTATGAGACCCAAGATGAGATATGAAAGTCTAGTTCAGAAAAGTCCAGGTTTAATGAAGTGAGTAGTACTTCTTTTGGTTATTGGTTTATAACATCTTTTTTGGTCATGTACCCCTTGGCTTAGCTGAAGAAAGTTGTGGACCCTTTTCCAATAAATATGCACACACACACAAAACTTAGCACTCTATTTCAGGAGTTCACTGATGTCCTGTTTGTCCCTGGAGCCCACCATGAGTCCTGTTTAGAGCAATAGTCTCTGAAATGGGGGTGGGTAGGTGATACATGCCAAGGTGCGTGCCAAATGATCCAATGGAGTGTGGAATTTTCTATTTGTATTTATTTTCTGTCTTTTAACATTTTTTTCCATGTAGGTTTTATATTGCACATAATACATTAGTGCAACAGTACACATATAACATTTACATATAAATAGATTAACAAAATTAGTTGTAAGAGCTCACATTTTTACTGATAGGGAGGCACAACTCAAAATTGATAGACTACCAGTTCGAGAATGGTGCTAATTAAATTTAAATTCTAGTCTCTCCTCTCCCTAAACTGGAGGGCCAGGGATAGGAACTTAAATCAAGAGGAGATTACAAGTGACTGGAAGTTTTAGACCTAATGATGACAGGTAACATTTGCCTACACTTCATTAAGCACTTTCACATATGCCCCACTTAGTCCTCCCAGTGGTTCTGTGAGATAGGCACAGTAGGTATGCTGATGGAAATCTCTTGAGAGCAGGTATGTTAACCAAATTCTCAGAAAACTTAAGAGACTTTCCCAAGGGCCCGTGGCTAGTCGGTGGTGGAGCTGGTGCGCATAACCTTGGCTGCCGACCACAAATTATATGCTCATTTCATTGAACTGCAGGGATAAGTCAATCATTATGGGCTGTCTATGGCCCCATTGTTGCAGTTACTGGTGCTCCCCCCAGGCCACTGAGTTGTTGAATCCCTGGCTGATCCAGGCACAGGGATAGAAAACATATTTAGCTCCTTGATCAGAGGGCCAGGAAGCTGAGCTAACAATTGAGCATTAGCTCTCTCCTGTTGGTACTGTAATACCAACATATTTCAAAAGAGATAGAGGGCTCTGGAAGGGTTTAGATACATCTATGTACAAAAAAGATTTACAATGGGTTATTAAATGGGAGTTTTGAGGCTGGCTTCATGGGAAGTGCCAACCACTGTTTCTCCCAAATTTCCCCTGGTACCACTGTCAAAGGCAAAGTACTTATCTAGATGGATTGTTGTTCTGACCCAAAATGACATTTCCAACTTTTCTTACATATAATCCAATTTCTGAACTTCCTTTTCAGTGATATTAAGTGGAATAGCATAAAAAAGTCTTTTGGCATTAAACATAATAAATGTGTTCAGCATTGCTCAGGTGTCTTTGCTCTTTGCCAGTACATTAGCTGTATTGACTTTAGAATTTTAAATGACCCTTTTTACCAGACTTCATTAATATCTCTTCCCCTCATCTTGGCTACCTAGCTCCTTCAACTCTCTCATGTGCAATCTTCTTCCCTCTCACAGTAACACAAGTTAGAGACAGCTGACCTTCACATGACCAAGGGCCGGGAGATGTTGTGAGGAGGTTCCCTTGAGTCTGGTGATTAGCCTCTGAAGAGGGGACCTGCCATTCAGAGGCCAAGCCTTCAGGACATTGCCCAGGCCCTGGAAACACTAACAGTGGACCTCCTGTCTTGGTAAGTACCAGACTGTTCTAATATGTGGCTTCTGGAAAAGAAACATTTAGCCAGACAGAAGGCTAGAAGGTGATATGAGATCTCTGGCAAGAGCTGGCCAGCTCAATCCAAATATCACTGTTACTGCATGAGGCTAAGGTCAATTTCCTGGGATTCCATCTCCTTAATTAATAGTGTCCTCTGCTATCCTCAGAGGACACTTCATTTAAAATTGTGTTCAGGCATTATTTTATTCTCTCTCTGCAATTGAGCTGCGAGATCCCTGAGGATGCTGCTGCCTGGTATGGCTTTGTACACCCCTCCCCAGTGTCCCCCAGAGTGGCTGGGACATGGTGAATGATGACTCTTAGGTTAGGATTTTCCTTCTCTTTCAGAAAGTGGGTGGGCAGGAGGGTGACCACCCTTCCCCTGGAGTTGGTCACTCCTCAACCAGGATTGTTCTCACTTGTGACTGCTTATTTCTTTTCATGATATTTTAAGAGTAAATTTGTTGTAAATGATAAAAGTAATATAACTACATTATAGCAGATTTGGATAATTTAGACATAAAAATCATTTCTATCATTACTACATAAATGTACCTACTCAGTATTTTTACATTGCATTTAAAATATTTTTAATGACAGTGTGCTTGAATATTATATTTTAAAGATTGTAACATTCTATTACATTTTTTCTTTTGTTTAATTATCCTCATAAATGTTATTGAGATACAAAAATTTATTTCACTATTTTCCTATTATTATCTGTTAGATATATAATTATTTTTTCCTCATTAGTATTTATTAGATATTCTATCATTTATTTCCTTATTGTTATCTATCAGATATATCATTATTTAACTATTTTCCTATACTATCTCATAAGGATGATTAAATGATAATTAAGTGACTGCTTGCTTAGGAAATCTGCCTATTTGGATACAGTTTGACAAAAGTCATTACTAACATGTAGCATAGTTTTGGCTCGTAGTTGGTACTCAATAAATGTTGGTTTTCTTCCTTCTCTTTCTCCCTTCCTTATACCAACTTTATCAACTTTATGGTTTGTTCTTGTACTGCGAGCCTGAGGGCATAGCATATGCTTTATCCAGAGATTTCTAACTGGTTATTATGTAAGTTTGTCTTGGTTGTTTCAATTAGTAATTTGTGGGGAGTACTAGTACTCTGATCCCAGAGGTTCAGTTTTATGTTGCTTGGTTAGGTATATTGATTCATTCTTGCCAGACATAAAATGTTAAAACTACAAAGGATTGTTGAAATCACCTTATCCAGTGGTTTCCCAATTGGTGCATGTCAGAATTTTTCAAGGTGGTTAAAAGAATACTGATTCCTTACTAAATCTTAATTTGGTGGTTGAGGATTGGGAATCTGCATTTTAATAAGCATTCTAGTGCTCTGATTTAGGTGGTGGAAGGACCACAATTTGAAGTTACCATTTGGTTAGCAGACCTTGCTAACTTTTTTAGAGTTAATTTTAGATTTTTATCATGTTCAGTCTTTTGCTTTAAAAACTAATTGAATCTCGAGATGACTTATCACAGGAGGCAAATATTACAATCACAATTATGTTCTGCAACAGGAAATAAGCTCTAAATGAATCTTAAGATTATACTTGACACATTACTATGTTTAAGTGTATTAAAGATGTCATTGAAAGGTGCAGGGGGGGAAAAGGAACTTGATTTGACAGGTAGGTGTTCATGGTACTATTATCCACAACTGTCTGTGCTGATTGACAGCACACACATTACCTCTTAACAGGCATTGTACTCAGTTGCATCAGATTTAAGTGTATGGCATTTTTACTGAATATTTGAAACTGTTTTAGTTAATAGTATTAATTGTGCATAGACCAACTTTCAGCCACTGTTTCAAAGTGCTTAATGGATAATAAACCAAAAAGTTCTATGGACCTCTACTTAGAATAAACTTAGGTCAACAATTGCCATGTTGCTTAGGTATTATGTATTTTGAGTAGGGCAAATGTTTTAACAGTTCAGAGAAGGAATCTTCCCCATGTTATAGATAAACTGAAACT
Source organism: Monodon monoceros (assembly GCF_005190385.1). NCBI lineage: Eukaryota > Metazoa > Chordata > Mammalia > Artiodactyla > Monodontidae > Monodon > Monodon monoceros. The sequence continues at coordinate 47,729,029 of NW_021703776.1, forward strand.
CAGAAAGGTAAAGCACTCAAGGTCATTTAGCCAGAAGGAGCTGAGCCAGAATTGGAGCTCAGATCTCCAGGGTCCTTGTTCTCTGCTCTTTCTACCATACCAAACTGCCCTTTTTGCATAGTTCCTATCTAATGAGAAATACTCGGTCTAATGGCTGGTTACAGACGCTATAATCCATATTTATACTGCAAAGAGCATTGAAGCAAGGAATTCTACTCAATATTTTCTTTGGAAAACCAAACATGCTTTATTTCATTTTTTGCACAATTTATTTAAACATCTCACATATACAAAATAGGTACAATTTAATTTTTCTGCTTGTCCGAGAAACAAGGCTTCTTTGGAACCATGGGAGAGGATGAAAATGAGACTGGCAAAGAACAAATGCTGAATTTAAAGAAGAGGACAATGTTGGGCAAACGATCCACTTACTTTTATTCGGGAATAAGATGTAAAGTACTGATATTAAATCAAATGAAAAAAAATACACAATATAACTCAACACAGAGGAGTATTTCTTCTCAAATTCTCCTAGCACCATCAACATTCTTCAAGTATCTGAAATACTATTAGTTAGCACCTTTGTATTTTGAACAAAAAACAGATACCTCAGCTCAACTCTGTCTAGGTCAGCACCTAATGGTGTGGATCACACTCACAGGAAAGTGTTTTGAGGTAGTTTACACCTTTGGAAGTTTGGGTTTTAAACTTCCCTCTGTGGAAGATATTCAAAAGCCACAAGTGGTGCAAATGTTCATGGTTTTTATTTTTCAATTTTTATTTTGGTTTTCTTACAAAGGTTGACATTTTCCACAAGTTTAAGACTGTTGAAAAAAAAATTCCAGATTTTTGGAGAGGGGGAAAGGGAAAGGGAATTAATTAAATCGTATTGCACAATGCTCTGATCAATCCTTCTTCTTCTCTTTTGCCCACAATTTAAGCAAGTAGATGTGCAGAAGAAATGGAAGGATTCAGCTTTCAGTTAAGAAAGAAGAAAAAGAAATGGCCAAGAGAGAAATTTTTCAGATTTCCTTTTTCTTTAATTTAGGTTGAGTTCATTTATTTGAAACAGACTGGGCCAATGTTCAATCTGATTTCTTGGTCAGCGCCACCGATGTCCAAAGGTGCAATATCAAGGATGGGCAGGCGAGATGGCTTATTTGTTTTATATTCAATGATTGTCTTTCTCCATTCATTTATCTTTTTCTGTTTAAAAAGAGAAGAAAAATATACATAAAGCAGCACTATTATGGAACCTAACCATCTTGTATAATATTATATAATTATATATTGCATACAATTGTATTATATAATATATAATTATACAGAACATATATTTATATATAATTATATAATATATTAGATAATATTTATATATAATTATATGTTATATAATATTATATACTAGATATTATAATAACCACTTTTTGGCTTATGTCCTTCTGAAGATGTGTGTCTCAGATCAACAAGTGTATCTTTGAAACAGTAGCATCAGGGCTGTCTTTACAGGGAGAGGTTTCCTACCAGTCTAATTTTATTAAAAAAAAAAACGTTCCAATGCATATTCCAAGTGGCTTATTTCTACATTATCTTTTCAGGATGTGTGTGGTAGGGTGGCTATGCAGTACTACTATTAGTGAATTTAAATTTTCTTCAATTTATAGTATATTATAGAGAAGGCATAAAGAAAAATTAAATATAGGTCATACTAATAAAATAAAATACATATAACTATAAATTACAGTTTGGGCCCTTTTAACCTCAAGTAATTTTAAGTTATGGGTATACATCATCATTTAAGAAACTCATGTTAGAAGACAACTAATACATGGAACAGAGTATATATTTCAGTATTTCAGAAAATTTCAGAAGGCGAGATCTAATAAGAATATTCTGAATTTACCATCTGAATTTAAACAAATACATTTATGAAAGAGAAATCAAACAAGTTTGGTCTCTCATTCATCTGTTCATTTAATGGTCTATGCTCCACTATCCCACTTCCCAAATAAATGTTATTCCCATACTTCACTATTACTTACAGAGCAGCCATCTACAAGAACAGTGTAAGTGAATCTGCTGTTGCCCTCAGCAACAAGTTCAACATCATTGGATCCTTGCAGAATGACAGCCTTTTTCAGGTTGCCAGTCTCCTCATCCATGTATGCAATGCTGTTCTTGCAATGGTAGGTGATGTTTTGAGAGGCATGGTTGGCCAGCAGGCGCATGAAGGCAAGTTGGGTAGCCATTTCTTTGGTAGTTACTCCTTCAACATTATATTCAAACTACAGAGAATAAGATGGGCATTCCAGTTAAATGAAGAAGGACTCAGATACTAAGAGTCAAATTTAAAAAAACAGTCTGGTATAGAGAGGAATAATGGACTCAGATCTGAACTTGTACTTTTAAAGGAAACTCAATTCACTTGTCTTTGAAATATAAGCTACCTAGAAGGAACATAAGAACTACCAAGCTGAGGCAAGTCATCTCAAAAAGGGACCTGTTTCAGATAAAGCCCAGATATACACACACACACACACACACACACGCGTGCACACACACACACACATATATATGTGTTTCCTTTTTTAAAATAAGAGAGCAAGGATCTAGAGATTCAGACCCCTTTAGTTTTCTATAATTCCCACCAATAAAGTTGATGAAAACTTTTAATTAGAAATTCAGAAAAGCTCATATCTTGAAAATACATGTGGCATGAGTACTGGACTACATGCTGGCCAGTAGTAATGACATTAGTGACATTAGTCAGTTTCTCCAGCGATTATCAATTAAGTCACATTTGAATAATTATTTTTGAATTATATGGATATGTCTAATCAATCCATCTTTAACGTGCAATCTAGGACATAACCAAACCCAAGAACAGAGCAGGTTCTTTTAAAAAGCCCATTTTGGTAAAGGGCTAAAATGTAGATAATTAAAAAACGAATAATCCGAACAAGATATTATTTAGTAGGAGAAGGAATGTTTGTAGGATTCCTTACCTGGGTACCACCATTGATAGTTTCTCCTACCCAGACGTGCTTCTTGGCCTTGGAACTTCTGTACCAGTTCTTGACTGGGATGTTTTCAGGCTGAGCCCGGATGCAGGTTTCGCCAGTAGAGAAATCACAGTATACTTTGATAGCATCCATAGTACATCCTTGGTTAGGGTCAACCCAGTAGTAACCTTTTAGAAAAAACAAGACCCAGATCATAAAACCTCTCATTGAGTGGCATATAGGTTCTAATAATTACTAGTCAAAGATTCTGAGTCCCATAAGTAACAGTTCTGATTGTACTGTTATATTGTCTACTCCACATTAACAGGAAGAGGGTGGCTATTTTCTAAATTAGACAGTTCCTCCTCTCCGCTCCATGAAAATCAAATCAGGGTACATATTACCATGAAAAGGGCAAAAACAGGTATCAAGACAATCTTGAAAATGGGTGCTGGTTGGGAGAAGAAAATGTTTTATTAAGTGGGTATGATTTCACATAATGCAGTTTTTACCCAAATACCTTTTTCCTCTAAATATCAGTGGGAACTGATTTTGAAAAGCCTAACTTGTGAGAAGGGTCATTCTGGTTGGACATCTCGACCTACCACTGCTCCATTCTGGGTGGCTGAGTCTCAAGTCACGGCATGTGCGCGCTGGGTTCTTCCTAGAGCCTTCTGGAGTAAGAAGAGTCTCAATCTGGTTGTTGAGAGATTTCAGAGTAGCATCAACTTCATAATCCTTGGGTCTGAGAGATGGTGGTGAGCGAGGCTGGTCAGCCCTGTAGAAGTCTCCTTCAAAACCGAAGTCATAACCACCACCACTAGGGCCAGGAGGGCCAGGAGGGCCAGGAGGACCAGGAGGGCCCTGCAGAGTGTAAGTAAGAAAGAGGAGGCTTTGTATTTGGTTACAGTGAGAGAATGAGAGCAGGTTTTCCGTCGAGATTCACACAAAAGCATGTTCTAATAAGTAAAAAAGAATCAAGTTCATGTAAATAACAACTTGCTCCCAGGCATACAGGGATGGGTTTATAGAGCTCATTATATACAGACAATTTTTATATATTTTAGAAAACATACAGAAATGGGGGATTACTTTAATGTGTTGTTGTAATTGTCTTGGTTTAGTCTAAAGAAGATATTCCCTTAGGTCAGTGATGCCCTTTATTATTTCCCTAAATCATACTTACAGAAGGACCTTGGCTACCCTGAGAGCCACGAATGCCAGCAGGTCCGACTGCACCAGGATGTCCAGTGCGACCATCCTTGCCAGAAGGGCCAGAAGGACCAGAAGGGCCCTAGGGAAGAAGGAAACCAAGTCTGTGTGAGCCAGCAAAAACCCCACAAGGGAGAAGAGGTCTGGGGCTCACTGCCTGCCATAGGCTCCTTTCAGAGATAAACGTCTCTTAGTTGACCTACCCTAGGACCAGCAGGACCCACAGTGCCAGGAGCACCTTGATCGCCATGATGACCCTTTAAAGAGAGAATAGGAAAATCACACTTTCAGAACATGTGTCGATACACAGATTTCAAAAAATTGAATGGAAAACTTTAGTTTCAATGGACTCTGGATTGAGAAAATTGAAAATGTAAAATGGGGCTCTTTTCTCTCATTATGTCTATTATATTCAATTATTTTTTTCTACAAGCCACTTCAGAAGTGCAATATTAGTCATTCCTCTAATTATATTTATTTTAAGTGGGGTTGAAGGACATTGTTGCCAGGAGATTTTAATATATGTATATTTCTATCTCCCCTAACCCTCGCCTTTTCATGTTGGGATGAAATAGCATTACCTCTGAGCTATGGAGTTAGAGAACGGGAAGTGAATATGATGTAGGACATTTTAGAACAATAGCAGTGAAATTGTGAGGAAGTTCATTCTGTGTTGAAGGACTTTAAGATCTGTGTACATGCTGGATGTCCACATTGTACTTACAGCAAGACCAGGAAGACCCTGCAATCCATTGTGTCCCTTTAAGCCAGGAAGTCCTCTGGGCCCCTTATCACCAGGCTCTCCCTTATCACCTCGAATACCTTGTGGGCCCTATAAAGAAAAAGGACAGATAGGACATTTACCTTTGAAAGATGACACTCGATTCTCCACAAATATCGTTCAATCTGTTTACAAAGATAATTCAAGACATGCAAAGGTCTAAAAGCCATGTGGGTGCTACTCCCAACTCTTAATCTGCTTTAGTTGAGCTGTCTGTAAAGTGGCTAAGCGTTGTGATAATTTAATACAAATAAGAATAGACTTGAAATATAAGAGATTAAAAGGTATTTGTAGCAACTCTCCACATGGACTAAATTTTAAAAAAATATATAAAATCCAGTCTATGTATTATTTATCTTTTTTAATGTACAGTGTGGACTGATCCTCCCTAACTGTTGTACAGAAATCTTCACCATGTACATACACTAGGACCTCTTGGACCAACAGCACCGGCCAGACCAGCGGGACCAGAAGGACCCTGTGAATTAGAAAAGAAAAACACAATTTATCAGCCAAGCCCAAGATCCTCCTCCCTAGGCCACCACAGTTCCCAAGTGTGGGGAGGTCAGAGGTAAAGCCTGCTGAGGATGACAGCATTAAGGGACTGGTGTTTATAAACTTACAGGCTCACCGCGGTTTCCATGTTTGCCAGTTGGACCCACAGGGCCTTGAGGACCAGGTGCACCCGCAGTACCAGTGGGACCAGCGTTACCAGGGTAACCACGATCCCCCTGCCGAAGGCAGAAATGAAGCTTAGCATCAATCCGGCCTGTAGTTTAGTCCCTTTTAAGTTAGAGAACAACGGTGAGGTGTACTGACCTTGTGTCCAGCTTGACCATCGCGGCCTGGGGGACCATCATTCCCAGGGTTGCCCTGTGAAGACACCATGCCAATTAAGGTGCTTAGGGAGGCTCTGTAGCTCACTGACCCCTGCAGTTCAGCTATCTGCCTTCATTACTCCCAGTGCCCAATAGAGAACCCCCTTTTCAGGCTGTTAAAAATAGGAACAAGAACTTGCCAACCTAGATTTTTATAGAATTTTTTTTTTAATATTTTGGTCAACTTGAAGTATGCCACTTAAAGACTCATTCCCTAGCCCAAGTTATTTTTAGGATTGTCAATACTGGGAGTGGTGAGTACATGTAGACCTCAGCTCAGGATACAAAGTTACACACAAGGAAGTACTGCTAGGTTATATTTTACAAACCAAATGTTGGACTCACATCACGACCAGCTTCACCAGGAGCACCATTGACGCCAGGATTACCCACAGCACCAGGGGGACCACGGGCCCCAGCTGGGCCTGCAATGCCGAGAGGGCCAGGTTCACCCTAAAGAGGCAGAGAAGACAAAATTCCTCTCATTGGATTGAGTGCCACTCTCATTCTCCCAAAACAACGTTAGCCAGGGGATTCCAGGTTTAAGCGAGAAGGTAGATTGAAAGTGAGTGGGCCACATAATGGTAAGAAGTGTCATTAGTGTCATCTTTGCCTTTCTCCTACACACTTGGATGGTCAGCTTTATGTACTTTTGGAATGTTGCTCTGTACAATGTGAGTCTAGTTTCATCTGATTTTCCAAATAAAATGAATTCATAAAGTTGAGAGAGTTTACAGAGATTAGATGGTTCCTAGTTGCTGTCATGTATTAGGTTTAATAGAATGATTCAGAACTTCTAGAGTTTCATTCTTTCTACAGGATAGATGATGCTAGCATTTCATACTGCAGAGGAGTAAATGCAATTAGAGCTTATATCGTTTTTAAGCATGTAAAAAGAACAAAAATTGTTCTGCATAATGTTAAGCTGTGTCTTTATAGCATGTGTCTAAGTAAGGTGGTATTAAAGCTTCTTAGATAAGTGACATGTGATCTGTATAAAGAAAATGCTATGAATAAAAAATCTTAAGTGGAGTTATTCACTGATCAATCTGTCACAGTTGAAGTGGCAGCTTTTAAATCTTTTCTTATGTTAATGAGAATAAGAATGGTGTCAAACACTCACCACAGATCCAGCAACACCTGGTAGACCACGTTCACCTCTAGAGCCTGGGAGACCCAGAAAACCAGGAACACCAAGAAGACCTTGAGGACCTGGGGTGCCAGGAGATCCCTAAACAACAGTAAAAATACTGAGTATTACTGTAAGACCCTAGGAGACAACACAGGTTGGCTTGAGGCTTCTGAGAATGAGTTTATCCTCAGTTTAGAAAAAGGCTAATGACCTCCTATTAGTAGAACATATCTTTGGCTATCTTTTCTCTAGTGAAGACAATGAGTTTACGTCTTGGCATGTTTATTTCTTTGTACCTGGTTCCTCCTTGAGACCAATGGAACAACATTTAAAAATATGTGGTTGGGATTAATGAAGCCATCTTGGAGTGAGGGAATAGAGTTCTTATAGAATTTATGCTGGGAAGCAAATTTTGACCTTGGCCTCTAACTGCACCAGGTCTAGTAAAGTCACATTTCAGAGTAGCAATAATACTGCACATTGCATGTTTAAAAAATTGGTAGCTTACTGATATTGATTAATTTACAGTAGAGTGACCAGAGCAATGGGATGCTGTTCTAATCCCAGTACCAGTGAGGTACTCTCACAACAGCTTAAGGGGCTGTATTGATAAAACAGTGAGTTCCCTCACTTATTGTCATCTCCATCTAGTGCCTTCTGAGCATCTGCTGAAGCCATGACACCTCAGTATCTGTTGGATAGACTTCCTGGCTCAACTGAGCTCTACTTGAGAGCCCGCAATACTCATCAACAAATATATGCCACCTGAAGGTTTGTACAAGGGATTTATATTAATTCAACTCAAGGTATTAAGAAAGAGGAGTTTGAAATCACTTACAGCAGTACCAGGCTCTCCAGAGGGACCCTTCTCACCAACAAAGCCAGGGGGGCCAGAAGCACCTGTTTCTCCAGTTCGACCAACTGGACCTTGGTCACCACGAGGCCCACGAAGTCCTTCTTTACCAGCAGGACCAGGGGGACCAGGGGGGCCAGTGATACCCTGTGAGCAAATACATGAGGTCATTTACTTTCTGTTAATCATCACAGAATGGGAGAGAGCAGCTGAGGTTCTAAATATTAAGATGCAAACAACTTGAAGCAACAAAATAATATCCTGGTCATTTTGGAGAAATGTTTAGAAGTCTTCACAGTCTTTCTTGTAGAAAGAAGCAACTTTCATCTTCCTCTCCTGGGGCTGTAATAAAGTGAACAACCGAGGCAGAAGCTACGGCAAATGTCTGTGAGAAAAAGCAATGCTGTACCACCAGCCACCTGGCATACTGGAATCAGAACTATGTCGAGTTATAAGAGCTAGCTGTAAATGAATGGGAATTTGGGTTTTGGAGGACTCTGCTTGTTTCTTTTTGAAGAAAGCCAATACAGGCATTTTGCTCATAATTGAGGAATCACATATGCTCTCAACTAGGTTTAATTAAATGCCTACAGGGAATGAAGATTTTTCTGTTATGAACCTGTGAAAGGATTCCAAGAAATCAACATCTTCGCTATTTTTTTTCCCTGAAACCTTAACCAGAAGACTTAATCCTTTGTAATTAATTAAATTCTCTTGAGTCCTGACAGGAGAGTCTGAATCAGAATTAAATTAGAGGCCAAACCACCTTTAAATTCAGGAACAATTATACTTTAACAACGGAGGCAGAATGTTGGCCATAAAGGGTAATTAGATATAGAAATATCTGATATGTGACTAAAACTGTTCTGTTTTTTATTTTTAACAAAGAGACCATGCCCCTAAAAGGGGACAAGGGGACTTATGTTCACATGAATAAAAGCCTCTTAAACTGATATTTCTAATATAATTTCTGATGATTTTGCCTTAATGATTCAGAAAAACTGATTTCAGATTAGGAAAGTAATAGCAAAATATTAGTAGCATGTTTTTCATAGGGAGTTTCTTACCAGTTTCTTACTAGAGGCTAGGGATTTTGGCTAGAGTAAATAAATGAAGACACATTTTGAAGTGATTTACTTACAGAGGGTCCAGGAGGACCAGTCCTTCCAGCAGCACCAGGGAAACCCGTAGCACCCTAAGAACCAAGCACATTAAAATTCCACAGTCAGCACCAACTCCAGGAATTTGGGTAAGATGGAAATTTCTCCCTTGGAAAATCCTCAGTACACGTGACCAAGGATGGACCAAAGAGTAGGCAGTGACAGCCTCAGGTAGGGTATTATGTTAAATATACCCAGGACCCCGAAGACCCTCCATCTCTACACAGCTTCCTGACCAGCATGCCCCCAGTTGCAATGCCTATATTTTGCATTAAGACTCTGATAGTTCTTTTTTGAAATGCTAACATATTGCCTGATGGTTGTAAAAGCAAGAAGACAAGACACTATACTATTATTATATATGATCTGTATATATTAATAACTGAACCACCTGGCTGGCTGCTAAGGGAATGGACACTGAGTAAGTAATTTTGTTTACAGAAGAAGGTATAATAAAAGACCAAGGGTATTAATTGCTGTCCAATGAGAGGAGGAAGAAGTCAGTGGAGTTGATTCCTGGGGAGCTTTGGGTCTCTAGGAAGTCAGTGTGATAGCACTGGACACCAAGGGAAGGGACCTAATCAGGCAGAAGAAGGGGGGCATCAACAAAATGATAAAAGGTACCAAAGAAATATTTTACCCATTTCACAGACTACTTGGGGTTAACTTTGGTTATCACTACCTCAAGTGAAGTGGTAGCAACATACAGTGCGCTGAGTTCCAGCTGGGATTAAGTTAACATTCCATGAATCTGATCTTGACTTCATTATCAGAATTTCTTTAAATAGTTAGCTTGACTCTCAAGACTCTCATTATAGTCCAAATTACCAAAAATTTCCAAACTTTCAAGTTGTCCCTAATAGATTCTGAAGAAAGAAAAATTATCAGAATACACTGTAAATACTCACAGGGGGGCCTCCATCACCACGACTTCCAGCAGGACCAGGGGGACCATTTGGACCCTAAATGGAAACAAGAAAAGATGGTCAAATCGGAAAACAATCTTTATAAATGTTACTCTTTTCTTCAAATGGATCATTCCCATGTCTATTAGAATCAAATCTAGAAATGTAAAATGATTATCTGTGTTATATAAAATAAATGTCCTTACTTCAATATTACCACCTTTATGGGTAATCAAAGAAGTGAGATAAAACAATATTTATGAAACTTTTATAATGTGTAAAGTGGTATGCAAATGTTAACTCTTATTTTAAAATTGTCTTCTATCTGGTATGTTCCCTGATGTATAGCAGGCACTTGATTGATTTATGTTGAGTTATAAGATTTCATGGGTAACTGCACAGGCTGTGTTGACCATCAGTGAATTCAACTTACAGCTGGGCCAACAGCTCCAACGGGGCCTGTGGGACCAGTAGGGCCATTTTCACCCTTGGGTCCTTTGGTTCCTCTCTCTCCTTTAGCACCAGGTTGACCAGCAGCGCCCTGTTGGAAAGGAACAGTTATAGTTCAGGTGTTCCAACTTACTCTACTTGCTAACTTGGAATGTTTTCAGATTGACCTGTGTCACATGATACTCACAGCAGGACCAGCAAATCCATTGGGGCCAGCGGGACCAACCTCACCACGTTCACCCTAGGTGGGAAAAGGGATTTTTAAAATGTCTTAGCAATCTTAGATTCATGAGTGTCTAGAAGTTGTGAGTGTCTAAAACGACCCAGGTTTTTACTTACAGGGCTACCACGAGGACCAACAGGACCAGCGGGACCAGCAGGACCAGCTTCACCCTATAAGGGGGCCAAAAATGAGTTTGTCAGTGTTCCTCACACAAATGCTCAAAGAGGTAGGAGGGAGAGGGAACAGGCGTAGACAGCGGGCTCTTGCCAGAGTTTGCAATTGCATCCAAAGAGATAACTAATTCACATCTCACAGAGAAAAGTGAAATGGATTCTTACTCTGCATAATATTGTATTAATTTTGGAGGGTGAAATGGTATTGGTCATACACTTGCCAAAACACTATAAATCAGTGCCCACAATACCAGGAGGAGGACATTTTAATTTTTAGATGGACACAGGGCTGATCTATTTGCTGCAATTTGTGCTATACAATAAATAAGGTCTATTTTAAGTGGACTGTTCAATGTGAAATGGGCACACTATGTATTTTATTGATTTTTTTTTTTTTTTACAATGAAGGCTTCAAGAAGGCTCAGTGCATTAGGATATTGTTAATGGGCAACCCCGAAAGACTTTAAAAGACTAAAACAAATGATAGGGATTGAAGTATAGATCAGATACCTGGCAGGTGTATAGGAAGGGAAAGAGAAGTTTCAACACACAGCGTTTGTTTCTTGCTGCCCCATACTAATGGATAAGTTTTTAAATCAATGGGCTTTAGACCAAGCCATAAAAATGAATTGCCAGGGCCCTTTGGGGCCAGGGTGGCAGGGAATTTTAGATACCGCCATTGGCTCAGAGAGCTGCAACTCAGTGAAAATGCATGCTTACCCGGTCCCCGTTGGCTCCAGCAGGACCAGGGGCACCTACAGCACCAGGAGCACCCTAGTACCAAAAAGAAAACAAGTCTTGTTAATAACACCCCCATACCATCAAAAGTGACCCTTGCTGTTTCCCCTTGCTGTGCTTATACAGTGACTGAACACTCTGGGTGGACATCAAGAAAGCTTTTGAAGCATTTCAGTTCTAATTATCAAGACTATTAGAAGCCACTCTCAGGAGGAGAGTACCCTAGTGGTGAAGGTTATGGAACTAAGTCATGGGCAGGCTAGGCACACTGGGGAGCTCTGAACTCTCTGCTCTTGTAAAATTCCCTGGAGAGTAGCAAATGACTAGCCTTGCTAAGAACTGTGAGGACTGTGTGAGTTGGAGAAAGGATATGATGAATGTGCCACAGGGAGTTATCAGGCCTGAGGAAGAGGTGAGAAAAGCCCAAGTGGCTTATGGCCTGGAAGAGCCATGATATCAACACTCTAGGTAGGATTATTATACCTTTATGGGATTATCATTGGCATCTCCATGGCATTAACAGTTAATCTTTGGAGCTGCTCTTTGAGTGATAAATTCTTAGGGTATACATTTGAATAAACAGGACCTTATTAGAGGTTCTGGCTTCCTAAAATGTAAGAATTATTGTTTTTTCTAAAGCCCTATGATAAACAATCATTTAATGTTCTATTAAACCTAGAGATTTTGGACTGTAGTTTGTACTTGGTACAGTTAACACTAAGGAAGGTAGAAAATTCAGGCTATGATTTTCAAGGGGATAAGTCCTCATTTGAATTTTTCTTTTGGAACATGTAAACTGATTATTATTAGTCATAGGTCCAGGAAGGAATGGAATACTCTTTTACAAAACTTGAATCCCTCTTTTGTCAGTTCAGTTTTGGAAAGCTTCTCAACTCAAATTGAGTGAAATGTAAAACAAAACAAAACAGAACAAAACAATCTGAGTACCAACAGAATTCTACTCACACGAGCACCGTCTCTGCCGTGGCTACCAACATCACCCCTGAGACCAGTTTCACCCTAAAAGTAAAAAGCAAGAGCAAATGTTTGTTTTCTGACCAAATTTTTGAATCAAAATTAATCCACAGTGTTTTTACAGAAGATGCTATAATACTTTTACTCATTTAAGATATTTAGTAATGTTTTGATTCCCTACCATTCTATAAAATATTGAATGAGGAAAAAATAATTCAAGGCCCTTTCCAGATTAGTGTTAAATATTCTTTTCTAATTTCCATACACCCTCCTGAAGCGTAATCAAGCAAGGTACAAATTCATGTGGACAGAATTATAAGGCAACATCACAATGGGCTTCAGTGCCTGATCACTCTTACGGCATAACTAATGCAGCAGCACGGTTGACAGCTGTTCAATATAGCTTCTTCCCATTAATTAGGGCAGGCTGAGGCATTATTGTTAGTGGCATTAAAATGAGCCTCATGTATTACTCAACACCATCTGTTTGCGTGAAATTCCACGGTAGCAAAGAATTTTGCCAGATTAGTGAGTTTAGAAATGCGTAGGTGCTAGGTGGCAGAGGGAAATGTATACAGATAGATATCAAAATGCTACCAGACCACCTGCCAAGAACTGTAAAAAAAAAAAAAAAATGGTTGACCTTGCACAGCCTTCTTTGTGAGAGTTCATCAACAATATGTATTGAGGTCAAACACTGAGAGGCTACCTTTTCTCCCTTGCCTCCAGGTATGCCAGCAGCACCCCTTTCTCCTGGGAGTCCATTAGGACCAGATGGACCAGCAGTGCCTGGAGCACCAACCACACCAGGTTCGCCCTTGAATCAAACACATGTGAAATCAGTTATTTCTGTGGTACAAGAAGAAAATGAAGAGCCAAACTCTTGAAGCATTCCAATTTAAACATTTAATGGATAGCATGCTCGCCTGCTTAGACACAAAGGAGGCCTACTGAAAGGAGGGAGAATATAACCGAGGAAGATGCTGTTAATGACACAGTGACTAAAGAGAAGAGGGTAGTAGGATGGGTGCCTGTGATTTTCCTATAACCTGCTCCCAGTCCTCTTAAGGGAGTCAGGCAGGGGAGAGAAGAGGGTACGACAATGGAAGGCAGAGAGTGAAAAATGCCCACAAACGTTTTTCAAGGTGAAGTCTCTTAGCTCAGACAGGAAATGTGGAAAGAGACCTCATCAACGGGGGAGATGTTTACATTCTAATCTTCTTAAGAGTGTGGACTATAGCTTCCATTTTTTTATAAAACCTTACAATTCCACATACTTAAAACCTGTTGACTAGGTCCTGAGATAAAACCCTTTGAAAGTACTTTCTCACAGAACCAATATTTCCTTTCTTACTTCCTCTCTCCCTCTAACCTTATTTTATTTTTTCCAATATCCTTCCATATACCAAAATAGCCTTTTATAGCAAATCTTTACCCCTTAAAGGTAAGAATCAGAAGTAATATGTTACCTTCTCTTTATTGTGGTTGAAGTAATCTGTTTTTCAGAAATGTGTAATTCCATCTATTTTAAGATCTAAACCACAGATTCTATTTTGAAACACAAGTTTTCAGGCTTATGTTTTGGGGATGAATGTACTGTCCAGTTAATTTTTATCATCATAAAATTATCTTATTAAAATTTAGATTACTTTTTGAAATTTTACTTTATGAAGTAGGACGTTGGGAAGGTAAAAGTTCATTCTCTAAAAATAGTGTCCAAATGTATACGATGTTTCTAGATTAAGACAAAAGTATAAATAGTGTGATGAGAAAAGAGTGAAAACCCATACTAATTCATTTATGTGTGTATAACACTGGGGTTTTGCCTCTTTTGGAGTAATTCAGGTCAGTTGGAATCAGATTGTTATTTACTGAGGTGGAAATCATCACAGAACTGGAAATAAATTTTTAAAAAATCTGAGAAACAATTCATTTACTACTGTAAAGGATTTACTTATTCTAGAGCACACTGGGCCAAACCAGCAATATGTAACAAAGTTTTACCTTGTTCCCATCAGGCCCTGCAGGTCCAGAAGGACCTCGGCTTCCAATAGGACCAGCAGGACCAGCAGCACCGCTTTCACCTGGGGGACCACGCTCCCCCTGTGAAAAGGGGATTAGAAGAAGTGTTACACTGTTCATCATTTTCAGAGATACCATTTTACACATTAGAGTTCACACTTGTTTAGCTTTTGAATCCTAGTTCTGCCAAATGCCTAGTTTACTAGCAAATTATAATTATTTTTCCCTTAATTTCTCTACTAGTAAAATGAAGGGATGGGATGAGATAATCTCTAATGTCTCATTCAGCTCTAATGTTCTATGGCTACAACTCCAAAATTTGTTGCTTTTAGAGTGTAATATTCAACTTTTGGAATTCATTTCCTTTTTTTGTGATAGGTCCATAGGTAAAAATAGATGCCAGTTATGCACAGTACCATCATTTTAGGTGAATAGCAATGCCAGATGTAAATAAGATTAGATATTTCATATATATGCTCTCTTTATACAATTGCATGCAATAGTGATGTAACAGCTACAATATAGTTAACAGAGAATATATGTATGAAAATGTGTGTATTTGTATGTGTGTCTATCTTTCTATCTATCTATCTAAATATTTCCCAATTTGCATGTAAATATCACTACAACATAGTATTCTATGGTCCAGAATATTTAACATTTAAGCCCACATTGCAACTGTTTCAAAGGCCCTTGTTATAATTTGGTTCTATGATACTATGGTTCTATGACAGTAAATTTGTTTGGGCATCCTAGCTATATGGTAACTAGCCACATAACAATATACTTTAGGGGCCAACTAATCTTTCCAGTTATTCTAATGACCACAGACAAATGACATCAATTTATTTAATATTTAAAATAAAAGTAGGCTCATGATTTCATCTTTTAGACTTTGAACACCAACACACATTGGAAAAATTGATTTTAAATCTTAGTAAGATATTACTTTTCCTTAGCTCAGGTCGAGCCACTGTCATAAATATATCATACTTGTTTGTATAAATCACTGAATATAATACCTATATTAGTTCATTTATGTTTCTTATAATCCTGTGGTTTTTAAATAAGAAATATGAGCAATTACATAAAAAGTCTACTGTCAATTTAGAAATTGAATATTCTCTGCAGATTATGTTTGACTACAGAAGAGTGTCAGGAATTTGCTGTTACAAGGTCACCAATAGTTTTTAGGAGAAGGCACCATTTGTTTTAAAAACATTGCGAGAAGTTTATGAAAGTTAAGTAACACTTACTCTTGAACCAGCAGGACCAGGGAGACCAAATTCACCAGGGATACCCTAGGCAAAACATGAGAAAAAATAAAGTGTGAAACTTATGTATGTTCTCTAAATCCACATATGTTTATGATATTTAGAAAAGTTTTGAGAGTGAAATAAAGCCCGATAGGCTCTACCTACATGAGTGTATAAGTACACAGGCTATTAGGACCAAGAGAGCTTTCAGTGGTGTATGGAAAGATTTTTAAAAAGTGAGAATTTCACTGATATTAAATATATATCTATCCTAGAACCTGGTATCAGAAAATTTTAGTCTCTCATTATTTGGTTTATTGCTTTTTAAAAAGTGAAGAAAGACTATCTCCTTTGATAATATAATAAATAATGATGATGAACAATATCAGACATTGCCTATTTTTAGTTATATAACAGACTGCTTTCTTAATAGAAATGATCATATTCTGCACATTACCTAGTTAATTGTATACCCAAGTGTATCTCCTTTATTACTGACCAGCTGTCTCCTTAATGTGCCCCACTGTTGACAAAGGAGAGCAGGCCACAGAATGTAACTGAATTGAGGCACATTCATCACAATTACAGAAAAAATGACTCAGACTCATGCCCTGATTGTGAATAGCAGTGTCATGTCTGAATGCCAAGAAAAACACTAAAAGCAATTTTTCAGGGTCTAGTTTGATGGAAAATCAGTGCATTTATTTTTTTTACTATGGAGAGGGAAATAATTTGTATTTTAACATTACCAAGAACAATACAAAAAGTAAGGCTATTAAATGGAATGTTCATGATATTGTACTTCCATAATGTGATGTTTCATTCAATCCTTAAAACAAAGTAATTTGAATGAAAATGAGTAACTTGGCTCATTCTCTCCATCAGTACCAACATATGTAGAACACTATCATTAACATATGAAATATGAAGTTTCCTTTTGCATATTATAATTGCACTGCAGTAGGGTATTAAACAGAGGGAAAGTCCCAAGTTTAGGCGAATTTACTATCACTTGTTTTACTCACCCTTTCTCCTGCTTTGCCAGCTTCACCAGCTGTACCTGCAGGGCCAGGCAGACCCTAGATGGAAAAAAGACAAACCTCAATCTTTATGGCTATATTTGGGGGATTTTCTAATAATTGTTTTTTTGGGGAAATACCTAATATCAACATGATCACTAACTATTATGTGTTATTAAAGGATTACAGAAAAGTTTGCCTTGAAAAAATGTACGCTTCTTTGCTTCAGTTCTGAAACCAGGTACTGTGTGGTGGGGAGAGTGTTATATAGTTATTTACAGCTGGAGAGTCTGACCAAAAGCAGTAGTCTGTATGTTTTAGCTGACTTACCTGGAAGCCTGGAGGACCAGCGGGACCCTGTTCACCTTTTCCACCTGAGACACCCTGAAAGTGATAGGAAAGATTACATAAATAGAGATATATGCCACCATTGCTATCAAGCTACATAACTTTTAGACTGGAAAAAAAGAGATGGCCATTTTTGTGGGACTAGATTCATTTTAGTGCAAAATAGAGCAAGAGTGAGAGAAATACTCACCTGTGGTCCAGGAGGTCCCTGAGCACCATTGTTTCCATCAGGACCTGGAGCACCCTAAAATGTTCAACAGAAAGGCTCAGAGTTAGTTGCCTGTAAGTCAGACAATTTAAGATACCCCAAAGCCTCCCTCATGTATTACTTCCTCACAACAAAGCTTGTTATTTCAGCATGAATTGAACACATTGTGGCCAAGGCCCAAATACTACCTACGATATGGCTCATAGGAAGTCCATGGATGAAGGGCAATTTATGAAAGTCAGAGAATGCTACTAGCATATTCATAGCCTTTTAATCATAAAATGAATTAAATAAAAACCAAATGCATCCATAAATATTTTTGACTTAATATACATTCTGATTCATCATAGCTCACTGCCTTATAAGTGTGGTTAAAGAGAAAAGACATTTTGTAATGGTAAAAGGAAGCTTGGGGATGCCATCTTAGAAAGAAAGTGATGGAATGATATCAGATGGCCTCAAAAGATGTGTATCCTATGTGAATACCATGTGGATAGAGCCTCATAGAAGTTAGTACCTACCCGAGGACCGGCAAGACCAGCATGACCTTTTTCACCATTTTTGCCAGGATCACCCTATAATAAACATTAAAAAAAATACATTTAATGTCAAATTAACCATGACAATTTTGAAATGTGAATTTCTTGCCTTTTTTCTTTTTTTTAGATTCCTAGTCCTTGAATTCTGTTATTTAAGGCATGATCCATCATCATGCAGCTCCAGATACAATAAAGTACACTTATGTCTGCAGGAGCATATGACTCAAGATGTGGATTTTCAGCAGGAACAATGATACACTGGAGGTCAACTTTTGTTGTGGTAAGTGGCTTGCAGTTTTCTTGTGTTGAAAGGAACCCCCTTGAGGTAGAGTGGACTGAGGCAGGAGAGAAATAAGAGTTTTGGTGAAATGTGGCAAAAAAGTGCCAAGGGAGAAGAGGTTCTGGTGATTCTTACAGTGGGGCCTTTGGGTCCAGGGAATCCGATGTTGCCAGGCTCTCCTCTTGTTCCAGCTGGGCCAATTGGTCCAGGCCTGCCATCAATACCAGGGAGGCCCTGAAACCAGAGTTTATTTAAAGTTTACTCAGCACAGGATCTCACAACCTCAAGCTTGTGATGCTGCCACAGGATGAAACAGAATCATTTTCTGATTGTATAGAGCTTCCTGTATAAAGTGACAATAAATTATGAATCCACTTTCCTTTTCTAAATAGGATGTCGGTACATGCACATCCAAGTCAATCTCATATGTACACAATTCCCTCTTTCTCCTCTCTTTTCATACCCTTGTCACCCTCTTCAATATTCCCTGCCATGTTTTTCTTTTTCCTTCTCTCCTTTTGCTCCTGTGTTCATTTGGACTCTGCAATTACAATCTATTACTTTGCATTCTCAGATATGTATGTGGCTAATATATATTTTCAATGTGTTCACATATAAATAAGCTACAGGAAACACTTGATAAGGGTGCAATAAGTGTCCTTGAAAATATAAGCGATACTTACCATCGGACCTTCTTTACCAGCTGGGCCAACATTTCCAGGGGAACCAGGAAAACCCTATAAAATAAATGAGGATGCTTTCCTATTGGCACTCTAACACATATACTCAAGGCTCCAATTAATTGAAATCTCACAAAAGCACTTTCCCCCCACTTTTTGTTTGTTGGCTAGGGCAAAACGTTAGGGGTATTAGTCACTAGCTGGGAGGTATGAAAGAGCTCTGAAAACTTTCTTCTTTCTATTTTTAATGCCTTTCCTTTTACTGAATTTTAGTGCAACTGATCCATTTAAAGATATCTCAAGAAACTGTTGAGCAACATACTATATGTGCAAAATGTATATATTTTTTTTACCTTAGAATAGAAAAACAAATACTTTTAGTAAGTAATTTTCAAAGTGGATTTTTTAAATTGCTATATTTGGTGTCTTTATTACTTGTTTATGGTACAATGACAGTTGATACTCATCCGTAAGAGATAATGGAGGCAAAAAATTACTCTATTGCTATGGATTAGAGTGTCTACAGATCTAAAGGTCATTTCTCCATAGCTAGTGTGATGCTGAATACATTACAGCACTTTGTGATCGCTGGAAAAATGATTCACTTATGAATCTAATAAACTGATAATGTATAGTCCTAATATATTTCATGAACACCTTATATAAAACTCACAAATTGAGATAAAAGATTCATGCTGATAGGAGAACCAACCTAATTTGGATATATTAAAATAAATCTATTCTTCCAAAAACCTCACAGCCATTGTATCAAGTAATAAATAGGAAATTTATGAACTAACTAAATTCGTCAAAATATCTACTGGGCTTTGATAAAGTTAAATTAAAAAGGGAACCATCAGCAAGTCTACCAACAAATTAATTTTTGATTTTTTTTATTGTTGTCTTCAAATATTAATCATCCCTTTAGGAAAGGAAACAGTGCTAGGTGTGACTTGCTCAAAATCAATCTGAAACTTACTCGGGGTCCCATGAGGCCAGGCTCTCCAGGGCGACCAGAATCTCCACTGGGACCTCGCACACCAGCAGGGCCAGTTCCACCACGACTACCATGAGGGCCCTATTAAAAAGAAAGGGGAGGGGAGGTTGTTAACTCCAGTGACATACCCACGGCCAGAAGCATCAAGTTCCTTCCCAGGATGTGAGTAATAGACAACTTACCATGACACCAGCTCTGCCATCGGCTCCAGGAAGACCACGAGAACCAGGATTTCCCTGTAACAAAGTACATGAAATAGAAAAGAATTGGAGAGTATCCTTATATCAGGTAGGGCAGAAGTTATTGAAACATGGCATGCATGCAAGAAATCTTGATGACCTTAAGGGGGAGATACAATTACAAACCAAACCAAAAAACTTCATCCAAACCCCAAAGGACTGTGTGGAGGAAACCTTCTGCAAAAGTAGGTCAACATTGTTTCCAGACCAATTTTATAACATATCAAATTGAGAGTCAGTGATTTAATAAAGCAGATGGAAAGCAGATGTTTCCTTCATCTAGAAAATGCACTCAGTAATTCTGACCAATTCCCAACGAATGGGTGCCTCTGGTGTGTCTGGGTGTCAAGAGCATTTGGAACCTACCCTCAGCCCAGGAGGTCCTGGGGGGCCAGCGGATCCAATTTCACCAGTGGTGCCTCTCTTTCCTTCTTCGCCACTGGGACCAGGAGGACCTGTGGGCCCAGCAGCACCCTATTTAATGAAAAAACAAAAGAAGGGGTCACAGGAAAAGTAAAATTTGTGTTCATATCTAGCTAGAAAAAAAAGTAATAACTTAAAAAAAGTGAAAGTATTACTTTTTGGATTGAAAAAGTAGTAACTCCATAAAATTGTGATTATAGAACTACTTACGGGCTCGCCCTTGTTGCCACTCTCTCCTTTGGAACCAGCTGGACCAGGCTCACCCTAGGGTCCAATACAAAACAGTGGTCAAATGACAAACATTTGTCACAACTCTCTGGAAGACAAACATCAGGGGCTATTTACAAATCAAAGTAAAGAGAGCTTTAGTTCTCTAAGAAATATGCTCAGTTCATATTTAAACGACCTACAGGGGAATGGTCTTGGTTGAAAGGACAAGACTGGTATAATAGAAGTGTGCCTCACTGACCCTTGGGTAATGTTCTAGGATAGCAGAAGGGGTGTGTCTGTGTGTGTGTGAGGGAGAGAGTATACATAAGTGTGCCTGAACTTACAGAAGAAATACACACTGAAAACGCTAAGGAAGAAATAAGGATAAGACGACAAGATGAAGTCTAGATGGGGATGAAGTGATGGTAGAGCTGGTATTTCAGAATGATGAAAGCATCAGCCATGACCACTTACAACAAGTCCTCTGGCACCAGTAGCACCAGCAGCACCAACAGGGCCAGGAATACCCCGGGGTCCAGGGAGGCCAGGAGCCCCAGCAACGCCTGGAAGGCCCTGGGAAAGAAACGCAGCATGGTCCCTCATGAGGCAACTGGCAGGAGAGACAGCATCCATTAAAATACCTTTAAAACCACAGCAGCACATTTTAGGCATATACTCACGGCAGCACCCTTAGCACCATGAAGGCCATTGGCTCCAGGGTTGCCCTGTGACGAAAAGGAAGGGAGAAAGATATGGTTCATAGGAGTATTTCTGGTCTTCTTTGACCCCACCTTCATTCTTTTTGTTTTCTTCCTTCTACTCAATGAAGTTAATGACAGTGGCTACTTACAGGAGGTCCAACAGGGCCAGAAACACCTGGAAGACCCACTTCACCACGGGAACCCGCGGGACCAGCAGGACCAGGGTTACCGACAGGTCCAAGTTCACCCTAAAAACAGGAATGACGTTGAGGCATTAGTCAGCAAATAATGAAATAGCATATCTCTGTTTTTAGGTGGCCAAGTTTTATGCAAGTTCTTCAGAATTACAATAATTTCCCTTATCTGATCTGGTACCACAGGTTGGGGTTTGTGTTCCTATTTTCCTGGCCTGGTTCTGCCATCTTGGCTACCACTGCTGTCTTCACCTACCTCTGTCTCCCTTGGTAGAGACTCTGGTTCTCAGCCAGTCAGTCCCAGCTAGTTTGGGAGTATCCCAGAGGAACCCCAGGGAATCAGTTTCCATGTTGCCATCTCTACCTATGCTCACAGTGCTTGGGTACAGAGAGATCATCTATTTTAAGTTTAGAGTGAGAAAACTGGTCATTCTGTATCTGAGAAAACTGGTCAGTCTGTATCCATTTCGAAGGAGGGACTAATCAAGCTGCCTGTTCTGTAATTATCTATATGCAAACACAGTCCCTATCTTTCACATCACAATAAAATGTTTATCAAGGTAATGACAATGGTCACCAGCATTTTTACCTTGGGGCCAGGAGCACCTGGGAAGCCTGGAGGGCCAGCAGACCCAAGAGGACCCTGAAATCAAAGAAGAAGGTGGAAAGAAGTTTCCTCTCAGTGAATTAACAAAACAATGGGATAGGGAGGGTGGGAGGGAGGGAGCCGTAAGAGGGAAGAGATATGGGAACATATGTATATGTATAACTGATTCACTTTGTTATAAAGCAGAAACTGACACACCATTGTAAAGCAATTATATTCCGATAAAGAGGTAAAAAAAAAAAAATAAAAAATCAAGTTATTAGTGGAATGTTTAACAAAATACAAGTATGACCTGTGCACTAAAGCCTACAAAACGATATTGGAAAAAGAAAAGCCCTAAATAAAGTGATCATCAATTGAAAAAAAAAATTAACAAAACAACAACAGAAGATTGAAGTGGCTTAGAGTGGCTTGATCTTACTTAATGTTGGCAAAGAGAAAACTGACAGCTAATCTGTTGTCATTGCTATGTTATCGAAGGGAAGACATTCCAGGTATCCCAGGTGAGGTAGATTTTACTTTATATATCAATTACAAACCTCAGGGATAGTAGTTCTTATAAATAGAACCTTTAAATGACCTCTTAGAACGTTTGGTAAGGTGTCTAAAATGGTGTTATTGCATAGGGAATTAATAAAGAAGATAGCTCCCATCCCACACTCTCAGTCCCTTCCAAATTCCTCAGTGTCACCACTTACAGCAGGACCCACAGGACCCACACTTCCATCACTTCCACGGGCACCCTATGAAGAAAATAAAGAAAAAAGTCAAGTGGAAAGTTAAATGGAACCTATTAGAAGATTTTTAAAAAGAATAAAAATGAACAAACGTGGAAGCACTCACAGCTGGGCCAGGGGCACCGACACGTCCTCTCTCACCAGGAAGCCCACGAGCTCCCTAGAAGCAGAAATATTTCCATTGAAATCCAGAATGCTAATTTAAGAAAAAGTTACAGGCATCATTTCCTTTTTCCAATTTCCAACATGCACAAGAATCCACTAGAAATAAATAGGTCTTGTTCTAATTCCAACTAAAAGGTAATGATTTCAATTAACTATGCAGAAGGCTATTAGAAAAATATCAAAGAATACAATGCCAAGGGAAATGGTAATTAGCAAAAACATTAAAGAAGTTCCAGCTTGCAAAGAGTGTACACATTTTTGATCTACAGTAAAGTAATCAATACTTACTATTTGACCTGGAATTCCATTTTCACCAGGGGCACCAGGTTCACCCTACATGGAAAAGAAAGATTGAGTTTTTTTCATTATATATATTAATTATTTTCTTCTGATTTGGTAATTTTTACACTATTACTTCAACTTCAACCATTCATATATTTTGTAACATTTCTTACATAGATTGTTTCTCAATTATGCCAATCACATACATTAAAAAAATTTATAAAATATGGGTTTTTATTTAGATAATACCAAATATCACAGAATCAGGGAGATGTGGTCTAGTGTTATTTACCCTTTCCCCAATTTTCCCCTTAGATTTTGGATATCATTTAGACTAGGCTTATATATTAGCAATGATAACATAAAAAGAGATGATAGGATAAATTGCTTTCAACGTAACCATATTTACCCTCTTTAAAGTTATTTTGAACACTCAATATTTTTATTTTTATAAAATATGCATGAAAAATTAAAGCTTCATAATATTTTATAAAACTGTCTTATTTACTTCCAATCTACATTCTTTTTTTTGTTGTTGTTTTTCCAATCTACATTCTTATCTTGAGTAAAAACCATGTTGGTGGGGTAGTGGTGGTAGTGATGGTGGGGTAGTGGTGGTAGTGATGCTGGTGCTGGTGGTAATTTAATACAATGACACATGAAAAGGAACTTTCCTTCAAGATAATCTAATTTAGATATAGAGGAAACCTGGTTTTCGAGACCATTTAAGGACCCTTCATTTCTAGGATTCTATCTGAAGTGTATTCTTTGTGAGTAAGCACTAGAGTGGGAGTCAGGAATTCTAGCCTGTGCCCTTCTAACTTCTAGATGTGTGACTTTGGGCAAGTCACTCACTCTCTCTAAGCCTCAGTTTCCCTCATCTGCAAAATGAGAGGGTCTCCAAAGCTCCTTGCAGCCCTAACATTTTATGATGCTGTGATCAGTAGTCTGAGCTCTTATATTAGGCTCCAGGGAGAATGAGTTTGACCTTATCCATTGGTGTGGCAGCTGGAAAGTTAGAATGGATTCTCCATATTCATGTTCATTTCTGGTCCCACTAGTATTCCTTACTCATTAATTTGTGATTACGTTGGTATTCACTTTAATATCACATTATCTCCTTAATAGGAGAGAGAACATTTTATAGTTGAAAATGCTGTCAGAGAAGAGCCCAGCCAAGAGATAACACACTTCTGAGACTTTAATTACCTAATTAAAATTTTTTTGAGTGTGCACAGATAAATCACAGGAAAGAGGTTGAAAAGTATATTGTGACATGAATGTACCCATCTAATTAGTGCATGGCAAAGGAGAATTTACTATTTAAAATAACATAGTGTTCTAGTATCTGATTATATGTTTATTTACTTTTATTTTGGCTGCAGAGATCGACTAAAATTATAGGAGGAAAGGAAATGGAGGAAGAAATTATTGACATGTTTTTTAATCTCAATTGCTTAATAGATATTGAATTAAATAAATATTATTAATAATTGGCCTTTTGTTACAGAATCCCATAGTCCTCACCACTGAAGGATTTAAAGTATTGAAGAGGAAATAAGATATGCTTCAGAATATGATTAGCCTTCAGTAAAAATATACTTTCTGATGGTGATGGGAAATTACAATCAATTTTTAAAAAATTTTTTTAAAAACAGTGCTTCTGATTTAGTATTTACCTTCACACCTGGAGTACCAGGCTGTCCCTTCAACCCGTCCAGACCATTGTGACCCTGAAAGGCAAATCCTTATTATTAAAATGCTATTCCATTACAGTGTTTGGTCAACTCAAACATCTTGTATCTTTGCAGTTAATATCTCCTGCGTGAATCTTGTGACTGCTTCTGTAGAATGGAGTCCCATTGCCCCAGCTCCCAACAAACTCCCTCTGCTGCCCTAGGTAAGTCACTAAACCTCCCTACACTTGAAAGGGAAGGATAAAGAACTAGATGCTCTCTCATGTACTTTCCATCATTAATAATTTTATGATCTTCAGAGGGCTTTAAATACCTCTTAAGTTATGCCCATTTTATACCATTTTCCCTGTAGGGATCCTCCTTTCTTGGAAGCTATGAACAGACTTAAAAAAAAAAACAAAACTACACCCCACTTTACTTTCCGGCCCCCTTACCCTTTAACTCTCTCTCCACTCCAGCAAATTCCAGGAATTTGGAAGCAAATATGTGTCATCCAGGAGTTTAAATATAGTTGAGGTTTTTACTAAAAGTAATCAACATTTTCTCCTCTGTGGGTAAAGAGTGTGCTCACCCTAATGCCCTTGAAGCCAGGGAGTCCAGGAGTTCCAGGGAAACCACGAGCACCCTTAAAAAGAAACATAGAAGACGACGAATGACGTTTTTGTCCTAAATAAAAAGACGATGATTTCTTCCCTCCAAAGTGTTTCTTCTCATCAAAGTCCAAGCTTGGAATCAAAGACTAGTATATGTGTAAGCACAGAGCAGCAAATAAGTTGCTCTAATTTGAGTAGCTAATACTATGGTACTTGTAGAACACACAATTTAGTTGTTTAAAGGATGCTCACCATCATTAATATTACATTATTTGCATTAATAAAACCTGTATGCATTCTTAACTAGGCTCCTTTATTTGTCAGATGCCTTCAGTGAGTGTTATAAGTATGACTTCTATGTTGCCACTTAGTCTGATTCTAGTTTTAGCAACTATCTTATATATGAGATACCTCTGATGTTTGGACTATATACTGTTGTAAAAAAATCTCACCTGTGGCCCAACAACTCCTCTCTCACCAGGTCGTCCAGGTTTTCCAGGGTGACCCTAAAACATGAAAGCATCACAGGGTAAACCCTTTCTTGGTAAACTGTCAGATGATAGTCGGTGCATCTTGGTTTTTACAACAGGGAAAAAAGGCATCATGTAAAAATGTGGATCCAAATATATATTTAATTAACAATTATATTTCCTTAAATACAAGAAAATTAATTATTATTTCATTAAAATGTTATTATCCATATGGGGAAAATTATGTCAGGCATATTCAGCTTTTGGCAGAATACTTAATTTGAATCTAGAAATTCTGTTGAGGCAGGAGTATTTAAATGGCATTTGGAAATGCTTACGAGTAAATACTTACATCCTCACCAGCCTTGCCAGGAGGGCCAGGTGGACCACGAGCACCTGCAGGACCCTAGGAAAATGGGAGACCCATTGTTTTGTTAATGCTATATTAAGAAACTTCTTGAAAAAAATATTTATCACAAAGGGGGAAAAGTACTCACAGTTTGACCAGGCTCACCAGGCTCACCAGGAGGTCCTTGGAAACCTTGAGGGCCCTAAGAAAAAACAGTATGTCACATTGCAAGCCTTTATTTAATTCTCTGTCTTTTTTACATAAGAGAGATTACAAGCTTTCGGTACTTACAGGGGCTCCAGATGCACCAGGAGGGCCTCTAGGTCCCATCAAACCCTGTAAAGAGGACAGATATAGTTAGCACTGACAAGTCGTCATGGCCTAGGGTTGGGTTAGACAGGACTAGCTTAGTAGTGCCATAGACGTTTTGTGATGGACAAATGAACAGAATTGTCCTGGTCTCATTTCACAGTTTTTGTTCCTCTCGAGGAAGCATTTAAGGACCCAAGTTTCCTCCACTGTTTTCTCTGCCTTTGCTTTCACCTTTGCCCCTCCTAATCCAAATCAGAACTCAGTTAGATGAGGTGGCCACAGGTTCCTTAAAGTTGTGCACAATTGGGCATATTGAGATTGCTCTAATGCAATGAAGTGACTCAGTCTTTCCACAGTACAGAATATACAACTGCCGTTCATGCAGCTGACGAAGCATTTCCATTTGGATTTCCTTATCATATGTCATCTCATATCATACTCAGCTAAGAAATTGATATTTTTATTGCCACAAGGGGCATAAATTGAAAAGGATCAAAAGTCTTTCTTAATGATTAGAGGGAGGTTTGTTATAACCTTACAACTCCTTTAAGGGCTATTGGTGACTGATGAAAATGTCAAACAAAAGTGGATATAGTAAGGGGTGAAGGAAAAATAAAATATTATTGAAACATCCTACTGGAAGAATCTATTATATGCTACTATTATTGAAAATATGGCCCAAATGACAGCAGATTGTTTTCGCCTTTGTTCTTCATTCTGTAGCACACAGAATAAAACAGAGTGTTACTAGTTTGGAAGCTAAATACACATTGTGACTCCCCTTTGCAAGGCCTGTGCAAACTCTTCTGTAGGGGCCATTCCTCTAATGCTGAATATATTGCACAGACAAGTCTCAGTTAATTTGTTCACGACACATCAAGCATGGGGACTCTGCAGTCAAGTCTGCCCCACTGTATGAATGCCTAGAGTCAAATAATATGGATTTTATTAAAAAGCTCATCATCTTAATTATGAGTTATTTATTTGGTTTTAGAAATTGCTTCAAAGTTAAAAGAAACTGTCACTTTTCAATCAAAATAATATTTTTAGGTGTACATTAAAAATAATTTTCCTTGACACCATGAATTTTTAATTATATTTATTCATTTTTCCATGTATTTGCAACAATTTCATTTACATAAAAGGTAGTTTATTTTGTGGAGGCTGTGAGATGGATGATGATTATTCATTAATTCAGAGAAGGACCCTGTGGGGTTTTATAGTTATTGATTTTCCAACATGGAAATTTATTTTAATGCTTTACTGCTGCCTACCTCTCCTATTTGTGAAACATATCTGTTGATTACATATGTCTGTGAATGTGTGTGAATGTGCAAGCTTAAATTATATTTCACTGATATTTAAAAGTAAAACACTCTGCTATATGCCCCCCAGAGAGATGTTCCAAAGTCAGGGGAATCTGAAATCCATATTAATTTTCCAGGCTTATGTAGGCTTTTTTTTTTAATTAATGCTTTACATTTTTTTCTTTTTAGCTTCTTCTTGAGATATAGGTACTGCTTTAAAACTGACTAATGTCCAGCATTAGCTGAAATGGCTGATTTCAAATATCCAATATAAACAAAGCCAAAAGAAAATCTCTACTTCTTCATTTCAGATATGAATGCTTTAAATTACCATGCAAAATCAGGAAATTGGAAATCATCAATTAACGGCATATTACTTCTCAAGTGAGAGTTTTAATTTACAGAAAATATCGTCTTGCCCTTACCGTGTATTAGCTTATTGCGGACCATTAGCTCCAGCAGAACATCTTTTGAAGACAGAGCACTGAATGCATTGTCCAGGTAAAATTTATATTTTAAAGACTATCTTAACTTGGGCATATAAATACCTTTGTTTGCAAACAATTAATTAAAAATCACTAAATTATGTGTGGGTATGTACTAAACTGCAGTGTTTAATCAACTTAACATTTTTATTTCCAGCAGTTTTCCCCTCTATTTTTTACATACTAGTATATATTTTGCATGCTCATATCAGTTTTTTTTCCCCCCTAACACATCTCACTAATGCTTGTTAGAAGGTTTACTTATTAAAGATAGACCATCATCATCATAGTCATATTCCCTCCTATACTGATTTATAATTAGACTTTAAAAAAGAATTTTTTATCAAGATGGATAAAAAGAAACATTTCCTATGTTGTTAATTCCTTGAGGGAGGGTGGGAATCTGTCATATTCACTGCTATATCCCAAATGCATAATATAGTTTGGGTCTTATCGAAGACCAACTTGGTAAATACTTGTTAAATAAAGTAATGTTTTATTCAAGTACTGGATACATGAGCCATGATGTTGAATATCAGACATCTTGCCTGGCATTCTGTCATTAACCACATATATGACCTTGGGGAAGGGCTTAAACTCTCTACCTAGAAAATGAACGGGCTACTCTAGAACTTGCTGATCCTTTCCAGCAAGTTCATAGAACTTAATAGTTCTGCGTCTCTGTGGGTTGCTTCAAATTCGAGGCAATGTTAAAGTGCATAAAAAAATTAGAGTGATTACTTTTCTGAATTAAGTTGGTTTACCTAAATTATGATTACTACGTCCAGAGATTATTTCTTGGATATATAAATATCTGATCTATCCTAAGGAGGCATGTTTGTAGAAAAAATCAAACCCCCTAACCTAGGCTTAGATTTTTATAGATTTGAATACAAAGAGAGCTGCTGCTTTTATCTGATCTGAGTATTGAGTATTAAACTAGGTAGCTAAATAAATGGCAATGTGAAATTTAACATAAAGTAAATTCTCTATTCAGTAATTTTTTGGCTAGATAAAAAGAGATAAGCATACCATTGGTCCAGGGCCAATTCCAACTCCTTTTCCATCATACTGAGCAGCAAAGTTCTAGATGGGGAAAAAAAAAAAAAAAAAAAAAAAAAAA